>NC_092693.1:27941172-28265172 GCF_964275005.1 Diadema setosum
ACAAGATCCTGTGAGATCATATATGCCATACATGAAAAGTTAATACAACACACACACATCCCATGTCTGCCAATCCCTTGGCAATGGCTTTGAAGTGCTAAGTTATTCCTCTGGGTTCCAGCTAACACACAATTAGACCTCCCTCCTGCTCCTCCTCATATTACTGTCACATCCAACTGCCCCCCCCCCCCCCCCCCCGCAATATCTTATTCTCCTCTCATGAAATAGCAGAACTTGGGTCTGATATACTCTTGAAAATGAGGTAAGAAAAGTCTTCGGATGTTACGGTCAATCCATAAATCAACACTTGAACCACAGCTGGAGGAATGTTTATAGGGTAGAGGTTTAAAAATGGAGATGTTACACATGCAGGTGTCATTCCAAAGAAAGAATCACTTCATATCATGATAGGAGTGCTGAAGAAGGGGGATTAGAGACAAGGTGAAATGCTTACCAGAAAGATACAAATGATATGTTTCATGGTGGTGGTGGCAAGTATAAATTTGGTACCATAAAATGAGGAATGTTCGCATGCATTTTAATTTCGCAAATTTTGCGAGAGCCAAGATTTGTGAAATCAAAATGCACACAGAAGTTCATGTTTACACTACATGCATTGAATGCCAGTGGCAATTAGAGAAAAACTCATGCCGTGAGAAAGGTCATCGGCTCCAATTTGCGAACATTTCACGCTGCGTGTTTTATCATGTTTTTTATCGTGTTTTACAGTATGCCATTCCAAAGTGATATCTTAAATGCTTAGAACATACCAGCATGACTGCAAGTGCTGCAAGCTAGGCTACCAATATGAGCATTTTATTTCCCATAGATAAATCTGTCCAACCGAGAGTCTCAGAAGTTATAGGTACCAATCTAACCCTTTTAATTTTCAGCAGATGCATCTGTTTGATTTAAGAGTCACAGACTAAAAAACTGATAATTTTGCTTAAAAATGAAAGTTTGTTAGGGAACATCAGCAAAACAAATGATTTTCTTGGATGATGCAGCCTCCTCTATACCTTTAGGCGTAATAAGAACATGGTGTTAAGCATTTATTCAGCTTTGGCGTAAGCAGTCACTGTCACACTACCATAACATTACAACTCAAAAGCACACACATACCTGTCACATCTCCCCCAAACCAAGTTCAAATATCTTGTAAATTTTACAGCACCATCATGAAATTAAGGCACTGGCATATCCACTGCGTGAATCATTGTTTACAGTAACAATGAGCTTATTTCTGGACAAATAAGCTCCTGCAAGGGCATCTACAGAAGATGGCAACTGTCTCTAAAGGTGCGATCACACATCGCCGGTTTAGATGGCGGTTCATGGCGGTTCTCAAACCGCCGTGAACCGTGTCCCAATGATGGCGGAAAGCACTTTGACTACGTTCTCAACACGTTTTGAACACGGAGCAAACGCGGATTGACGCGGTAGTAACACGTATCGTCCCGGAAGGTGGAGGAGTCCATACCAAGCCCATGTAGTTGGATGCAATCAGAGCCCTTTCACTTGTCCTCAATGGGTTTCAACGATGAGCGTTTTGCTTTGTTAGGTAAACACAATTTTAAAGAAATTATGAAACGTTGTAACCACCTGTGTTTTACAGATTGATATAAGTGATGCAACAACCAATTACCTTCAAGTTTCAATGTGACTTTTCTCTTTCTCTTTTAATTCTTAAAATATCCGTATTAACTGTCATTAAAAAGACATACCTATCAAAGCAGAATCCAAAATAGTTTCCAAAGTTTCATGTTCATTTGTAGGTTTATTTATCAAGTGATGTACAATTACTTGCTTGTTTTAACATCTCTCTTTTTTTATTCTTTCTTAATTAAGTTTTCACATAATTATTTGGCGTGTTGAATTTAAGATCTTGTTGCTTGTTTATCCATGTTTTCACAAAATTGCTCCTTCTTATCTTTCAGAGCTTCTTGTGAAATAATATGAGCCTAGGAGAGTTCCTAAATCGTAAGGGGAATCTGTATGTGATACCCTCGATCCATTACGACAAACTACTATAGATGGCAAACGTGCATGGTTTATGCCGCCCCAGAACTGTGGAACAGCATCCCAAGTGATAGAACATGCAAATTCCATCAATAAGTCCAAAATGTTTTTAAATACTTAACTGTTAAAATAGTAACATAGTGATTGTAGATGATGATTTATGCAACATGTTACTGTTTCTGAAATTACCTTTTCCTGTTTATCTTTTTGTTCCCCCTCTAAAGCGCATAGAGACCTTGCCAAAGGTATTATGCGCTATATCAAAGAACGGTAATGATGATGATATAATAATGATATCTTTAACAGCAGTCAATAAAAAAGACATATTATGTACATTATACATTATCAAAGAAGCATATTATAGTATTATGTGCATAGTTTCCTCTTTACTTACAGGTTCATGTAACATAATAATGGTGTTTTTTCAAGTTTCAACATTGCTTTTCCCTCTACTCTTTTAAGTTTCACTATATCTGTATCAACATGTCTTACAAAAATGGCATACATAATCACGAAAGCAGAACCTAACATATTTACATTATAAGTCTTCTGTGTGTAACACGTTGCTGGCCATCTTAAAAGCTGTTAAGCTTTGATAAAATTATGAACTTACCTTTTAATGTAAATGATGTGCTATTCAACATACCTAACAACTTTTTGAGCATTAAACTTTATTTGTTACTGTATATGTGTTAAAGAAGTAAGGAAACTGTAGCATTCAATATATTTGCCCGATCTTGCATTATGGGTTCATCTTTGCGTTTATCTCCATTTTTTACTGCTCCGCCACGAAGTGTCGCCGGAGCCATTATTCTCTTTTAAGTTCATTGTTTCTTTTCGCTTGAAAATTATGGCGGTGTTAACACGGTATTATCACGGATCCTGCGGTGCAAACACGGAGGATGCCGTTCTTAACACGATGAACCGCGATGTGAACACGGTCCATTTCAAACCGCCAAGACCGCCACGAAAAATTAAACATGTTTAATTTTTCTGGCGGTTCCCCGCGGTTCCCCGCGGTTCTCGGGGTTCATGGCGGATGGGTGACGGATGACCACGGTTTGTGTATGGTGTAAACACGGTCTTTGGCGGAGCACGGCGATTTGCTGAACCGCCATGAACCGCCATCTAAACCGGCGATGTGTGATTGCACCTTAAGGGCGACTGCCAGAAGTGTAGCAAAGTGCAAGGAACTTTCAGGAGAGATCTTACCCCGACGACATGAATTTTGTAATCCCCCCACGAGTATCGCATGCAATTACAGTTCCCTGTCAGCACCCTGAAAAACACACGAGGCTGCTAATTGCCCATACATGCTACCTAAAACATTTGACGTTCACCCACGTATATGCGCAGCACACTGTAGAGTTGATTACCTGCTAGATGTCAAAAGGTCATTAATGCAACAGAGATACCCTGTGGGATGAACAAGAGGTGTTAAGTGCCCGAACAAAGAAGTTTGACCACTCACCTTCTTACCATGGAAAGGCCGAACTTTCAGCAAGAGGACAGTCTCTTAAGTCTCAATAAAAACACACATGTATGGCATGGTTCACCATCTACACAACTTCTCTCCTAGCTAAAATTCAAATAGTACCCAGAAATCTTCCATGGAGGTAGTCTAAATGAAGATTGGCTTTTAATCAGCACATAATTACATCTCATGCATTCCAAAGCAGACTAGCTGCCTCCTTGCTGATGTCACCACATTCCTTATTGAGTACAGAGCATCAACTGATCAAATGCCTACAAATTACCCCTCGCCGTAATTAACAGGATTTGTCTCGAACAATTTCTTTACTCCCACTGAAATTCACATGGTTACTTAATTTGGTTGATGAGTATGAGGAGTTTGCATGGAACAAACATCTTGACACTTGCCTGTCTATATATGATTTGACTCCTTTTTTTGCATCTCGCTGTTAAGGTCTTCAGTTGTCCATATTTAACATGTCTTCAGTGGATGTCTTCACAGAGCACTAACAAGTATCTTTGTGTTTTGATGGTTTGATCAGAACACCAAATACACAGTGACACTAAGTCAACACGCCAGCCAACCAGCAATTGGAAAACAGCAAAGATCCTCGTGCTATCATGCTCATTTCCCCCCATTATGCCCCCTTCACTGAACCTAGAACAACTGACCAATGGCGTGCTTAACCTTTGCATTTCTGGGATAGACAACAATCATCTGCCTTATTACCCCAAAGAGAGAAATGATGGCTGAGACAAGAGATGTTCCATTTTTCTATGCATGTGTACAACAACTGTGTGGTACAATGTCATTTGAATGGAGTTCTTGAGTTTCAGATTTGTACAGGAATATCGTCAGATGCTAACGACACAAATTTGACTGTAATAGAAGGAGTTCGGCCTAACATTAATGTGCTACTTATCTCTGTGACAGTCCACTTGCTAGATATACTGCACAGCAGTTAATCACTGGCTTCAAGTTAGTCTACTCTGCCTTCCACCAGAGATCCAAATACGACTAGCATACATGTTGCTATAATTTGATAGAAAAATGCAATTCCTTCTCTGATTATGTTCAGGCATCATCCAGTCAGCTGGAAAATGGGTATGATATTTTTTTTATTTTCTTTTTATATTTGCATCAGGGTTAAAAAAAAAAAAATGAGTTGATCAACTTATAAGTTTGTGTTTTGTTCAGCTGTGGCATCAAAATTTCCTCATTGATTATTGATGGATTGTTCTTATAAATGTTGATCTGTATCTGTTATGTAAAAAAAAAAAAAAAAAAAAACATGATTCCAGACACCATCAAGACTAAAAACAAATAATAACACTAATAACAATAAAAAATGTAATCACTGTGAAAACTTGTCAAAGTAATGATTATGGCTGAAAAAAGAAAACAACCCAAACCAATCTAATGTGCAGTTTGAACTACTTCAGAGTCTCACTTCAGAGTGGTAATTTGTGTCCTTGATAAAAGGGGGAGAAAAGAACAATAAAATTGTACTTTTGGCTTCATTGGAGAGATACACACACATACTATGATTGGAGAGACCAGGACTGAATGACTACCAACAAGTTTTGACACTGGACCATCATGTCATGTTTCATCTGGAGGTAGCAGAAAGTACATGCGTTTACCCTGAACTGTAATTTCCACCAAGTGATCATCAATATTCATTTGGGGAGATTTCGGATCACGGCAAGTCATGTGCCTGCCTACACTGCCCCCATTACCGGCAAATTGAATTCTACTTGGAAAATTGCGCAAGCGGTTCCCTTGCATGACAAAAGCCATTTCAGAATATTCGCCTCCTGGCTAGTGCTCACCGACAATATCAAATTCATGTGAGGGGAAATACACATAAAAATGCTTCAATTCTTTATGGGGAAAAAAAAATCCACATTGTGGTTAACAAATGCACCAAATTCTTGTGCTTCATGCAGACACTACTAGATAGTACAAGTAACAGTTATCTTTTGCTATTAAAGATGTCCCATTTATCCTCATTCCTCAAGATAATCCTTGAAAACTTACACACAAGGCCTGACATGAATGTGATCTAAACATAGTTTATCTGCATCACTGATTAAGCAAAGCCTTTAACAATTTGTTCACTGGGCAAATCAATCAATACATATTACATGACAAAAGAAGCGATCTTATGCAGACTTCATGTACAAGTCCTAATGGCTTTATTATTCATCCAATCCAATCTGGAATTGACGTTTACAATGCCCCTGGATAGCACGAAATGAAGAAAATCTGCAGCACGATAACTAAAACTACAAAGATGATAACCAAATTCGCTGCAAGAACCAAATGAAATGGTTAGCTTCCCACGATAATGCTGGTGATAAATAGCATTGCCATTTATCAAGATCTCTGCAAATATGCTCCCAAAATTGGATGGATTTGGCTTGAGTTCCATACATATCGCCTCCTACAAAGGACTTCTCTTCTATATTGATTTTTTTTTCTTTTTTTTTTCTGAAGCTCACAATTCTATACTGCAAGCTGGGTTAAGTTTCATATTTTGAAATTGCAGTTATTCCTCACAGATTGACTGCTAAACAGATACAAATGTTATTTCATGGGAATCTTGTCAGCAATTTCATTAAATGCTTTAGAAGTTTTTCAAGCACTAAACAAATAAAAGAATCTTAACTATTTCACTTTCATGCAAGATAAAAAAAAAATCCACAAATCAAGATGACTGCAGAAAAGACAATTTTGACAGTCTGGGTCAGTTTCTATTGCGTGCTCTGTAACAAAAAAAAATCTGACTCAAATATAACCTGAATGATCTAACAGAGAGTCTTTCACATACCAACTTTGGCAAGTTATACATTGTTTGAAAAATGCATCATAATACTTTATTTGAGTTATAGATTTCATCTCAATTATGGCTTACTTTGCCAAATGTGTTGTTTCCTGGGCTGCCTATTCTGTATAGCTAGACAACAGCGACAATTAAACATACTATTCTTTTGAGGATGTCATAATACTAAGTCTTGAATAAAGGCTATCACTTTAACATTTAGACAACTTGACATTTCAAATAATGCTGATGCTGCCATTTTCCAAAATGCAATTTGTAGTAATCATTGTTGTTGTTGATATATGCTAAATGAGATTAACTTATGGGCTGTCAATCACAATGGTCGTTATAGTCTAGTCCATCCATTTAATGCAAATTTTGACTGCATGGCTGTGCATGACATATCACATACATAAACAGACATTACATAATGCAGTGGCAGATATAGGGGGGAGCACACCGGGTGCACGCCCCCCCCCCCCATAATTTTTTTGCAAAAACAAAAGAAATAAAAAGAAAAAAATGGGGGGGGGGGTGCGTGCGCCCCCCTTTAATTTTGTAAAGGCACCCCCTCTTCATGGAATTCCTGGATCCACCCCTGATAATGAATGCATGACACATGCATGTGCGAGAGTATGCCTACTTTGCGCTTGTTTTAGTTTTTGGACTATCAAATTTAAGCCATGGATGTTATTTAAACTTCCTTGGTGAATTCTGGCCAAATGTAGACTTGACTACATCATGATCACTTAGTGAACAGTTTGCTCATCCATGAAAGTTACCCATGTTATCCATCGGGCTTGATTGAAAAAATGGGGATGATGTCTTCTGTAATTAAAATATATGGACCCAACGGCCCGAATTCACGAAGGTGGTACAAATGAAACCATGGTTTAAACCATGGACAAAAACCATGGAGCGCCAAGTGTAGCATAGAATTTTTCTTTACGAAATCAGTTATTTCGTCAATGAAATGATTTTTTTTTTACGAAATGACAATATTTTTTGACTAAATGAACATTTCGTCCATGAAATGATAATTTCGTTAACAAAACGGTAATTTTGTCGACAAAATGACCAATTTCGTAACAAAATATTCCGTGCGACACTTGGCGCTCCATGGTTTTTGTCCATGGTTTAAACCATGGTCACATTTGTACCACCTTTGTGAATTCGGGCCTATGTGTCAAAGCTAGGACTTGAAGAGAGACTATCAGCCAGTCAATGTTGCAAACTATCAGACCTCAACTCTTCTTTGATTAAGTGCATCCATCAACTCCCTGAAATTAGGTCAAGATAATGAACTGCAAAGTGTAAAAACTGGGCCATTATCACAGCCGCATGCAAGTCTTTACTTAATCCACACAAATTGCATTCATTAATCAAGAGTTGTCAGAGGCCTTTGCATTTAGTACAAACTTAAATGCTACATAAAAACATAGCAGGATTGCTTAATCTTTTCTTCAAAAAAGTCAACAGAAACAACAAAAGCTAGCAAAGAAAAAAAATCAAGTCATCAAACAGCTCTAGATTTTCTGGCATAAAATTTTATTATACAGCTAGGGTCATGAATGCTGACAGTAAGGTTTCATGCATAATAACGAAGCAGGAACAACTGGATCAATTCTACAGCATAAACATTTCTGGAAGATACTGTATGTAGACTTTGTTCAATTAAATGAGGTTCATAAGCAGCAACATTTTCTCGAAGGATCTCCTTACAAACTTCACGTGTGACAGTCAGATGTTGATGAAGTCTTACAATGTAAAATCCTATCAAACGGTTTGTGTGTTTGCTTCAAAGCATATCTTGTGCTTCAGTCATCTCGTATTGATATGCTGACATCGGCGACTCTGTTTGGTCGTGCCCCTAGAGGCAGTTACGGCCAAACGCAATAAAACTCCACACTCAGGTTTCATTCCTGTATCAAATTCAGAGAGACGGCTTTCTACCCAGGAAGAAAAAAGAAATACTCTACGGTACGGAGCCTTAACCTCTCCTGATGAAACGATGAAACCGTATCCACAGCGGAAGGTGCTGCTAAGCAATTGCTAAAGTGAGCCTGATCTAGTTTAGTACAAATTCCATATGGTGATCAAAACCCTTTGAATAAGCCAAGTCCCTTCTTTGGAAAGAATACAACTAGCACTGAGAGCAAAAGACAAAGTTGGAAATACATGGTGAGCTATACGAGATTATACCATAGAAGCAGAACTAAAATGGATGGCAGAAGTTTCATTATTAAGAGACATGAGAGGTATGGAATTCTAAGGTTTTATATGTTTTCAAGAAACAATGATAATGACCATAGGCAACTAAGGTGAAGTGATGAGATCATAATGGCTTTCATGTCTTAAGGAGATCTGTACTAAAGTCTGCTGAATCTCAATTTTCTTCTTTTTTTCTTCTTTTTTTTTTGGGGGGGGGGATGGTCTATACATCTGAGGAGATTAATCTGTGTCTTTCAGATGAAACAATTGTGCATTTGCAACAACTTTGCGATTTTGACCCAATTTATAGG
Source organism: Diadema setosum (assembly GCF_964275005.1). NCBI lineage: Eukaryota > Metazoa > Echinodermata > Echinoidea > Diadematoida > Diadematidae > Diadema > Diadema setosum. The sequence goes on from NC_092693.1 coordinate 27,950,012, forward strand.
GTTGAATGGATTGTTGTGTGCTTTCATTCTTTTTTTTTCACAAAGTAATGGGAAATTTTTAAATGTAAATCATACCTTTAAATCATCTTCTTTTGAAATTTGAGACCGACATAATTTTAAGAATACATGATGAATATTACTATCACATAATGGTCTACTTCTACGTAGATATCACTATGATATAATGGTCTACGTAGATGTAGAATTTAATACTACAGTAAAATAATGGTCTAAGTCTATGTAGAATGAAATGATGCTTTTACCACTTTGTTTTGTTTGATTATTTTTTTTTTTTGTTTAAATAAATGGAATACAGTGTTGCAGAAAAGGGTTTTGTATTGGAACATCTTTGGAACAAAAGTAGATATATGAGACAAACATTTCCAACAAACTGAATACCTGCAATTGTAATTTTCTTTGTGCATACAAGCACTTTGTCAAGATCTGTATCACATTTTCCCAATACTCATATCTCAGAAATATAACACAGGCTTTGTGGAACTCAAACTTCTGCACCAGAAAGAGAAACAAATCTATCATCAAGAGCCACGTTTATCAACAAAGGAACAAACACAAAAACAAAAACAAAAACAAAAATTGTTCTACAGAAATACCATGAATGAGGTTAGTCCTAACTCATTACTAATTTTTCACAAATTTGTAATTAGTTCACCATGCAACAGAAATGTAGTAAAGCTCATAATGGAATTGAAATTACTCTATTACTGCAGCAATGTTCCCTTTCTAACTCATCTATGTCATCTAAATTCTTAAGCACCCATTTCCATCTCCAATGCAGTTCATCTTCATCCCTCTATCATGCGGACATTGTGTTTTGGCTGTCCATTAATCAGCCTTTCCTTTTTGGTATGCATGTGCTATCTTTTCTCATTAATATTTTCACATCACCTTTATCTGAGAATATACTGGGGCACAATAATGAGATGATGATGATTATAAAAAGAAAATGACTATGAAATGATTTTCAGATATGATGTAAAGATTCCATGAACCCAGAGTGCTACAGTCCTGGTTGATTAGGATATTAACTCTTCATGTGCCACCTTCGCAACTTTCCAGACTCAGTCAATAGCATGCCAAGTTCACATAAATTTTGCTCAAACGCACAATCCTGCCAAAACCGATTGACAAATCATCAAATGCCACAACACAATGAAAGCTTCAGTCTGCACGCAGACAGCTTGCGTTGCATTGTGATTGAATAGTGGTGTTAAAAATGAGTTTTTCTAGCACATTCCAATTTTCTATTGCAGTTGTCCGCAACAGTCATGCCTTTCAGACCTGGTCAATAATGTAGCTGGTCAATAATGTAGCTGGACAATAATGTAGCTTGAAACAACAGCAAAAAAGAGTTGGGACTAAGGCATCAATAGCTGTTTGTATCATTGAAGTGTCTCCATTTTGTCTCCTGTCTCGACACAGGCCTACAGACATGCCATATTCTTGGAATGAAGTGACCACCAAAGGGGGAAAAAAAAAGAAAGGAAGAAAAAAATGATAGTAAGTGACCATTATTTCTGATGGGTGGATGACAGTAATCTGAAAATGCAAACATCTCAGGCAGAGTGGCAGCGTGTTCTATCATACTGTATACGCCAGCTGGCCAGTAATTGCAAATCAGAAGCATTTTGGAGAGTAATTTCCCTGGAGTAAATACATAAGCTGCATCGGTCTGCATCATTAAGTAAATGTTGGTTCAAATGAAAAACAAACAAATAAACAAACATACGGACATACATTTGTCTGCATATAGGTTATCATGATAACAGTGAATCTTCACAAAAGCATGTGAAATAATCTTCCCTTGGATGATGGTTGCAGAATGTAAACCTTATGAAAAAAACCTTCATAACATGCATATTCTCTCTATTCACAAACACTTCATTGCTAACAGCAAAGCCCTGCATTATAGGATGCAGTTACCTGAACAATATAAGCTGGGTAAACTGATACTCTAGCTCTTTATGTGCCATGGTGAAAACCCCCTGTGTGCCACGTTATTCCGAGACACGAAGGTAGTCATGCTTTGAGAAAGAATTCTGTTTTTCTAATTTGTATAACCTCTACAAATTTCTGTTAAGATGGGCATAATAATAGGCAAAGTTAAAGAGGAATGCCAAACTTTGTTTCGATTTTATGACGACTCTATTTCCAATTTCTCTTTTGAACGACCAGTTGCTACATTACTGTAAAGACATGACTTTTGCACATAAAACCGTGACAGAAATTTAGAATGTACGAACAAATCTAGTTGGGAACACCGCTTGATAGTCAATCACCACGTAGAATGCAAGCCGTATATGAGAGGAACAAAAGCACGAAAAACGCTTTCATTGTGCCGCGGGATTAGCAGTGATTAGCGATTTATCGATCGGTTTTGGCGGCTTTGTTTGTTGAGCAGAATATGCGAAGTTGGCACGCCGTCGACTGAGCCGGACGTGCGAACGTGGCACATAAAGAGCTAGTTGCATTGAGTTTGGAATATAGTTTGGGGGCAGAAAGTACTAGACTATTCTGTCTACATTGAGAGTTGTTGGAGGAATTCTGTTTCTTCCTCTCTTCCTTTCTATCTCAATCCATATCACTGTTTCCCCTTCTGAAAACTGGTGCAATCCCCCTGTTCATCTCAGCTAGAGAGAGAGTATGTAGACACAGATATGCAAGAATGGGACTATATGTTCAGATTGTGTGCACAAAGCACACAGACTCTGGCAGAGGCATGGTAGTGGCTCTGTGGATAAGATCAAGCGATATCAATCATGAGGTCCCTGGTTCAAGTCCCCTGGCTGCAGTCGGTGTGCCCCTTAAGCTCCAGTCACAGAGTCTCTTACGTTGACACAGGCATCCGCAGGGTTGTAAGTAGATGTAACTGTCTGTAACTGATCCGTAGTGATAGACAAAATTACGGTGCCGAGCCTGCAAAATTTTGAAATTTTCAAAATTTTGCTGGGAGTTGCCTATTAAAGATGCAGGCTTACGCAAGTAACCACAGCTCAATGTAACTATCTGTAAGTGAACGTAACTATCTGTAGCTTGGACACAGACCATGTGGGAAAATTTTCACCTCTGGGAAGGGATTTGTTGGAATCAGCAGAAAAAAATGACTTTTTTGGATGCAACACCAGTTGCAGAGAATTATGTGACTGGGGTAAAAGCAAGGCACTTCCAAACTCATTGCCTAGTCCTTGAAAGAAGACTTCAAGCCATCAGTAACATATTTGCTTGCTTATGAGCATTCAGTACTTCCTTAGTAGTTATGTAAAACAAGTGTATTCAAAATCAAAGCCAAATTCAAAGTCAAATTCTGTTCTCCTAAAACTGTCTGCATCAGAGCTTTCTTTGATACCGTAGCCAACAGTAATGTTTAGCAGAAACTATCGCTATCGCATGTAAATGTAAAAACTCCAATAGTGGTGGCGCTAGCTAATTTCCATACTATTGTTTCGACTTTACACTGTGCTGGTGCACAGCATTCACTCTATTTGGTCACAAATTAAAAAGTATCGAGCACTATCTCGCCTTCCTAGCTACCATAGTTCTATAGATTGTCTCAGCAAATGTTGTATTTGGGAAAAGAAATATCAACCGTGAGCTCTGAAAATATATTGCTATTGTGAAGTGATTCTGTTCTCAGTATGGCTGCACAATTATTTCATCATGTCCTACATTGCAGCTGCTTGCGCCTCACAAAGTTTTAGACTTTAGACCTACAATGACAAAAATTGAATTCATGATAAAAATTGGTACAAAAGTAGGAGACAGAATATAAGAGAAAAGGTAATCACTATCATGCATGCACATATGCTCTGCATGTGCCTGCTGCACAAGTTGTATCACCTCCAAATTACCAGAAGTGCAAAAGTGAAATCAGAAAATCTGAGCTCGCTTAGCCTCTGCGTATTGCACATGAGTGCACGGCATAACCTCATTATTTGCATGTAGCGTACTGCCAGCGTACAGACTCGACTGCTAGCGACAAAATGTTTACATTTATAGGGAATAGGTAGAATTGCTTCAAAGCCCACTGTGTTATTTGAGAAGTCTCACCACTGCAGGTGGCAGGATCCTTTACTCCTGGGTCTTTACAACAATCATACAGCCTGGCTGTCTGCAGGCTGTGGAATCATTGAACCAGCCTACTTCTAATTCAGGCAGAGATGTTGATCCATGGAATCCGTGTCAATAATGAGAGAAGTTTACTGTAAAACTCTAGGTCTTGCCATTGCCATGCTCTGCAATGATGAGAACACTTTATAAATGTTGACGTCATCACTGAATTGTTAAGTTGTAGTCCGACAGAAATGAAACATGTTTATATTCCAAGCTAAATGTCATGAGTTTGACCATGAAAGGATAGCAAGCTCCAGCACACTTACCACACCTTGTGGTTTTAATCTTTTTATGAAAATATCATACATGTAGGTCTAAGCTTGTTTGAGTGTCTTCCATGGAATAGTCTGCACATATAACTACACTGTATATGCCACATATCTAGTGAGTCCAATTTTTTTTTTGCGAATTGGGACTATTACGAGTGGTTATATTCGTGATAGTGAGGTACAGCAATGGATGGAGAAATGTACACATGCATGTCACATTCATGTTGGGATCACAATCAATATTTTTGCTTGTTTTAGAATTTGTGAATAGCATCCAATTTTCAAATTTGTGAAAATAAAAACCCTGCAAAATATATCCCACACACAGTATATCTAATCTCATTATCAAGCATATTTGTCTACATTCGTGCAGTCTCATTAGAATATCAAACTACCTTTGCTATTCATGGTAATTGCAGTTGCCATAGCAGTTGCTTTACAGCACCAAGTCATTGGTGCAAATAATAATTGCACACATCTCTACAAAACACCTTATCAGCTGACATCATCTAGTGACGTTAACCTTTTAGCTTTGAGAAATTCATTGCAGTATTGACTGAAGGAAGCATTAACTTCACACACCTACCTGACATCATACTGCAGAGTACGATGATAAAGGGATGTTACAAACAATGCATAAAAAAACCTTTTTCATTTCTCATTGTATTTATAAGCAAACAGACTCTCTGCAAGTGTGCACAAGTGTACAACATGAGCAGCATTTTCATTTAACATCACAATGTATTATTTTTTGTGGGTTTTTTACATTCATCTGATGTGTGCACACAACATTGATATGAGAGGAGGTGCATAGAAAGATTGAAATAACAACAAAAAAGTACAGAGGTGCCCCAGCGCCATGCATTTGTGATGACATCAATCATACGTGAGTAGTTTTCCATACACACACAACACACCCACACAAACAATCACACACACACGCACAGTAGAAGAAGAAGCTATCTCGTATCTGCTTCGGCTGATGTCATTATCTTTCTGCTTTTTTTCTCCTGCTAAGCGAATTAAGACTGCATTGGTATTACATGCATGGCTGAAGCTCTGTCATTATACACACGTACACACTTAGCCTGCATCTCACATTATATCAAATTTCTACTCCAGTATTTATGATCGTATGGAAATGCTCTGCACAGTTTAATCAGTTAATAGGAAGCAATTATCCAAACCTGCAAGCTGTTTGGTAACATGAAAAAAAAAAAAAAAACATGTTATATACCATGCCACTTTTAAGGTCTGAGGATTAACAGAAAAAAAAAAAACATGCTTGCATTTGTCTTTTTAAATCTTGCTACAGTCAGGCCATAGAGAGGGATTTAGATGCCAAATGAAATATAATTTCTACATTTTTTTTTTCTACAAAAAAGAATTCTAGAGCATCCAACACTAGAAGGGCATAAGTTACTGAATACCAGGTAAACGTATAAGTTTGCAAACACAGGAGGTTAGAGAAATACCACTGCAATGTGATAAACTGTCCTATATAGGATGGGACAAATAAAGTATAAATGAAGACTGATCTTGAAAACCTAGTCAATACTACAAGTAAGCTGAGATAATAGAAGATGGTATTAAAGGGAGCGTATAGTTTTGGCTGAGACCTAACTTCAGGATTCTAATATTTTTGGTGAGATAATGAGAAACCTCTCATGAAACATGAAAGAGCATGTAATTCCAAGAGGGATTCAACGTTTATTTGATGAAAATCGGTTTTTAAAATGGCTGAGATATCCAAAAAAGAACATTCCTAATGAAAAGAAGGACCCACGTTTTATTAAACTCACTTTGTTTTACTTTGTTTTTGGATGTCTCAGCAATTCCAAAACCGATTTTCATCTAATAAACTTTGAATTACAACTGATTGACAAATTGCCCTACATCGACGTAAATAAGCACTGAATTGATCAGTGTTTTAGGGCAATTTGTCAATCAGTTGCAATGAAAACATCTTGACGGAAGAATTTCATGAATTTGAATAACAAAGCAGTACCCGCTGCATGCTATAAGGATTAGAACCAACACTTGCTGTCGGGCGAAAGCCCGGTGGTCTAGTGGAGATGACGCCTGTCCGGTGATCAGGAGGTCGTAGGTTCGAATCCTGCTCAAGTATGTACGCCCATGATTTTTTATCATGGCTATTACTAAAACACTGATCAATTCAGTGCTTATTTACGTCGATGTAGGGCAATTTGTCAATCAGTTGCAATGAAAACATCTCGACGGAAGAATTTCATGAATTTGAAAAACTTTGAAATCCTCTCAAAATGGTATGCTCTGTATTATTTCATAAGTGGTTTCTTGGTATCTCACAAAAAGTTAAAAGCCCAATTCTCATCTCCACCAATACTATAACAATCCCTTTAATGAAACACTGAGACATGCATTTCCCATACAACAGAAAAAGAAGAAAAGGGATGGATGAATACTTCCAGAAATGACACATTTCATTCATTTTTCGTCCCTCTCTCTTTACTAAAATATTTGTTCTTCAATAAAACCATGTCCAAATCCTACTGACATCATCATCCAAATATGAACATAAAGAAACCTCACAAGAAATGTTAGGAGGGATGCCTTCTGGATAGAAATTCCTGTATCCCTAAGTTACCCCAATAAGCCTGCAAAGATGCTATGCTCCTCCAGTATCGTAGCAACAGGAATCTCTCATTATCTGTAATGGCACAAAGATCATGTGAAATGCAACCAACAAGCAGTCTTATACAACACTTTTGACTAAAATGTTTTCCCAACATTGATGGGCTATATTGTTGAGAATCCCCATCGTATTAAACCCATCCCTGGAAAGGCATTGACAACTTATATGTGAAAGATACACTTTCATTTGACAAGTAATATCTACAATTCATATATAACTCTATCAAACCATATTCAAAGTGTAATATGGCATAGTCATAAACATAAACCCACACACACACACACACCTGCGCACACACAACAAACAAGCAAGCAAGCAAACGATCTAACTACCAAGAACATTGTGTTAATATCAGACTGGCATGATGGGCCTTGAACTAGTGTGTGATGCATGAAACCAATTTATATAATATTATAGAATGGGTAGCGAGAATCCTGCGATCTCATTGGTCTAGAGCTATATGTTTATTTATACTGGCCGCATGCCAAGTCACAGTGGTAAACATGTTATCGCGCCCTTGTAGCAAGAGTATGCGCACTTGTAACAAAGGTTCGCGCATTAAGCAAGCGTTTGCGCACTCAGTACGAGACGCCTATTGGCCAAAACAACCATGCATCAGTTTACTGATGCATGGTTCTGAAGAGAAACCATGCATCCAGTAAAACCTGATGCATGGTTTTCAGGCTCTCGTCTATGGCAAGCCAAAAGGAAATGCATCCAGTAAATTTGTCATCGGGTAACACGATAGAAAAATGGGTTTTTGGCAAGAAAATTACCCATTCTATAAAAGAGATGATGCACATGTCTTTTCGTGCATCAGTCGGAATATAGTGTGCATGCGGTAACTATGGAATTTAGCCTAAACCCACACGGCTTCGCCTCGTGGGTTAAGCATTCCATAGTTACCTTATACACATAATTCCGACTGACGCACTCAGACCTGTGCGTCATTTGTATACCGGTACATTAACTATTTAAGGCTAACTACAGTATGCTGGTATAGCATTTTCATTCAGATTACAATTCAGCTCTACTGAAAATAATGTTAACTGGTACATACAGGTGATATTCATCTCAGTGTTATTTTGCATTCCATGGCTCTATAACATTATACAGACTTGCTTCTTGGCATACATGCAGATATGTCCCAGATCAAGTTACAAGGAATAATAATTCCACTCATTGTGCAAGAAATCAAACCCTGCAATACAGTTGCTCTGGAAATGTAAAGATAAGAAACACATCTGTCATGCTGCCATATCTAACAACATCTACAGTTGCTATATGATTTTGGTTACCAATACATAATACCATATAGCCTGGGCTGTGCATTCACTTACGAAAGAACACAAACAAGTGCTAGGTCCAAGGCAGATCAGTTCGGGTACAACTGTTTAAGATTTCCTATGACGTCTCTGTTGGCAAGACAACAAAGCAGAATGGAGCTGAAACTTAAGGAAGATGGAAAATTTGTACCTGGAGAAATATCTTTGTGCTCTGAGCTAATATCTCATTTTCATTTCTGAATGGAGAACAGCAGTCCTCAACATCAAAAATACGACAGCAATTATTTTCCATCAAGCCGTGCATACGCACCCAGATGCGATGGCACTGACAAACTTTCCTGCCATCTAGGGGGGATTGTACAGCCTGATCAACATGAATTTATTCATGGCATTTCGTGAATAAATTTTCCCTTTTACCTCTGCTCATAATATCATATATATGCCATATTGACTTTGCATGTCCTTGCAAAATCTGAATGTCAGTTAACGTGGATGTCTCCTAAAGCACAAATAAGCCAGAGACTGACAAACTAAAAAAAAAAAAAAAAAAAAAAAAAAAAAAAAAAAAAAATCACATATAAGAGTGATTTGCAAAATCTTACAGTGAATTCATTGAACACATCAATGTGCTCTTTTTTTTTTATTTCCTGTAGTCTTTTCAGACCCATTTTGATAAAGCAGAGAATTCTGAAACATGAATCTGCATGTCTACAAACCTGTGCAGCAAGTTTTCTCTGATATTCTTACTATGGTCTTCTTTCAAACATAGACACAGTTTGCTTTTTTCCTCCCAGCTTGGTGAGTCATAAGATTTGAGAGAATAACGATTTAATGACATTCTCCATCTTTGCACGTTTCCCATTAAAAGGGGAACTTTATAGAAAAACATTTGTCATTTAAATCATCAAATATATGTCTAACAGCATATACTTTGGAGTGATAATATCGCATTTATGTCAGGAAATGCACATTTGGCTCTTGAACGACTAGACCTCACCAACCTACAAAATAAACAAGGCCATTAGGGATTGTATGACTCCTTTCTACTTTTCAATAAAGAACACAGCTAATGTGTGTTGACTCAGAATCTCATAAATGTACTCTATGATTGCTATTCTCATGACAATTTTTATGGCAAGTTGTGAGGATTTGATAATGAGCATAGCCACCTTCTTGCAATTAAAGAGCATGTTCTCTTAATATCTTTCACTCTCTATGGGTAGAATGCTTCAAGAAAAGGTCCATCCCAATACTACGCTGCATTGCATGAAAATAAAAATATCAAAGTAGATCAGTAAAAATTCTAGGGGAAAATCCAGACTTATGAATTGTTTAAGTTGAGAGAGTAAGAAAAAACTGACCACTCTGTGTGATGCAATTTTTGAAATGCTCTCCATTTGATTTGTACAAAGAAGTTCTTTCATTCAATTTCATTTCTCTCAAATATTTTGACATTGACAGTAAGTCTACTTATTTGTTGATGAGGACACACAAAGATTACTCTTACCATATACTGTACGAGCTGAAATTTTCGCGGTGGTTTTATTTTCGCAAATTTCACAAATCGCCTTTGAACCGCGAAAATAACAACGTGCCCCGAAAACAAAAATGCGCGAGACCCTCGCAACCGCGAAATTAACAACACGCGAAAATGTCCTCCAAGTAGCAATAAGCGAAAATATCTGTACGCAAAAATTTCAGCTCGTAGAGTACCGAGAACAGGTCTAAAGTAGAATCTAATTGGGACAAAAATGAAAATTGGTGGATTTCTGTGTACAAACCGAATGGATTACTGCTCAAATAATGCCTCAAATAGAGTTGCCAACTTACCTTGCTCTCTATAAACTTTATCAGTTAATAACTTTCTTTGTGTGTCTGAGATTTTTCCCAAATTTTCACTTAAACCTATTTGATTTTTCTGCTTTCATACAAAGCAACATGGTATCAGGATGGAATTTCCCTTTGATTTTGAAAATGTTATGGGGATATACTAGTCAAATGAGCTGTCTTGACAATAACATTTCAGTAAGCAAAATACAAAATATGTTTTTCATCCATGATACCTAGAACACTATGATTTCAAAGTAACACACACACAAAAAAAAAACATCTGTAGCAACATTACTTTTTGCAAGCAATCTCTCTTTTAACCAGTCTGATATGAGTGACTTCCTAATGTCTGCCATGTTAGACACCAAACTAATGTCAGGTTTGGAAATGTGAGTTGTTGGTTTTTTTTCTTCTTCTCAGTTTCCTCACACTTTTCTTGGTGAATGTATGCTCAAACACCAAATATGCATCAATCTTATCCCCTCTTATTCCTAAAAAAGCAAGATTTACAAATTGCAAGGGAAATTCATGAAAAAGGATTTTTAAACATTTGAAGGGGAAAAAAAAAAATCACTTCGCAGATCAATCAGGAGTGATGAAATGTTGTACTATTTTGCCCCACTATATTGCTGTCCACATATTTGAAGACTGTCATTCCAAAGCAATCTTACCTGAAGTGCCATTTTTGGTGCATTGTCCTACTTTTGATACACATAATCCCCCAAATGAATTGAATCACTCCTGCCCTAGTTATCTAATTGCAAGGAATTACTGCATAGCTAGACAAATTCCCTCTTTGCTGCTTTGTCAAATCTGTCACAATGATATGTAGTTGTTATTATTTGATACTTGGAGACTGGCCAGTGCTCTCTTTACTGTAAATTAAACGCACATTTGTTCATTTTCAGCCCTCTTCTAAAATATTGTACATCCGAATTGTAAAGTCCCCTGACTAAACACCAATAATGAGAGAGATATATCCCATGTGTCTATGCAAATACTCACTGTGATAACACTCAGTAGAATATCTTGTTAACAACCAAGGAGCTTTGATTTGCACACACCTGTATCAGATTCTGTATATAAATCTCAAACATTAAAGATAGTAATTCAAGACAGAATGGATCCCAAGCTCAAAACACTTTGATTGCCTGTTTCCCCGTTCATTACCTGCTTCATTCCCTGAAGTATCATTAATGTTTGTAACATACAAGAACACAATAATGTGTAAACTGATGTTTCCACATATAGCTGTGATGTGTGGAATACATACGTGACAAGAATACATCAATGAGAGAATTTTTATAGTCTAATGGCAAAAACATGAGAAGGAGGGAAGGGAGAATCTCAGTAAAGCAACTCACAGAGCAGGTTAGTAACCTCCTGAAGTGTAGAGGCAGCACTTGCGCTGCTGCAAGAGAAGTTCAGTGTCTTGGCATCTCAGAAAATGGAGCAACCGTCCGAACAGTGGGGTCTTCAGGTGGAGGTATTTCCTTTATTTCAGCCCACTGTTACCAAACAGCCACTGTGGAGTTTTTCTTTTCTCTCCAAACAACAGCTACAATAAGATGACAAAATAAGAATGTGTCCTTCCTCTATTATGAATGCTGCTTTCACCGAGATGACAAGCACAATGCATCTGCCACTGGTATTCAAATCCCCCTTTGCCAGCTCTTATTATGAGCCTCACCACACTGTGCTACCCAACAGCACAGCCGGCTGCACCCCCGGCAGAGTCAGCCACATGAAATCAGGTAGGAGGCAATTTGGCGGGAAAGAGAAAGAGCGATGGGACAGCGGCGTACAGCAGCAGGCATGTCTCACTCCAGAGAACTCCAGCAACACAAATGTATGTAACTGCCCTCCGCAGAACTAACACAACATCCCTCACGAGCCCATCACCATGACAACGAGACACGTAAGGACCGAGATGGGATGATGGGATGAGTGTGATTTTACCAAGGGTTTCTTTCTCTTTGCATTTCTTTCCTCTCTCTCTCTCTCTCTCTCTCTTTCTCCAGTTATGTTTCTTGTTGGAGGAATGGAGGGCAGGTCCACCAAAATGAAAACATTTCCCGTTGCTATGATGTATCAGGATGATGAGAATGTCAAATCTAACTCATCAATTCTGATTGGTATCTCTGACCCGGTATCCGAGCGGACGAGAAGATCACTGCCAGCAGGTCTACAAGCAGCTCCTTGGGCTACACTGACTCATGCACAGAATCTCATTTTTGCCCCTTTCAAATCAAATAATACCCAACCTTATTGGCTTTATAGGCTTTGTTGTGAAAATATTGCAATCATGTGTCCCCTACAGAGAGACTGTTATCTGTTGAGAAAGAATCCAAGGGCTGTGATACACTGTGCACCATAGGTCTACAGAACACATGTATACTATACAATTATACATAGACTTAGCATTCAATTTACAGCATTACAGCAAAATTCATATTGTGTCCCCTCAGTCTAAGCATCTCTTTTTCTGGGTACAGATGTTGGATATTTTAATGTACCTTGTGCTTGGTACCTTATCTAAAGTAGATATGAAATAACTTGAGTACATTGACCTAATACAAGTAGTTTTTGTCATCGCCAATGACTTCTTGAATCTTTCTTCCTTGTCTTAATTGTTGTTCGTTTGGTAACGCAGGTAAAAATGTACTTCATTTTTCTCTCTGATTGTATTCATAAATGTCATCACATTATTCAGAATGTCATCACCGAGAAAACTGGGCGATATAAAATTGAGCAATATACACACATCACGTCATGCATGAAATAAGACGAGCTTGCAGAACTGGAATGTAGGGCACCACAAACAACCCAAGTAACTGACAAAAATGTCAACAGCACGATCTCTAATTTCATTGTGACTCCCATGACTAAAATGATCAGGCATTACACATCCCTTAAGGAAAAAGTTTCACAGATAGAGAGAAAAAAAGAAATCGCGGGTAAACCTATACCGTCATGTCTTTTAGTCCATTTCAATGGTTTCCGCGAGGGCATTATACAATACCTCAGATTCATTCACACAGTAAGAAATTAATCATCAATGCAATTCATACAAAAATAACTGCATTTCAATTCATGGGACTCCATATCCAATCTGTGCAAAGTAAGACCATTAGGAATCACACAAATCCTCAGGTTGACCATTTTCAAACAATTGATGGAAAACAATTTTTACATCATTGCTTCGAATAATGGGAATGCTATTATACACCTTCAAAACTGGGACAGGTTGGTCTAGCAACTACATCAAGATAGATCTAAACACAAACCTACCTCTTTAATGCTACATGTCAACAGAGATGCTGAGATACATTCTTGAAAAGCTGTAACACACACAGCATCAACCTTCTTCACTATACTGTAAAACGAGGAATGTTCACGTGCATTTTAATTTCGCAAATTTTGTGAGCGCCAAGATTCGTGAAATCAAAATACATGTGAAAGTTCTTGTCTACACTACGGTATATGCATTGAATGCCAGTGGCAATACGCGAAAATTTCATGCAGCAAAAAAGGCTGTGGGCTCCAATTCGCGAAAAAATCATGCCGCGAATATGTCATGTTTTATAGTAATCATTATCATCATAATCATTCAAGACTGTGTTTTCTGCCTAACTAATAAGAAGTTACACATGAAATATAATAGCAAAATTTGATGCAACCCCCCCCCCCCAATAAAAAAAAAAAAAAAATCATCCAGACATTTGTGGTCATTTGGTGGCTGACCTGTCATACCACAGAGAGACCTCATTCCATGTTTCCTGTTTTCCATTAGTTGATGACCTCCCTGCTGGTTCATCATCATTATCACACCCAGTGGTTGATGGGTTCATAAACTGGGTGACCGCCTCTTCTCCCCCCCCCCCCCCCCCCCATGGAGCATCTTTAAGAGTACAGTAACTGACTGAATATGCTTCCTCAGTTGATTTGTCATGCTTTTATGGAGATTATAGATGGTTTCATTACTAAATGTAACCTGTCATTATGTTATATCAGTAAAGTCAAAAACCATACAGCTAAGACATTTATTGACAGTGGTGAAAATGTGAACATTGGGGTTTGTTTAAAAATGAAAAAAAAAATGATGGATTGACTACTAATATCTTGTCTAAATTGTAAAAGTATAAAACTGTTTAGAAATATACAGTTTGGTGGGTTTTTTTTTGTAAAACATGTTTGTATGGTGTTTTGAATAAACCTACTGTATTTGAATGGCTTATCTCCAGTTTGCTTGATTGCATCTAAACAAGATCCTTTTCTTGAAACTATGATTATAAGTTCATCTGCTAATCAGTTTTCCTTTGAACCATTTCTGTGACAGTTTAAGGAAACTAAAATATATAAAAAAATGCACTAATCATTAATAGCTCCAAATGTCAACACCAAAAATTGTGAAACTGACGTCAACAACTTCTTTAGGCTTCCTTCATGGTGACAGATCACCAATGAGACTCCCGGCTCAAAACCCACAAAAAGTCATTGATTAGGATTCCCTGTAGAATGGACCAAAACATGTCATTTGGTCTGGTCAACTCTTAAGTTTGTCTTACTAGGGAGAGTAAACTTTTCTCTACCTACTGTCAAAATTTGGCTGCTAAAAACAGAATTGAAATCAAGAAATGGGCATTTTTTTTTTCTGGACCATATTTTATTGGGCAGGTGCTGCTTTTGGTGGGAAATAAACTATATTTTCATTGATACTCCTGCACAGCACACCAGAGCGAATTTGATACTCAAATCCTCTTTTTTCCCTTTTCTATGAAACTGCACCTCCAAACTCTCTCTATTTCAATCAATTTTTGAAGGGGTTAACCCTAAAAAGACTGGGCTATTTTGGTAGCTCGAAAGACTGGGGGGGGGGGGGGAGGGGGGCCTAAAGGGCCCTCCCCCCTTAAGATCTCGGCCGTGGATCGCGCGATCGCAGCAGAAATTTGCACAATGGTAGTGTGCGTTGTAATCTACTAGATCGTATATTTAAATGTTCCAAAATAGTCTTCTTTTATGTACTTGAAAAAAATTTGGTATCAAAATTAATTTCTTATTCATTTTATTGTTTTATGAATTTCTTATGTATTTCCTTGTTTTTTTGACCTTTTGTTTTCTGTTGTTTTTTTAACAAAATTTGTGGCAGACACTTTTTGAAGCATAATACTCCTAAAACAAATTAACTTTAGCCATTGAGATTAAAAATAAGCATATTTATATGAACCATGTGAAAAAACTCAATTTGCATTGACTTTGTAAACAAAATCACATTTTTGAGCCATTTTCGGCCTCATGTGCATGTACAAAAAGTTATGTAACTTCAGAACTGTACCCCCGGGCGTCACAAATTTGGTGTCAAAATGTGCGGGAAACTCAAAAGAAAAAAGTCATAGAGCATCGCGACGAGAGT
The DNA here is from genome assembly GCF_964275005.1 of Diadema setosum. Classification (NCBI taxonomy): domain Eukaryota; kingdom Metazoa; phylum Echinodermata; class Echinoidea; order Diadematoida; family Diadematidae; genus Diadema; species Diadema setosum. The sequence continues at coordinate 27,965,615 of NC_092693.1, forward strand.
ATTGCGTGTTGCAGAGTAATCGCGTGAAATGTCGAGGGGGGGCCTTTTAGGCCCCCCCCCCAGTCTTTTTAGGGTTGAGATGGTCCAATTTTAATTGGTATATATCGTTTTATAGCTTAGAGCTTATTCTTCAAAAGTATGTAGATAACAGAAAATTCATCTTTTTGAATTACTTTCAGTGTGTTTTGATTGGGGCAGTCAAAAATGATAGTTGGCAATGCAGCTCCTGCACATGCATCATACAGTTTTGATGATTTAAAGAATTTCTACCAGGCAATTTGTTTATTGGTTTTTTTTTATGATTTTTTGTTTGGAAAGCCAGGAATATCAAATGTTACAAGGAAAGGACAGTTTTACTAGTCTCATAATTCATTCAACTTACTGGAAGGGTCTGACTGTGCACCTAGAGAGACACAAATAAAGACGTCAGGCGAGGGTGTGAGTTTCACACCAATCCAATTGTCTCAGTTACACTACAGCTCATACTGAGGGGCTGCATGCAGAGCTTTTTTTTCTTTTTGTTTCTTTCTGTCATGTGAGACACACTCCCAGCCAGTAGGGCATTCACCTGTGTGGACAAACACTTAAAGGGAGAAGTCTCATTCCAGTATGGTATCCATGGAAACTGTTCTGGGGGTGAGCATACGAAATCACCATGACAACGGCTATTCCTCTTTGTCTACAAGCACAGTCGACTTGGTACGTGCTTAAGTGACCAAAGTACATACATGGAAAATTGTTTCCTTTTTCTCCGTAGTGTCTACCACACATTGTCAGATGCCATTTTATGTACACTGCAGAGCACTTAGCACCGTACTGATGACAAAAACTTCCCATTTGCTTGTATTAACATGTTGCCAGATTAATTAAGGGTAGGTAACACCATTTTCACTGTGTGTGCAGTGTAGACACAATTACCAGTTAGTTCGTAATACCCTCTTTTGGTGTGTACACACGATATTTCAAAGGGGTACAAATAATTTAACACCAAACTTTTAAGTCTGTCATTAAAATTAACTCCCCTCTGGCATTCAACACAAACACATATTTCCTTTACACTTAGAATGATTTCCATTCTGGTAACAACATCTGAATACTTATCCATTCTGTGGCCTGTTATGAAATTTTAACTTCAAACCTTTCATGTCCAACCTTGATTACATAATTCCTTTCATTTTAATTTGTACCTCAGTCCCACATTTTTAATCTGCATGTTGGTTTTCATCCCCTTTGACTGCAGAACTTGCATAGTGATCCTGTGTTCAGAAGAAAAGAGGCTAAATGATACACCTACAGTACATTGCTGAAATGTGCCTCACAATGACAATAACATGCATAGAGAATAATCTATCTAGACTTTAATTAAATTGAATAGCTAATGTAAACAAGAAAAGAATGAAAAAGAGGGAAGTTACAATTTTCAAGTCAAACCAATTAGACTGTTAGAAAATGTTCCTGACATATCATAACTGTGTTGAGCTATATTTTTAGGCCTGAATTCAAGAAGGTGGTACAATCGAAACCATGCTTTAAACCGTGGACAATTTGTATGGAGGGCCAAGTGTCGTAAGGCCTATTATGTTACGAAATGGTCATCTTGTCGACGAAATGACTGATTTTGTAACAAAATAGGCCATGCAATACTTGTTGGCACTCCATACAAATTGTCCATGGTTTCAATTGTACCACCTTTGTGAATTTGGCCTTATCATGTTGCATACATGTCTCACTTCCAGGTCTTCATCATCATAATCTCTGCCATGTTATTAATGTCAAACTTGTAAAAAACAAAAACAAAACAAAAGCGACAATAAAAGTGGCTTTATTCAATAGTATCAATGGTACCATCAGTATAGCTCTTTGGATGTGCACGATAGGTTTGGTCCTTACTATAAGACACTGTGCCCATACACTTTGATGCAGGAGGGCCTGTTATGTATGACATTCAGATACATATTTTTATGTACCTCCCAGGTTAAAATCGTCACCTGCCTGGCAGAAGGGCATTAGCCTGTTGAGGACGGACTGATTTTGCTATAGCACGCATTTCACATAGACACCTGCCCGAGTATTCTCAGGACTTGTCCTCAACGGGTTAAGGCTTGCGCAAATGAAACATCACCACCATCCCCCCCCCCCCCCCAAGAAAAAAAAAAATGGTTACATATGCAAGAGCTTCAAAAACTGTCAAATTATGTCACAAACCAAAATTCAATTTGGGGGTCAAAACTTCATACTAGGGCCTTTCTGTCAGGCAGGCGTTGAAATGCATAAATCATGTGCATGAACATTATTCCCCCATAGAAGGATGACCTACATAAATCCTCTTAATTCTGCTTCCTCCATGATCACCATTGTGAAATTGATTTTCTCACTCATGATTGCACTGAGATCATATATCCATACTTCATGCTGACATAGCCTTTGACAGCTTGCCACTAATGTATGGATTACCCATCATTTCAAAAGCTACACTCCAAACGAAAGCTGTAGCTTCTGCTCTTAACATGGACACCTCTGACTTTTGCTTTCACCTTGATAGCAAGGCATGTATATTACACATGACAGCAACATTACTTGCAGCAACAGAAATAAGAGTAAACAAAAACACACACTTAAAAAAACAACTTTGGCTTGGTTTTAAAAGTGAGCAACTTTCTCCCAATATTGTTACTTTCTTGGTGCTTTGACCAAAAAAAAAGAAAGAAAAGATTTGCTTCTCTTTTAGTGACTATTCTGGATGTGTTCAGTATTGACCAGATAGCTGATATACTCTTATCTGTATGAGGAACAAACAAAATCAGGGCTCCTTCTCATTTCTGTGAGTAATGAATACACAAACCACTTTAATTTTGTGTTCAGCATGCCTTCAGCAACACAAATTTCAATTGACCCATTGAGGACAAGTCCCGAGTATGCTCAGGCATGCGTCTATGGGAAATGCGTGTTGTAGCAAAATTAAACCATCCTCAACGGGATAATTTTGAACACACAGAGCTAAGTGGTTACTCAAAACATAGAATCAATCTAAATGAAACAGCATATTGTTTCATACACTGTATTACTATCATTCAATCAGCTTCACCCATACTGTGCAGAAGAAAAAAATTTGGTCATTCAAATGCAAGATTGAAGTGGATGAGACATGATAAAATGAATGGCTCTTGCTCTTCACATAACATGGAGAATCAGCATGCAGTAGGTGACATGAAACTTATGGTCACAATATCAATATTTCTATTGAAATGCATGATACTGTTTAGTAAATCATATCAAGTGAGCAATTACTTAGTTTATTGATGACAAAGACTATAGTGCTGGAAAGCTGGTTGCCATGGAGAACCAAACCAAATATCTTTATTTTCCAAAGACTTTCGGGTATGGCATGAGTCTAACTAAACCCTTCCAAGCCTGCCAACACCAAATATCATTGCCATTATGCAAAACAAGTTGCCGGTGGAAATTAGGGATTTAATGCCCTCTACAGCTGCTTTCATATCTTCAGGAGTCAGAAAAATTGAGAAACCATATTTACAAGGACAACAAAAATCAATGCCCCCTTTTCATATGACGTGACAAGACCACCCGCCCCCGCCACGCAGGATATGACGATATAACAAGAAATGGTTCTGATTTACAAATTATTTTAATATCCTCCCATTTTTTGCTGCCAATGGATTCTATGGAAGCTCTTCCACACAAGCAAACATGGTATAATGAACTTTTGTGCAAATGGAGTGGATAGGCACCTGTCGCTGTACATAAACCCCCCCCCCCCCAAAAAAAAAAAAAAAAAAAAAAAAAAAAAAAAAAAAAACAGGCCCAATTACTTCAGTCCAGTACGCCCACATTGATGAAACATGAATAAATCATGAGATTATTCTGATATGGACATGTTTGCAAAGTACACTGTCATCAAGTGGCTTGAATGATTCTTTGCTCGATTGGTGTATGTAACTCGGACCAAATCAGAACCAATGCGATTGCTTGGCAAAGTTCAGCATCAACTCCAAATATCTGGTGGCAAGTTTATGCATAAAGAATACCTGATAAATGTCATAGAAATATGTCCTAGAAATATCAGCACTTTTCAGCACTGACTGAAAAAGAAGAAGACACTGACTTCCATACCATAAATTTTCAATCTGGCTACAATCTTACCTACAGATACACCATTCAATCCCATCTTCAATCAGCAGTGCCAGGCTTGCTGTCAAAGAGTCCTTTCTATGTCCCTCTCATTCTTTTTCCCATTCTCTATTTCCTTTCCTCTTTCTTTCTGTCTCTTTGTCTGTCTGTTTGTCTGTCTGTCTGTCTGTCTCTTCCTCTAAAGTCTAGAGACCCCATGTGGTCAAGTTACCTGCAAAGCTGTAGTGCGTCCAGTCTGGAGGCATTTGAAGTTGTAATCATGAATCAGTTTTGTGTTTTACTGTCCACAGCATTTACAGTACTTGAGCTTTACAAGGAAAATATTTGAGCAGATATCACTCTCTCTTTCTTTATCTCTTTCCCTTTCTCCCCTTACCCCACCCCTCTCTCTTTTTCTTGTTAAGAAGGAAGAATAACTAGGTATGAATCTGCCTTAAGTAATCTGAAGCTGGACCAATCTGGATATTAACCACCCTAGATGCATTCAGCAGAAATGCTTGCCTGGATAGCGGCATCGAAATATAGATTACTAAATTTGCAAGGGAGCTATAATAATTGGATTTGAGAACACTCATAAATTGTACCAAAGCACAACTGCAAACACAGAGATCTAATGCTGTGCAGGAGAGACCCCCTACATTGGACAAAGCACAACTACAAACATATGTATACACACATAACATACACATGGCAGAAAACCATGCCATAAGAATATAATTATGAATGATGATTAACTGGAGATTTTCCAATTTGCTTTTTTTCAACTTTATTCCTCCTTGACTGATTTGGAACTTTAAGTAAGTACATGGCTGATTATAAGCAGTTTCACGGAGCACACAGAATGATTTACACATTCCTATTTTAGGCTGCAAAAGACCATCAAACCAGCACAGGGGTGCAGTAGCATCGTCCTCTGTTTGTGGGCATGGTTTCTAGTTTGGCAGAAATTAGAAGAAAAAAAAAAGAAGTGATATTTCTGGCAAATGTTTCAAGCATCCTGGGCTATGATATGCTTGTGATATGTTCTGAAAAATGTATTTACAGCTTCATCACATGCACACTACACATTCAAGATTCGCACAATGTTTGTAAAGTCGTTGTGAAACCCTAAACAGATCCGCCATTTTGTAAATTATTCCAAGTACTCATGTAAATGTCCTGTGAAAGCAGCAAAGTTCATCTGTTCATTTCTTGGCAAGTCTGCAAACTGTGTGCAGACATTCTCACAAAAATTTGGTACATGTCTGGAGACAAATCTGCAGTATTTGATGTCTGACCCATACATGGCAGAGGTGTCTGATGTTATACTGACTTTATTTCATTTCATTTTGACTAGATTTTCTTCAAATTACAATCAAAACATTCATCTTCACATCATACAATAGTAACAAAGAAAAATGAAAAACCTGATAGACAATGGACTTTATTACATGAGTTAAGTTACTGAAGTATGGGTGTGGAGTAATTGTATATCATATAGAATATATGTGACCCGCTACAACAAAAGGATCCTAAAGTCGCTGACGGCTGAGAAAATCGAGTATGAAATCACATCATCAAAATTGGTCCAAACAATCGGATTTCTATTTTTGGCATAATTTTGTAGTCTAATGTTTTGTCTATCATCTGCCGAAATTTCGAAGCTAAATGATCAAAGGAAAGGCAAGAAATCAGTGTTTTTTTCTGGGACATGATTTTTCAACTTTCAACGTAACAGAAACGTGTCCAAAGATTTGCATTTAGCGCCGCACCTAGACTCCGCCCCTAGCAATGAGGGAGTGATCTTATTGGTCAGTGCGTGGCATCCTGATTAATGATTGGTCGTGTGTAGAGCGCTGGCGCTAAGCTTGAATGAACATTGCGGTGGTCGCTAGGAGCATGCCTTCTATTGTCAAGCGGTGAAAACTGTCTTGCCTCCCCTTGATCACGATAGCGTCGGAAGGAAAACTTTGAAGGTATATTTGATTCGGCACGCCGTACACCGGGGTACCGTTGTAACCCGGGGTACCGCATTGTATAGCGCCATCTCATGCCCATTATTTATAATGCGTATCCGAATTCAGACACGCCGATTCTGAATTCGGATACGGCAAAGTCGTCGCAATGAACTAGCACCATATAGGTGTTTTTCGAAGTACACTTGCATGCATTAATTGATGCATAATCACAAATAAGAAAACATTTTTGTGCATAATAATACTAAAAAATATTTTGACACATTTTTTGGTAAGCCAGGGTACAGCGCTGAAAAAAAAAATAATTAATTCAACAAAATGGCGAATTTTCATTTGGTACCCCAGGGTACCAAATACTGCATCATTTCTCGAAACTCTGATTTCCTCAATCACTTGACATGATGCGCTAATGAAATCATCGATATCTCTGCATGCAACCGAGTACTTTTATGAGTTGTGCAATATATGAAAATAAAGTAGAAGAGTAGGGGAATAAATTCATGCCATTTTCAGAAAATTGTCCTCCCCCGACTTTTGGATCCTTTTGTTGTAGCAGGTCACATATTTGAAATTTAAGATAACGTGTTGGGGAACCTACAAAAAAAACAGATGCTTTTGGGTAAAGGTTCTCAGAAAAAAAGTCAACATACTCACATGAAACACACACACACACACACAAAACAAACATGAGTACAAAAAAAGTAACAAACACAGATAAATGAAAGAGAGAGAAAGAAGAAAAATAAGATAACAAATTTGACTACAACTCACAGCAGCTATCACCTCTCTGGGAAACATTTCTCTTGTCTGATTTTTGGGTCATGAATACAGAAGTCATGTGTTCTTCACTTATGTGGACTGGTTGTTGAGCGATGGTACACAGAACATTCACACATACATAGTGAGAACTACACTGTATGCAAAACAGAACAAAAATGGTTGACATGCAGCTCCATTGTCGGGACACATAACTAATAAAGAAAAAAAAAATTCTGAATGCTGGACTTTGCCACTTTTGTGACATTCACATCCTTTGTAAATTATCTGCGTGCTCACTGAAAACAGCCCTTTACTAATGACCATTAGCTGCACTGGGAATATTTGGTAGGAGAGTTTCCATGCTTTTAGCAAGGTTCTTGACGACACTTCTTGTGCCAGCTCTAGAAACCCTGGACTTCTCTTTACAATTACCAAATGCACCAATCTGTGCCGAGTCGTCACCTTCATCAGCAATTAAAAGTGCTGTCATGGCAAAAGTGTGACATTAATCAAAGTCAATGAAGTAGATGATAACTAAAGTGCACAAGGACACTTCTGAGAAAAGCAGGCATTATCAGTTTGATAGACACAATGGTAAGAGCATTGGCTGCAAATAATGAAAGGTGAAATCTATACTCCAAAGTGAAAGGATAAAGGACAATTGATAACTGTACGGACATCAGATTAGTAACTTGATGATTGTTCAATGATCATACCAAGGCTGCCAACATTCACCCATCAAAATCAGGCAGATTGCTAGGAGCATTTATGTGGATATTTGCATGTCACATGTACTGAAATGGGCAAAGCAATGCAAAAAATCAGACATATTTTTATAGTCTCTTATCTAGACATTTGAAGATTTTGAAGCTTTCTGGAAGCCTCTCTTAGTGCCAGGAAGACTGGGCAGCTCTGTCATACAGTTCATATTTGTTGGATGATGCGAGATGATTTACCGGTACTGAACTGATCAAAAGCTTCTGTTACGAAACACTCATTCACAGTTACTGTTAACTTGGATGAATTTCCTCCAATACATATTTCAATATGCCACTTGTGATGGTCAAACCCATGTATTCGGTTCGACATTTTTCATATTCATCTTCCAGACAATGAGTATGCAATTTGAATAAACCCTTACAATAATTGTTTGATGTTAACTATACTGTCAAATAATAAAGTAATCATAATCCCAAAGCAACACCTCCTGCAGTGCATGAAGACACTCTGTGGTATCAATCTAAAAAAAACTAGAAATGTCGCTTTGGCGACTGGTATGCCTCCGCCATAATGCATGATTTTCCCAATAGGTCTAGATAGTACATGTGGACACTGTGTGATTACATTTTCACAAAATTGGCAAAATATTGGAATGACAAGTTTGTCACAAATGTGTTGAATGTTCACCTTCCTTGACGTAGGTTTAATTGGATGAATAGGAGAGCATGTATCTAGGGATTTAAGGACTTTAACTTGACTTTGAACCATTCATACATTTAGGCATTGAGTAATTTTCAAGGTACAGGTGTGGAGAAAAAGTGCAATTTCTGACTTGAATAGTAAATTGTTACCATTTTCATCTGGCCCTTGACCCTAAAATTCATGAGATAATTACTTTCAGGTAGAACATGCATAATATGTACTAAGTTTCAAGGTAACTTGAGCCACTTCCGAGATATGGAGGAAAAAGTTAGTTCAGCATTTTCAATTGATCTTTGACCTTTTGACCTTTGAGGCAAAAAGAAAAAAAAAAAGAACTTTCCAGAGAATTTCTATTAGGTTACACACGCATACACCAAGTGTAAAAAAATATTGCATAAATATGAGGGTAATAGTAAAATTTTGAAGTCTTGCACTTGACCTTTGACCCCTGACCTTTGACCCCTACATTCTCTAGATAATCACTTCCAGTCAGTACATGTATATACTATGTTCCATGAAGATACCTTGAACAATTTTCCAAGGTACAGAGAAAAAAAAGAAGTTTTAATATTTCTACTTGACTACTTGACCTTTGACCTTTGACCTCATGACCCAAACTTTCACCAGAGAATCTTAATTGGGTAATACATGTATACACTAAGTTCCAAGAAAATATCTTCAGGCATTCAATAGATATGGTGGAAATAGTGAAATTTTATGTATTTGACCCTGACCTTTTGACCTTTGACCTTTGACCTCATGACCCAAACTTTCACCAGAGAATCTTAATTGGGTAATACATGTATACACTAAGTTTCAAGAAAATATCTTACGGCATTCAATAGATATGGTGGAAATAGTGAAATTTTATGTATTTGACCTTGACCTTTTGACCTTTGACCTTGAGCATGTGCACCCAAAAGTTGATAGGCACAACTTCACCCCCTAATACACATACATGCCAAGTTTCATTAGAATACCTCAACAGGTTTCGATAGTTACCTTGTCCACAAAATTCATTACGGACGGACGGAAGGACGGACGGACGGACGGACGGACGGACAACCCGAAAACATAATGCCTCCGGCACCACTTCGTGGCGGAGGCATAAAAAACAAGAAACAAGATTCGACATTGCTTGCATTTGGTGCACTCACAAGGATTAAAAAAAAATTGTCAGCATAACAGGAGCACAATTCATGGTGTATTGTGATGACAATTTGATCTGACTTTAACACAAGCTGCAAGAATCATGGCAAGCATTATTCCTTGTCAGGATTTAATTTCACCCTCGTTACTGCTGCGCTCCAGAATCTTGGCGATGCATCCAGAGAAATGTAACTCGCATGTGACAATATTTTTACTCTGTATCTTGTCATACTCTGGAGTGAGATGGTATGGCATTGCACGAAAGGAAAATTTATGCACATTTAGATTTTTATCTAGGCTTTGAAGTTGGTATCTTTTTGTCCTTGGTGGCCCTAGCCTGTCACAAGCAATCATCCTCATACCACTAAAGGCTGGATTCATGTAAGTTTTCTCCCCCCCCCCCCCCCCGCTTTTTTTTTTTTTTTTTAAAGTGTGATTGTTTGAAAGCAAGAGTAGCTAACTTTTAGAATTTTAATCACTGATTGTTGAATCACAACAATGTGAACATTCTATCTTGCCTCACAGATGTTAGATGTTTCTGACCTCTGGTCCAAAATTAACAAACATCTGCATCAGTGGTCAAATGCCTGCCCTGACCACTGTGAGATCAAGTCTTTGGTTCATTGATATAATCCTTACTCCTTGGTGATAAACAGTAAGTGTGGTCCTGACTGGACCACTTCACTGTTTATGACGAATATGTATATTAGCAACATTTTTGAAACTATGGAAAGCATGCAATGCAAACACTTACAAATATTTGTTTGTCTCAAGACACCACACACTGAAGTAAATATTTCCACTTTTCAAGTTAGAATTATCCAGGGAGGGATCAATGTACGATGCATAAAAGATTCATATGACAATCAATGGTAATTAAATTGACATATTTTCTTTGTCTTATATATGGCTTGTTCATCAGTTATTCATCACACATGGATGAAAGATCCTATCTGCCTTTGTATATTGAGTAATGATGCCATCAGCACAAAAGTCTGATTGAGGGAGCCATTATTCATAATCCTACGACACCCATGATGACTTTTAGTCTCGCTGCGATACTCGATCACATCCCCGAAGATGACGTCTCAAGAATTCTGTTTCAGACATTTGGAAACTCTCCTCGCACAATTCTCAGATGTATCTTCATCAAAATCAGACTAGGGTTAACAGTGCACATATTGAAATAAAAGTCTTCATGGTTCACCACTATGTGATTGCTAAGGCAGAGTGGAAGCAAATATGGCAGGTACTTAGTTTGTTGAATTCACTGTATTTTGTTAAGCAATGTTGTTTAAAAGATTACACTTTTTGTAGGTGCAGCACTTGTCTTATATGGTATATTTCTGTGAGTAAGTCTAAAGGAGTCCCAGATTTGGTGCATCATAATTTGTTTGTTTGTTTTTTAATCTTTAGGACAGTGGCAATGCTGCTATTCTCAACAAGAGACCTGGGGGGTGTTTCACAAAGCCGTTCTTAAACTTAAGAAGGACTTTAGTGCGACTGGTGATCAGTTCTTGTGCTGCCGAATTATTGAGATTCTGATAAGTACAGCACACAAGAACTGATCACCAGTTGCACGTAAGTCCTTCTTAACTTTAAGAACGGCTTTGTGAAACACCCCCCTGGGGTCTCTCGCTCACCCGAGCATTGCAAGTTCACCTTCCATGCATTCTTGCAGACTTTTACCTAAGAACATAGAAAATGTGGAGGGGGGGGGGAGTTTAGAGGGTCTCGAGGGCATGTGCCCATTTGTATATTGTAAAACCAGATACATTTGTAGCATGAAACTTTTGGCAATTAGAGCCAATGACCTTTTTCATGGCATGAAACCGCTGCGATTTTCCACTGGCATTCAATGCATTGCTTACACAAAAACTTTTGCATGAATCTTACTTTAGCAAATCTTGGCTCCTCTTGAAATTTACAAGTTTCATGGATGCAAAAATCTCTGGTTTTACAGTATTCTGGCAGAAATATCTGCCACGTGTAGAATATTTAACTACGCAATCTCAAAAAGATCTAACATAAAAACTGGCCTCTATGCAATTGTTTCTGGCCCAAATGGAGCCATCCCTGGATCAAACATGAATAACCCTGAAAGTACTTTCACTAATATATTTACTCAGAGCATGTTGGGTCTTAAAGAAGTTTTCTATTTTATTTTTTCTGATCTTTTATTGAGATTTTCTAATGCTGGGATTCTGGGGGTCCCAGGAGGGGACATGCTGCAAATTTGTGTAAACAGAGTACCAAAGTCATGATGTCACAGTCTTTCGTTCGAGCATGGTAAGCAACCTTGTGCTCACAGATATTTTGGCACTGTGAGGTTGTTTAGAACCAGTTTCCATGGCAATGAATGGCTATGGCATCACACTCCGACACTCCACAAGTATCCTGTCACCCTAGTGATAATGCTTGTCAAGTTTAGTGACAAATTTGATCATATGTTTTCAAGAAAAAGGTGAAAACAGGAAAATTAGACCAAATTTGCCATGAACAAACTTGAAACTACAGACACCAATCAAATGACTCATTGTACTAACTTACCTTATCACTCTTGGTTCTAGAGAAGATGATTTGTCATGATTTCTTAAAGTGAAAACAAAGTTCTGGTAAGGGCTTGAGAACCCGTCTGGCACCATTTCGTATTTGCTTGCAATATATCGAAAGAGTCTACAAAGAAACTTACCTAGCTGACGCGGTTTGCCGGAATGATGAGTCGTTTTTGAGTATTTTGAGAAAAATAATAAAAGTCGGTAGACCGACTTTTATTCCAGAAGGCTCCAGACTAACTCGGTCTCAGGGAAAACTCGACCCTATTTCAGACAATTTACACGCAGTTCGTGATCGCCATATTCTACTGTATAATACCAAACGAGGCCTAACTGAACAGACAGGAAAGTGCGTGCTAATCCTGTGCAAAACAAATGGAGAGCACGCGGTCCTCAAGCTTATACGCACATCATCTCAGTTGCTGAGACGCGCGGTCTTTGAAGTTTTTGTTGTTGTTTATCAAGCGTCTTTGATTGTTTTTAGAGGTGCTGGAGAGGCGCACACTAATTTTGCATGCGCGCCAAAGAGGTTTTTGATGCACGCGTTGTAACAACTCGGACCATTACTGCAAGTAGCCAGAACGCTACAATGTAGTTTATACAGGCCGCTCCCATATGCATAGTACAACACTGTACAATCCAGAGGGACAACCAATACAACTCATCCCGCCGTCAAGCAAAGCGAGGCCGAGTTATCCCCGAGTCCGAGTTTAGCCTGACCCCGTTCGGGTAAGTTCTGAGACTGAACCTTTTTGGTTTATATTTTGCATTTTCGTCGTTACCCATCGAATATCTTGTTATTACAGCTTTATTCCGCACATTTCCTAGGCATACGTTAACAGTTGGGAGCGAAATCTGACAACTTTTGCAGGCATACCAGAACTATGTTTGGGCTTTAATTTGGGTGGTTTGTCTCCCTTCCCACATACGGAAGGGTGCCCATTTGTACAAATATGTATTCTATCACTCTAGCACTAATACCTGACAAGTTTTGTGAAAATTTGACCAAACATTTTCAAGAAGAAGATGAAAATGTAAAATACTGGCTCCACTTTGCCTTGATCTGGGGGTTTGGGCCCCCTATGGATGCTACCTGCCAAGTTTGGTGAAAATCTGTCGTGGAATTTTTAAGAAGAAGATGAAAATGTAAATAGTTTACTCATGAAGCACAATGCACGTTGGGCACCAGACGATGATAGATCGCAATAGCTCACTTGAGCCTTCCGCTCAGGTGAGCTAATAAAAACAGAAGGCAAATGAATTGAGGCATCCTACACTTTCAAACAATGCATTCTGATCTATTATACATTTGATAGATCAAGACAATAATATTACTCTTTCAGCTTTCTCAAATCACTATAGACATACTCAGGTGAGCCAATAAAAACAGAAGACAAATGGAAGGTGTCCTAACTTTCAAACAACGTATCCTAATTTATTATACAGTTGATGGATTGAGATAATGAAATCACTCTTTCAGGTTTCTCCAATTAGTGTAGACATATGCATGTAGATCCTGGTGTGAATGACAAAGAGAAGGTAATTCTGGGCAGTCCAGGTTTGAGGAAAGGAGTCTATTTCACTCTTGGATGGAGGGCATGATGATAAATTCACTGTCACATCCGATGTATTAATAATGACCAAACACACCGCACTGAAATCTTACCTGTCAAATACTGTAAGATTATTGCCCAACAGCCAAGCGACTTTACCCCTATGTGCCCATGCACCTTGCAGTACACTGCCAGCCGATCTCAATAACATTTATATAATTCTCTCCCCCCCCCCCCCTTCTATAACAGAAAACTAAAGAAATGAAAACTCTACTGGAAACAAGAGCTAGACAAATCACTATGGCAACATAATGCCGATGCCCTACTGGAAGATAATTTCTACACTACAGGGATTAAGAGGACTATCGAATGTCAGTGAGTTTTAGGTCATCCTCTGCTAATTAGAGAAGAAAGCACAGAAAGGCTTTAATCGAATGCATAGAAGAGGAACAAACCAAGTCAACCACAATGAATATATTACAATAATATCTATGGCAATTCTAAATGCATTATGAGTAATGTAAAATTCTACAATTTTTGCGTCATGACAGTCACAAACTGGTCTCTGAGGAAAGATAAAACTTACAGCTTTTTTTTTTTTTTGGGGGGGTGGTATTTTTTTGCTGTCACATCAGGTTCAATGTATGATATTTTCAAATTCACAGGATAGCTGCACTGACAGGTAAAGATGATCTAGCCGTCTCTGTGTATGATGTGCTCCTGATATGATCCTGCATGATGTGAGCCTACATTTCTACACACTTCTCTTTTTTAGAAGGTTCTTCATATTACACATTATTCATATTTCCTTATGTATTAATCTATTTTCATCTCAAATTGACTATTTTGTGTTATGTTTCTCTCTTGAAATAAAATGAAATATAAAATTACATGAAATATGAAATACGAAAGAATAAATAATATGATAAAACAATGATACTATGAGTATACCTGAGTACATCGTAAAAGATATTATTGGCAAAATCATCCAAACTGTTGTTCCTTTCAACAAACACTACTGTATGTACACAAGCATCCGACAGAATGATTTCTTTATTCCCTTCTTTGACTGAAACAAACAATACCTATACATGATTTCATGAATGCACAACATCAGACAGCAATATATATGAAATATCTATCAGATATGTTTAAAGACATTCAGCTGAATATCCATGTCCTTCAATCCAAAGCACTTAGAACAAGAATGAGAGCTAACGTTTTATGGGTGCTTTCTTTTACTGATGATAATTTCATTCCAACATGCGTCAAACAAAGGCATGCAATGTTATAACAGCTTAACAAGCTAACTAACTAAAAGAGATGGAACAATTACACAATAAAAAGCTTATTTATTTAAGCTTGAGTGACACACTTAATCAGCATGCATTTAAAGAATAATGTTTCTGTTGTATTTTACAGCAACATTAGAAGAGGCCTATCTCTGTTGCTAGGAGTCAGGACAGACTTGACATCTGGAGGAGTAGTGTGGAGAGGGGAAAGAAGCGGGGTGAAACAGGGGGGAGGAAGCTATCAGCAATGAACATGGAATGGGGCATGTTTAATGGGCATGTGACAAGACGCATTCATCAGGCAACACATTGTGCAAACACAGGAACAACATTTTGCGTTTTGCTGGCGTGCGCAATGCGTCTTAATCTCGACGGTGATCTATGATGCCGACAACCCTCGAGCATCTACGCCTCTTGTCAACAGAAGTCAGCTCCCTCTTTTTTTAAATGTGACAGATAGCCCCTTCGCTGCATAACTGCAGGGAACAGATTGATAAGGGGTTAAAAAAAAGTTGTCTTATAGCACAGTTGCAAGGAAAATTAAACCTGTTCTATATTCTTTTACTACATACAAATATTCACACAAAAGTCCTGTTATCTACATTTATTAGCTCAGTACTTTGTGAAAGAAGACTTTTGTATTATCTAACTGTGAACATATGAAGAGATTGGTTGCAAACTTGGCTAAGCACCAGTTCCTAAGCACCATTTTAAAATATTTTAAAGTATGTCCATCATCAGATAGAGCAAAACAAAACATTTCCAGTGATACATGTCTTGTAATGTAAAAGAGAATATTTTGAAGTGGTGATTGAAAATTAACAATGTTTTCTTATCATTTATTTTGTCTTTAGCAGCTTAAAGTGCAAATACCTCATCTCAAGAAAGGAGTTGAGGAGTAATCTAAGCCCAAAATATTTTGACCTCACTGCTGAATCTGTGGTGTTTGATAACTTTGCTTGCTACAAGCTTATGACTTTAAATCTGTATTCAATGAGAGAAAGAAAAAAAAATTACAGAGAAAGTCAAAGAAAGACCATATTTATTATCTACCGAACTGAACCATTTTTTTTTTCATATCAACTGAATAATCATTGGTTACCAAGCAGCTAGGATAGCATATTCCATACTACAGTGGTCAAAAAAGGCAAATTAATAGCTGAATTTGCAGTGTACACTCCCTATCTTATACGCGTGGACAGAACAGGACATTGGGCATGGTTGTTGCTTGTGAAAAACAAACAACTTTCAGTACAGAGAAATTAAAGTTTTAACCTGACACTGAGAAAAACATCAAGAGTTTGCAGCCCTTTCATATCATAAATCATGGACAGTATTCACTTGAGCGTTTGTTGCTGATAAAAAAAAACTAGAAATGTCGCTACAGCGACTGGTTATACCCCCGCCAAACAACATTTCATAAGCTTTGGTCAAAACAACATTTCATAAGCTTTGGTCAAAAAACTGAGGAAGTAGTTAAATCCGCAAGATCTTTCCTTGATCTTCTGCCATTAATATGCCGTTACCATGGCAACGTACTTTCCGGTACTGTCGAAAAATGCGTCTTGCACATCTACAACCAAAGGCACACATCTGTACCAAGTTTCATGGAAATTGGGCAAAAACTGAGGAAGTAGTTTGCAACACAAAATTTTCCATCATTTTGGCTCATAATATGTGAGCTGTTACCATGGCAACATACTTTTTGTCACTGTCAAGAAATGTGTCATGCTGATCTATATCCTAAGACAAACATTCAATATGAATTCCATGAGAATTGGAAGAACACTGATGAAGCAGTTTGCCATGAAGCATTTTGCCCTATATTTTACCAATAACATGCCGTTACCATGGCAACGCACTTTTTGCCACTGCAGAAATATGTGTCTTGCACATTAACATATTCAGATGAACATCTGTACCTAATTTCATAAAAATTGATCAAAAACTGTGGGAGGAGTTCGCGACGCAAGATTTGTACCCATTTTTGCCCATAATATGCCGTTACCATGGCAACGTACTTTTGGGTACTGCCAAAAAATACGTCTTGCACATCTACAACCCAAGGCACAAAGGCACACATCTGTGCCAAGTTTTATGGGAATCGGTTGAAAACTGAGGAAGTAGTTCGCGACGCAAGATTTGCAACGGACCGACCGCCCGACCGACCGCCCGCCCGACCGACCGACCGCCCGACCGACCGACCGACCGCCCGACCGCCCGACCGTCCGCTGATTCCTATATACCCCCTTCAAACTTCGTTTGGCGGGGGTATAAATGAAGCATAAAAAACTACTCAGTGTCCAAACTGTATCTGAATATCAACTGACTATGTTTTTAATAATGAAAATGCTATCAACTAAAATGTGGGTGCTTGGGACTGCTTTCAGTGGGGGTTGGTCAATCCAGTGGTGCCTTCTCATGGAATAGCATTGCCTGTATTTCTCAGAAATCCAACACAGGAAGGCATTACACTTTCAGGTTTTGTCTACTGACCAATTTTCTGTTCATTAATTGACTTAGTCCACACAAGTCCAAGCACAGCTTGGATACACGTTACAATTTAGGGAGCAAATTGAGTGATTGAGTTGAAGATAATGACCATCAAAATCATGCCTCCTTTGAATGTAGATAGTGGATAACATACGGTCATGGAATTTCCCTCATTTTTGCCAAGCTACCTTCACAGTTTTATATCAAACTTCCACCTTCCTGTACATCTAATTTTTCTTCTTCTATTCCCATAAACATATGTTTTCAAAGCGGCCTTCCCCTCTAAGGCCTACATATTTTTAATTCAAATGAAAGAGCCAATCATTTTTGTAAATACATTTTTATGACAAAATATGTAAGCTGTGAAAGACTTATAACATTATAAGTTACCATCAACGCAATATGCAAATCAATAATACCACCTTTGAAACTCTGATTATGAACAATGGGTTGAGACATTATCTGACTGAAATTTACGGGCAAGCACAACTTTAATTGACAAGTAATGTACAGATGCCCAAATGCCATTCAAAGACTGTAAATTGGCTGTTTTTACTTTTTTCACTGCTTTTGTTTAAAAATCCCCCCAATGAGTGATTTACCATTGCATGAAAACAATACAAAGGCACACAAAAATCACCTAGTCAACTCATAGAAAATTCATCTTTCAAGGACCATCATGCCAGGAGAAAAAAAAAATGCATTGGTAATGACCTCTAGCTTATCTCCAATTTGCATGAAGCTCATTTCTAGCAATTGCTCTTGGAAAATAAAAATAGGTAACCTAGGCAACCGTAAAGCTCTCTGTAATTGCGTAGGTTTTCTCCCTGCAGTGCCAGCTCTATGCATATACACGTATCTCTCACCTGGCTCTTTGCTTTTCAGAATCCTACAGAATTGGATGCTTCCAACTCAAAATTGTAAAATGGCCCACAGTACTCCTGTCATGAACATGTAATGGAAATTTTCTCCATTGGCTGCCTGTCTTGCACATCAAGACTAGATTTTGTGAAAACTTGCATCTTAATTCTTTATGCATTAAGGATTTGTGTGTTACCTGAATTTCATCACAGGCAACTAAAGAAATCCGCCTGTATGGGAAGTTTATGATATGTGCATGTTTGTGCTTTGCATCATGCACACTTTTCGCCGGAACTTTACTTTCCGCAGCAAACGATTCACTCACACATACTGGGCACTCTGGCATATTTCTGCACTGTGTGTGTGGTATATGAGCACAATGGAAGCTGGCAAGTTCCAACACGTTAGCTTGAAATGTCATAATCTGATAAACAAGAGAAAAATGTGTGGGCCTTTACTCTGTCATATGCATAAAGCATCTAGAGTAACACTGCATTGTCTAAATTACATGAAGCCATACAAGCCTCTCGTGTATGAATTCATCAAAGTTTTGAGAGTAATGCTGTCTGTATGATTCCTACTAATGCACTCATGCCTATGAATCGCTCCAGTATTGGATACTATTTTTTTTCCTTCTTCTGAAGTGAGGTTCTATTCTGCATCCTCGAGATACCTTTCATTCAGTCATGTCTATGCTGCTGGCTGACTGAACAGAGCCCCAGAAACTCAATCGTCTGTAAATATCCAATAAAGACATAATACATTTTAAGCTGTCTGAAAATATCCTGTTGAGCTGCATTGCTGGTGGAATTTAACCCAGTTCATTTATTTTTCAGTCCACTGACAGTCAGTATCTGACGACAAGAATCACTTGCAAAAACAAAACTCTTTGTATGAATACAATGTCCATCCAGAAGTCAAGCACATAAATCCAATTTTACTTACAGATAAAAGTGAAAGCAATTAACTGAGGAAGACAACATCATGATTGGACCAGCGTGTCTTGGACCCCGTTTACAGTGCGAGGCTCGGCCGCGGCTCGGCCGCTGCCGAACCCTCCTTCATTTCAGTGTAAACGCGCAAAAGGCCAAATGCGAGGCCAAAATTGGCCGCGCATTTGGCCATGCTCTGGAGGTAGTCTTGGCTGCGGCCGAGCCAGGCCTCTTCTTGGTGTAAACGCAAACTGGGCCAAATGCACGGCCAATTTTAGTCTGGCTTCCAGGCCCTCTGCCCGTACTATTTCGCTATTCACGATATTAACCCCCTCAATGTCGAAAACTAGTATAGCTTAAGGTGGTTTTGTCCTGCAAAGGATTTTTCCTTCGGCAAAGGCCTTTGCCCGAACGGCAACTTCGTCGCCACGGAATCCAGTTGGCAAAGGGTCTGAAAACCAGGCTATACCAAATTGCGTTTGCTTACAAGCAGAGCGCCACTACGACAAAATATTGAAAGGTTTGAATTAAAAGCGCGGCCGAGCCCGGCAGTGTAAATGGACAAAATTGCGGGGCCAAGCCCCACAATTGAGGCTGGGCTCGGCCGCGGCTCGGCCCAGCCCCGCATTGTAAACGGGGTCTTGCTCTCCTCTGGTTCTGCTTGTAACAATACAGCTACCCAACACCAAGCACGTTGATGATGCTGCACTCTATTTTTTCATACATGCGTTCAGAGTACATATCAAAGTGTTTGTTTAACCTGAAGAAGATAAACACCTCAGATGATTGCTATTATTTCATTGCATTTTTCTTTTTATAGTATGTTTATTCTTTGTTTTGTTATGTTGTGTTTTGTTTCTTTGTTGATATCTGTATAACCTCTATGTTTGAAATATTGTTTCACGGCCTCTCTGAAAAAAGCCTCTCTGAACAACAGCCTCTTGGCTGATTGAGGGCTTTTAAACCTGTGATTAAATAAAACAAACAAACAAGCAAACAAAACTCTATTGCAGCAGACACATGATGGATCATATTCCACCTGAATGTTTCTTCCTTCTTGGAGTCACATGCAGGTCGACATTGGGCAAACACCACTTCAGTCACACACACATGGTCGAAACTGATACTTGAAGCACAAATTTAATTCACGTAAGTGCAGCTGCAGAATATCTTTCTTATCAGGAGAGAGAGAAAAAAAAAAGTATTTTCCCAAACTAGGCTAGAAATGGGAGTTTCTCATTCACCATATGTAATGACAAGTGGAGAATTTTTTTTCTAAAATTGGCAACATCTTAAATTTGAATCAAAAGCAAAATATTTGATGATCTCTTTTTCTTTCCTATCTACCTGAGATATGAACTGACTAGGTTTTCCACCCGAGTGCACCGGTGATGCTCATATCTCCACAACGGATGGCACACTTGTTTATTTTAGGCTCTCCCTGGTTGCCGTATCACAACATGCACACCAGAAATAGGGAAAATATCAACACTGCCACCTCATCACAGGCGGAGGCAGGGACCTCTTCGGGCTCCTCACACCGCAGATGGTGCAAACCAAACACCACACGACGTGTCACAGATACGCCAAACAGGATATGTCAAAACACCTGTAAATGTCTACACTTGCACTTAACTCCCTCCACGCCTTAGAAGTGAGCTGTAATGTCTACGCCGAGGAGTTTTCTTTCAGAGCCAAAATGTCAATGACTTCGCTAAACTTTAAGGGGAAGGCAAAACTGGAGACAGAGAGTAAGAGAGGAAGAGAGAGAACTTTATAGAAAGAGAGCACTGGGTTTGTTTGATGGCAGATAGTCAAGAGCCACTCAATAATTTATACAGGAGATATTTTTGGAACAAAGAGGGGCAAATATAATGCCTAAGCTGCCTGCAGGAGGCTCTGTAAAAATGACATATCCCTACACATGACACGAACAAGCAGTAACCACGGTGACCTGAACAAGTTTATTTTAACTAAACAACAACAACAACAACAAATATCACTCGCTATCCTTCACTACACATTTATCAGCTTACAAGGAATACAGAGTACCGTGTAACAGAATAGTAAGCAGCACAGGCGGTGTAGTGCATTAGGATGGCAGATGACAGATAATACAAAGAGAAGCAGTGTAACGTCATAAGAACATATAGAAACATAGAGAGAATGTTCATACGGATAACATCTGGTGTATCTTTGGAAGGTAATGGCGGTCAAAATTTCCATGCTAAACATCCGACAAGAAGTCAAAACTCATCCTGAAAAGCAATGACCTTTTCAATCATAATCAAGTTCAGTCAGGCAGACGAGGAAATTCAAATTTTAAAAGGTTGATAAAAATGCATACTCACCACAGCCCTCAGTCAATTTGTGTATCGGATCAGTTTGCACAGGTGTAATGACAAGTCCTATATGGAGTACACAAAATATATAAACAAAGTCTGTCAAAATGCAAATGGATTTTATGCACTGGGAGAAGAATAATAAGAACCAAGAGATTATTGCAAATATGCAGCTATCAACATTTGAAATATATGAATATTTGAGCATCAAATAATCATACACAAACAAATACAGACACACACACATACACACAACACACACACACACATGTCTGATGTCCTGATTTAGGGCGGTGAGTTGGCTCAGTCGGTAGCGCGTCTGCCTCATGATCACGCGGCCCGGGTTCGAACCCGAGTCTGGACTGAGCAATGTTGTGTGTAAACATACCGTCCCCTCTAGCAAGAGGCAAAACACTCTGTCCCTCGGATAGGACATAAAATGGAGGTCCCGTGTATGAGAGAGTCACAGCTCATGCACGTAAAAGATCCCGCTTCATTCATTCATCGCAAAGAGCAGGGTGTCTAACCCGGTGAAGTGGTCCCACCCCACATCCAACTGGACCCCATGGAAGACCAGCTTATTGTAGCTGAATATGGGCTATCCAGCCATCTTCACAGATGGAAAATGAACAACAACAATTAACCTGTTGAGGACAACTCCCAAGAATACTCTGGCAGGTGTCTAGGAGAAATGCCTGTTATAGGGGTTAAGAACTTCTGGTTGGTGATAGAAGATTTAATCTTACTGTGACCTTGACTTTCTACGGCAGTTATTTGGGCCCTGCTGGGGTACCATCACAACTGGTACAACTACACCCCCCCCCCCCCCCCATGATTCCTGCCAAGTTTGCTCAAAGTCTGGACACAGAGACTCCAACTCTCCCACTTTCAACGGGAGATCTCCCCCCGAAAGCCCATTTTTGCAAAATCTCCCATTCTCCCGCTTGAGATTTAATTTCTCCTGCCCTGGCTCTGTGTCTCCCGCTTGAAATGATTTCTTACTTTTTGTCTTTTCGTTGAAAAATAAGCCTTAGATAGCACGAGAGAGCCCCGGCTGCAAGGAACTTCGCGCACATCAAGTTGGAGTCTCCCGTTTGCTAGGGGTTTCAGGTGGGAGAATCTCCAGATCAGAAGGTGCTTGTGGTTGGAGTCTCTGTGGACAACAGTGTTCAAGAATGAGGAATAATGTCAAAAGTTATAAAAACTTGCTAATTTTGTGTATATGGGCTGTACCTGAGAGCCCCCTACTGGGGGCACCACCATCATTTGTATAAACTTCGATCCCCTCTCTCCATTAATGATTCCTGCACAATTTGGTCAAAACCCAATTAAAAATGATGAACACTGCACACCACACAGTGCATGATGCACGTTGAACAACATGAATGATACAAGATGGCGAATGATTGCGATAGCTTACTTGAGCAATTTGGTTCAGGTGAGCTGAAACTATACTGTTGCTAGGGTGACAGCACCTTGTATCTCAAAAAATGTACAATGTTTAGGAGAGAGAAAAAAAACATGCAGCAAAAAGTACTAGTCAAATGGGATTGCCTTTCCTTTGACATGCCATGGTGGCTTCAATGTTGGGGTAAGACAGCTAAGATTTGGACGGGACATCACTTAACTGATTACCATGACCATTACATTAAAAAAAAAAATCATTTTTCACCAAAATTTGACTTACAAGGTCTTGTCACCCCAGTGATAATATATGCATTTCTCTGTAAGTGTTTGTGAGCATGTGTAGAGTAATAAAATAGTATCTTATTAGCCTTATTAAAGGACAAGTTCACCTTCATTAACATAAGGATTGAGAGAATGTAGTTATATTAGTAGAACACATCATTGAAAGTTTGAGGAAAATCGGACAATCCGTTCAAAAGTTATGAATTTTTGAAGTTTTTGTGCAGTCACCGCTGGATGAGAAGACTACTGCAGTGTATGATGTCACATGCATACAACAATATAAGGAAAATATAAAGAGAATTTCACAAAATTCCATCTTTTGAAAAAAGTACACATTCCCTTGACTTGTTACTGACATATGTTATGGGTAATATTATTCATATTGCCTTTAGAAAGAGGCAAGTCAAGTGCTCTTTTATTATGCGGAAAAAAATGAAAATATGTTGAATTTTCTTTACATTTTCTTTATACTGTTGTACTCATATGACATCACAAGCCTTAGTAGTCTCCTCATCCAGCGGTTCCAACACAAAATTTTTTAAAATTCATAACTTTTGCATCGATTGTCCAATTTTCCTCAAACTTTCACTGATGTGTTCTACTAACATTGCTGCATTCTCTCAATCCTTATGTTTATGAAGGTGAACTTGTCCTTTAAATTACAAATCACTTGTCCTCAGTATTTTTCCTTTGATGCATTGTGATTCTAGGAGAGTCCACTTCTAGTCTCCTTCGCATATTACTCTACATGAAGTCATATGCCCAGATGAAGATGCTCAATAATGCATGCTGTCCATACAGTCACTGAACTCCAGCTTCCTACGTCCCTTGCCACCAATCCATTTCTCCACCCTAGTTGTTGTTTTTGTTTTCCAAAATGGATATCCATACATTCTACCTCCCACTCTACTGTAATTGATGGGGCCTCTCCACCAACAACTCTTCCGGATGTTCAGGTCTACCAAACCCCATCCAGATGGCCTCTGGTTTCTCTGGTTTGACCTAAATGGATGATTAATTAGCTGGCAGAATCGCATCGCATTTATTTCCCATTCATGGGAAAATGGGAAAAGGAGAAAAAACATTTGCTAGCTGTTTTGAAATATAGAGGCTTGAAAAAAAAATGATAGGCAGCTAATTAATGACATGCATGCAGACAGGCATGGGGTATTTTGATGCATGGCTCTGAAAGGTGGTAATAATCATGTCATTATCTCCGTAATGTGAATATGAAGCCTTCCCTCAAGGGATGATTTTGAGCATTTTTTTTTCCTTTCTTTGATGTCAGCATACTGAATATGCTTCCTGGTCTGCACTAAGCCATTATATGAATCAAGCTTTAATGATATGCTATGAAAGATTGAACTGGAATGTAAGACTCTTTCCACATGCGTAGATACACACACACACACACACACACACACACACACACACACACACATATATATATATATATATATATATATATATATATATAACATATACAGGGCTCAACATTAATGGTGGTTTAGCGCCCGGGGCCATCAAAAATTGATGTTGGACCGACAAATATCTGGTGGTTCTATTGGGCAACTAGGATTGAAAATGGATTGTTATGTTTCCTTTCATTTTGGGCCACAAAAATTTTGAATTCAAAGATATTAGTGGCCTCAATGGGCTCCTTGAGGAAAAAAAAAAAAAATTAGTGTAAAGTCCGGATACATAAGCATATAAATCATGACCATTACAACACATCCATGAGACAAACTCTTGGAGTCAATAGAACAGTGACACGAACAACACTTCCTACTTCACAATCCATGATAGAAGAAAATATTTACATTGTGTCCTGTCATTCGGTAGTGACAACAAAGAAAATTGACCCCCCCCCCCTTAAAAAAAAATGACTCTCGGTTTGCAATGATATAAAAGACGGCATTTTTACCACATAAATGGAAGAAGTTTCACTAAATTGAACGGGCAAACCCTGCAGTACAGAATAAATTAAACAAAATGAATAAATAATTGTGTTAAAGGACAAGCTCACCTTCATAAACATAAAGATTGAGAGAATGCAGCAATATTAGTAGAACACATCAGTGAAAGTTTGAGGAAAATTGGACAATCGATGCAAAAGTTATGAATTTTTAAAATTTTTGTGTTGGAACCGCTGGATGAGGAGACTACTGAGGCTCGTGATGTCATATGAGTACAACAGTATAAAGAAAATGTAAATAAAATTCAACATATTTTCACTTTTTTCGCATAATAAAAGAGCATTTGACTTGCCTCTTTCTAAAAGCAATGGGAATAATATTACACATATGTCAGTAACGAGTCAATGGAATGTGTACTTTTTTCAAAAGATGAAATTTTGTGAAATTCTCTTTAAATTTTTCTTATATTGTTGTACGCATGTGACATCATACACTGCAGTAGTCTTCTCATCCAGCGGTGACTGCACAAAAACTTCAAAAATTTATAACTTTTGAACGGATTGTCCGATTTTCCTCAAACTTTCAATGATGTGTTCTACTAATATTGCTACATTCTCTCAATTCTTATGTTAGTGATGGTGAACTTGTCCTTTAAAGACAACATCCTGTGCCTTACAGCAGGTCATCTAAAAGGTGGATTTTATACACCTAGTTCTTGGAAGTTTGGACAATTTGAAACCATGATGGAGATATAAAAAAAAAAGCTGCCTTGATATTACCCAAGGGAAGCAACAGTTTCTAAATATTTTTCCTTTCCAAGAAAGGATGAAATATCTAGACATATGAATTTTTGTATCCAGTAAATTCTGTATTCTCAGTTGGTAAAGGTTACATGCATCATTTCATGGGAATCCATGCACACAAAGATTTATCTTGATGTTTTTATGCATCATAGCTGCCTCAACCAAAAATAACAGCAGCAGCAAGTTAAGGAGAGTTGTTTACAGTTTTATAATGTCATCAGCACTGACACCATTATGGACTAACTGACATGGTTCTTCCAAGGCAGTAAAAGCAGGAGTATATGATAAAAATGACAGTGAAAAGCTGACCAAATTCCACATGATATTAAATCTGTCATTCAGAGCACTAGACAAAATATTTACAGGCATTCAATATGTAACAGTGACGTCAGTTGGTCGGAGCTGGCTTCATAGTTGGGTTTGGAATACAAAGGGATTTTCCCCTCCCTCTTATTCTTGGGTGAAATGCCAGGTTAAGACTTGTTTATCTACCTTTGCTTTTAATAGAAATACATGCTAATGAAATATCTATGGCATGAGTATGATTTTCATGAAGAGATAACCAAGTAATAATGAATGGCATTTATTCAATTTACTGAATGTAAATTCCATGTGCAACTTTCACCTGTTTGTGTATTGTAATGACACACGAATGTTCAAAGCTTATTGCTCCTATAATCATTGGGTCCACTGTATAGAATTGATAATAGTAAAGCATCAGTCACACATAAAGTTGGTATAAAGTTGGTTTAGACTTGGTATATTATCACCATGAAAGCACTGTATTTGCAACTGGTTGCACGCAGGGGCCAGTAAAATTTTTCTCTCCATTACATCAATTCGTCACCGGTCACACGAACCGACGAATCACTCGATTTTGGGTCAAATTTTCGATTTTGAGATTTTCAATCATTTCGATAGTAGATATTCCGTACTACATATTCTGAAATTCTTAGTGTGTAATTCGGTGTAATTTTTACGTAGTTATCACTTTTGTAGAAGTATGTAATTCCATTCGTGAAAATTATTTGTTTTCCCCATAGACGCGTGTGTTAAACAATCAGGCAATTCGACGGTTCGGTGACCGCGTGTACTAGTACGCGCGGTCACCGAAAGGACGAATCAGTGTGCATTGACTTGCGTGTAATTTTTGAGATTCAACAGTTCATTGACCGCACGCACAGTGCGCGTACTATGTAATACATGCGTTGACAATGACAACGCTCAATGTACATGTACATATGGACACACATGGAAAATGACAAAGTTCTTTGCAGACCGAAAATACATGCATGCAACTCTTTGACGATTTCCCGCTTATTTGTTAACAATACAATTCGATAAAAACTTCACAAGTTAGAGCAAGAATTAAAGTCTGATGTACTACAAAAATAATTGGAAATTATAGACATGAAAGTGTAGCAACCATAAGTCAAAAATGGGTTAACTTCAAACGCGATTTTCTCGAATTGTCATTCTTACGCAAACCTGAGGGATTCGTCGGTTCGTGTGACTGGCGACGAATTGCACCAAAAGATGAATTGTTATAAAGTATCAACACAGTAAAAGATCCTACAAATGCATCCTCTGTGGAGTCAGTAAGAATCTTTTTAGTTGGAAATAATTACAGTATCCGCTTTTTTAAGAGTGGTTTATCTGTCATATATTAGCAGCAAAAACATAAAATTTGCATTGCAGTAATCTCTTAAACTGTGTGTGGGACTGACAGATTAAAATTCTTATTTTTTGTTTTCTGCCAGCAGTGATATGACATTACGAGCCATGTACAGCCATTTTGGGTGGATTTATGTTGTTGTTTTTTCACAGGGAGGGGAGGCAATAGAAGGGCTTGAAAATTTGGAAATATTCCTGTCAGTTTTTTAATAGTACATACAAACATTATATGCATTTCCCTTTGATAATCACAAAACAAATGGGTGTGTGTTTGTTGTTTTTTTTTGTAGTTATACTGGAACACTGTTTAGCAGACTTGTGTGAGTTGTATGTCTTAGTATGTCTTAGAGGCCTCCTTTTATTTCTTGAAAAACCTTTATGCACTCTATACATTAGGGTCAAAAAAAAAATTGAATGCTAGTGCTTTGGAAAGTTAGTGTTGGTCATAAATAGAGTTAAATAGAGTGTGCTTACAGAGTGTGTAAAATTTCTGGTTAATTTGATAATCATTTCATCCTGTTTTTGTTTTTTTAATGTCTCACTCACTGCACCGAGTACAGCTTGGTAAGATGAAGCACTTGAATATATCCTAAACTTCAAAGCCTCTTTTCTCATTTACTCTAAAATGCCACATTCGCCTGGCCAACTCAGTTGATTGCGGGTCAAGTTCACACATTTTGCTCTAACGTACAAACTCGCCTAAATGATCGATAACTCACCAAATGCCATAGTACAGTGAAAGTTTCACTCACGATTCCATTCCTGTCAAATGTAACTTGCATTATATAATGATTAAATATTGAACGGTATATCAGATTTGCAAGTAAATTCCAAGTTTCTTTTACTTTTTGTGTACAAAATATGTTTCAGTCTCCGCAACCCTACTTCCTTTCATGTTTCAAACTTGAGCTACTGTGGAGGCTTTTTTTTTTTTTTTTTTTTTAAAGCAGATGCTTCTACAGAATGATAAACAAATCATGTGAGTGCTAATTATCAAGTTGTGAGTGATTGGTTTATCTTGAATACCTCTCCTCGAGATGACTAATCCAATCTGTCAAGGACAGTCTTCAAGACGTTTGCCTTTTTCATTTTCCAAGGAATTTGGGTGATAATTGGCAGCACCCGTATCAGGTCGAGTAGTCAATTAAACCGTCCCAGCCTCTGGTTGAGACCACTGATTACATAGATAGATTAACCTTCTGCATGAGAGTTTGTGATTTCCCTTGTGGCAGCATCCTTTCCTTTTCACATACTGGGGGTGAAAGTAATTGCTATTATTTGTCATTTTGGACGGCCCTTTAACGTCCATAATTGTCGGTAACCCGTAGCAATGTAATTATGGCCTTCACACACACTGTATATCCTGACTAGCCTGTAGGAACATCCAGCTGAACATTCTTCCCTTTTCGTGACAGATGGAATAATGCGGTTAAATCTAGATCTCACCTTCATGTCAAAAGTTGACAGTGAGAAAGATAATAGAGAGAGCAAGCTTTTAATCTGGGAGAATTGACTTGATTCATCATTGTAAAGTCAAAGGCTCTATGGGAAAGTGTCAAGAAATTGTACACTTTGATATAATTACAAAGTTCAGTAGCATCCATGGTGAATCCCATGATAATAGCATAATAAACTTGTGCTGTTGTTTGCTTCTCTTAATTAGTTTCTTCAGAAGAGTGTAATCTTGCTAACAGTAACATGCTTCCCGTTAGGAGATACCGGTACCCATCAGCTTTTTTTTTTCTAACTCACTGTAGCATAATTCGCAAGGGAAGAAGACATAAAACATTCACTAACCAATCATAGTCCCCAATGCTGCCTTTGCATCAAACGTCAGCCCTCATCTCTTCTCGCTGCTATGAGAAACCTCTGCAGACTAATCAAAATCTGCATATACACCTCCTCAGTCGCTCTACGCAGAGTGATCACGAATCCAGTAGGGGTTAAAAAGCAGTCTGGGTAATGGCCGACTCGTCACGAGACGCCAAGCTGAGTTGGATTGGCACAGATCCATTTCATTTCCAACCCTAAAAAGGATGCATGTCTGTAACATACTAGAAAAAAAAAAATCCAACTACACAATGTATTCATATTTCTACTGCCTGATATATGACCAAGGTCAGAATTTTGATCTTTTCTTGTTTTAGTCATATTTCCGAAGTCTGTGACATTTCACACAACTTTGCTTTTGTTTCTGTGGGTTTTTTCTTCAAAGGCACCGACGCGATATATTTAGTATGAGACGCATAAATGTAAAAATGGATTGACTTTTGTATTCTAATTATTAGTTACTAATGGATATGTCAAGAATAAGAAAGAGAGGGTACAAGAATCATAAAGTCACATCTTAACCAATTTCAATTTGTATCCATCTCTACCTATCTACAAGAAGGTCACAACTGGCATGGCTGTTTCACTGTCATTGGTATGGAAGAGGTCAAAACAAAGTCGGCACAAAGTCAGCTTACACTTTATACAAATCATTCGAATAACTTCTGAAATGTTTACAAACTACATGATATACCTTTTGCTCCAATACCAACCCTGGACTTCTCTCAAGTTTGTCTGTTGTGTTAGAAATCCTGAACTTTATGTACCACTATGACATGTATTTCCCAAAGAAGCAGTGCTTTACTTATTTCACACCTACATCTAACCCTAACCCTAATCTTTACTAATTACTATTACTAACTGGTATGTAGTGGGGGGGGGGGGTATAATTGCCCTGATATGGATGCATGGAATAGATGCATGATGTAGCTAGCTTGCTAGGTCACTAGGTCCATTGCATGCATCCTTCCCCTTCTTACTCTGTTAAAAACTTGTATAATGAAAGAGCAACACCACCACTGTACATGGTTGAGGCCCCATCTTGCATATCTGCATGATACGGTATAAGCTTTTATCTCTTATAGGAAGGAAGAATTCAAGCTTGGTAATGTAACGTTAGTTTTTGATTCAGCATTCTTCTGTGAAGGAGACTTTATAGAGTCATGTTGATTTCCTGACATTTCTCTCACAAAGAAGTCCTCACCAGCCACAGAAAACCAAAACGTATATTCATTGACAAATAAACACATTTTTTTTAGGTTTATACGTGTTTTAAAGGTACGGTAATCCACTCATGATATAAAGTTGTCAATTTCTCTTTAATTGCTCTTGTTCAAAGTCTTTGTGAAAACATTTGGTTTCATTGGAAATATGCTTAAAACTGGAATACACTCGTTATTCTAGTTCTGGAGTTTATAAGACCAATAAAAAAACTTGAACAATTCCCTTATCTCCATCTGCAACAATTGCCAAACAAAATATTAAAGGCTCGTTCCCACTGTCGCGTGATCCACTAAGCACGCCACAATTGGGCCTTAGGTGAGCATGGAACTTTCATTTATATCTATCGCAATCTGCACCACTGTTGAAATCATGGTCTGAATTATTGAGTAATTACAGTAATCATTTCAAATCTGATCAGATCTTGAGGCCAGTCATGGCAATCATGTTGATTGTAGACAATTTTTTGAACTGTCAAAAACTTTTCTATAATCACGAGCACAACTGACTACAAGATCTGGTATGATCACCCTGACTACTCCATGAGTCAGATCGTGATTTCAATGAAGGTGCAAATTGTAATGCAAATACACAAAACTCATACGATCACAGGAGAGTGGGATCAAGCCATTACTGCGGATATCATTAACGCAGGCTTGTCAATCTCATCACAAATACAAAACTGGTTCATTCCTTGGCTAAACAGCAACAAGTAAGGACTTATCTGGCCAAGGCATGGAATATAAGAGCAGTCATGAACACAGTACAGTTCAATACATCAAAGAAGGTGAGATAAATCCAATTTGGGAGACACCTGCCATAACATGCCATCAATTTTGGGAATACTGCACACGAAAGACCCAATGTCAGCCAGTGTAGAATTACTGTGAAAATCAATGGTGCAAACAAAAGAAACAGTAAAAGGACTGCACCATGCCATCCACTGGTCACACATTCACATTATAAACACACATACACATACACACACACACACACACACACAATTTATGGTTAACAGGCAAGATTACCAAAATTTCTAAGTGCTAGATTTGTTTGTTTCTATGTTTGTTTGTTTGTTTGTTTGTTCAATGGAGCACATGGTAATGAGAGATCTACTACACATATTCCTAATACTTGAAAGGTGGTAATTTTTGTACGTTGGGCAAAAATAAAGTTTTGCATGTTTTTTTTTTCATGAAATCTCCACAGTGCAAAATATGCTTTTGCAGAAAATATTTCAGTGTGCATACTCTGGCTTTGTTTCCAGATGTGGCAAGCATCCTCTCTGATTGTCAGAAAAAACAGTTAAAGAAAACCAAAGCCTGAATATGAGTGTGGATTGAGTGAAAGCAGCAATATTAGTAGAACATGAGTGAAACTTGAAGGAAAATTGGAAATTTATTCAAAATTATGAAATTTTAAAGTCTCTGTGCCATCATTGCTGAATAAGAAGACTTCTATAATTCATGACACCATTTTAGACAATATAAAGAAAATATAAGGAGAGTTCCACAAAATTCATTTTTCATGAAGAGTACACATTCTTTCGACTTGTTACTGACTAATGATTAAGATGATATTATACCCCCAGCTTTTTGAAAGAGGTTAGTCAAACACTTTTTCACAATGCTAGAAATATGAAACTTCAAAACTTCATAACTTTTGAATCGATTGTCCAATTTTCCTCAAAGTTTCAGTGATGTTTCCATTGAAATTGCTGTTTCATTCAATCCACAGTCATATTTATGCTTTGGTTTCCATTAATATATAAGACCTGAAAAAAAAAGTGAATATGTTAGCGTACCAGTCTATTCTAATGTTATGCTCTCTGAAGTGCCTGGCTATGTGGCTGTAACTGTTAAACACACTCAAACTAGGGCACTGTTTCGCTTCACCATTATGCATCGATCTATCCACAAATCTCAAATGCTCAGTCTTCGATTTCTTCTTGGCTCAGTCTTCAAAAATAGCACAGATGGAGTGGCTAACACCTCGTAGAGAGCGACTGCTTTTTGCAGCTTCGAAATACTTTCTCTGCTGGAAAGATTTCTTGAAGGCACAGTGCAGGAGAACATATTGTGAATATTGTAATATTCTCACTGGACTGTAACAAATTTTCACATAATGTGGTAAAAATGGCTCATCTACTTCACAGGTTGTCTTTTTTTGAACAACATACACACTGCTTGTGCTCTCTCTTGCTCTCTCTCTCTCTCTCTCTTTTCATTTACAACAATACCAAGAAACTCCATTCAGGCTTTGTTTTGACACAAAGTAAAATATTGAATTGTTAAAAAAGTGTAAATAGAGATTTGTGAGCAAATACATTTTTGAAATGGAAAAATATTAGAAAATTAACCACAAAATATGTTCATGTATTCTAAAGCAGTTTTGGAACACAGAAATATGTAAAATATATACATTCATATTCATCTTGGTTCAAATATACAATGTATCAAACAAAAGTAGAAGAAATGACAAAGAAATGAAAAAAAAAAATTATATTCATGACAAATTTCCAGCCTAAAGCACCTGCTAAAGATACACCCACCCTGAAGTGGGCAGCACGATCATATTGATATTCTGGCGAAGGGAACTTTCGTCACGCTTCGCTTCGCCATCAGTGGATGAATGACGATGAGTCTTCGAGGGGGAGCTCAACAAGCACACTTGTGGCTGGCGTAGCAGCAGACTACACTTGACAAGGAGTGTGTGTAAGAGGAATCAGGGAGGGGGAGAGAGAGAGAGGGGGGAGAGGTGTGTGACCACGGAGGCGAGGAATGTGATTGGACTCATTACGGAGGATGGAGTCGGCACTTTTGGGAGGAGATGCTCAGGTGGTGGCAGTTGGAGCGAAAACTTTCAAGTGGCCGGAGAATGGGGGAATTGGGGTATTAATTAAAGATGATTACATGCTTCAGAGCACACAAGCTCGTGCTGCAAATGCAAAGAATATATACACAGGCCTCCCACCTCTTGGGTACACTGCCTTCCTGATGAGCCTGTATCTAAGCCAACCTGAATGTTGTGTGAAAACCGACCTTTTGGTTTGTTTTCTCACAATGCTAAGGCTAAAGTTGGTTTGTTGAATGAAGTGTTATGTATAAAAGCCTTGATAATAATATAAAAACTGTACACCTGGTTTTACACTAATTAAAAAAAAATTACCATCTATAGCGAAAATGGTGGAAAGTTGGTTGAAGAGTCCATTAAAATTGTTACGAGAATTGTAAAGAACTACAGAGCTATGTTTTGATTGCAGTAAATATTCATGTGTCAAACAAGCAACTGACAAGCTAACAAGTTATAATTAAGATGATAACCACATGTCATGGTATCAACTAGAAGGATGAAAAACAAAAGAAGAAGATAAAGGTAACCTAACTTTTATTTTCTTTTACTGGACAAGTGTTGCAACATACATGTATATGTGACCATACATTACAAAACCAACAAAAGTTGCACACCATGATTTTACATGAGGACTCAAAGCAGGTGAAATGGGTCAACCTAGTCAAATTTGAGTTTTTCACATTTAATGAAAGAACAATTCATCCTCTATATTATTTCAAAGTTTGGAATCATAAACTGAATGGGAAGTTGTGTACTTTTTTTTTGTAAAATACTGTAATTAGGTATGTCCCCTTTCATTTCTTAAAAATCCTTTGTACACTCTTCACTATCAACTCTCATAACTTTTGAAAGGATAATGCTACTGCTTTGAAAGTATAGTATTAGTCATGGACAGCATGTGTTAAGATATACTTTTAATAGTTTCAGCTTAACCTGATAATCCCTCCATTGTTACTGCTATGGTGTTTTACATCCTGTTTTTTTTTTTTTTTTTTTTTGTCCCATTCACTGCACAGCTAGCGCGTCTTGGTAAGATTAAGCACTTTAATAGATGATATGACTTTCTTATATTTTTTACACACTTTTCCATGGTGTGTGCCTTCTTTTGAATATTTAAATACAGTGTAGATTTAGAGAGTCCACTTGAGTTATGTTATACTTCATTTTAAAGCTTTAAGTCTGTTCCCTCAGACTCTGCCCTTAGCTAAAATCCATGTCTAACAACTTTTTGTTGGTTTTGTGATGCAGGGTCACAGATTTATGTAGGGACTCATAACCCTGCAAGACATAATTTCTAGCACATGGGCATACAACTGAAAGGAAAATATATGACCATGACTCAGGGCAATAAAATTATTAAATACTTTGTTTTACAGGGGCAAAGCCAGGAGAAGAAGAAAGAGCAGACTGGATTATGTCTGTCAAAGATATTAGAAAAATGGGATGGTATAATGACCCAGGAGAGGACTAGTGTGCACCATCATTTTTCTCTTCTTCACACAAATATCTTCATAAAATGTGAACACTTCCCTTACCAAAGGCACATAAATGTGAAGTCTCCCATAAATTCATGATCACAGTAATAGCTTTCATCCCCTAATCCTCTAAATGTTGCCCATAAATCCCACTGCAGCCTTTTTCTCCCCACAAACCAGAATTCATTGGCACCAGTGAGACAGTTCCAACCAGCCGTCCTCTCCCCCCCCCCCCCCCCCATATAAGAGATAGTATGTAGGAAACATAAAACCATCCTACCAGCACTACTCCACTGCAAACAGCATTAAGTCTCGCTAAGTGCCGCAATATTTCTCCCCGCTCAGCTCGTCGGATTATCTTTCCTGTAAGAGCACGTGCCAGCAAGTTTTTGGTGCACGGTGAGCGATGTAACCAATATGGCAGCCATGTAGCCCAACCTGGCCAGGTGCATCATGTTGAAACACATATCAAACACAGTGCCCAAAGCTTCCTCCAGGGTTTGTGGACCTTTTTTTTTTTTTTTTTAGCATCAAATATTAAAACTGCACACTGTTCATAAATACAACACTGTATCCATCTATAAAAAGAATTGCAAAAAAAAAACAGTATGGAGCTGATATCAAATACTTTTTAATTCTTCATTCTGCTTGGAAGAACATAAGAACCATGGACCATGACCATGGACTGCTATAAGGTCACATGCAGATATTTTTAATTTCAAAAGGAAACATATGACAACAAAACTACAGAAAAGAGACATCCTTATCACTCTTAATACAGGTCTCAATACACTGATCCTTGCTGGCTGTCACCATGCAGAGAATATGCTCCAATAATATATCTGTTGTCTTTCCAGCAAAAATTTAATATTCACAAAGATAGATTTGAAATTTGTCACCCCCCTTCCTTTGTTCCCTACCTAATACTTTCTGATAGGTTATAAAGTTTTGAAATTCAAGCAGGTTAGGGCATGATAGTTTATTTTTGAAGGCTATTGATTATGTAGTCATTAACTTCTTTTCTTTCTATACTCCCAGCTACGGTCAGAGTGGGGGTTGTAGTTCGTCCCTTGTGTGTAACACCATTCTGTCACAGAGGCAATACAACACACTCATATTCTGATATAACACTAACTTGTCCATGCATAAAATGTCCTAAGATTAGCTCTAACTCATCCTAAAATTCAGTATCATACCATTGCAATCATAACTGAACATGCTTCTTCTTTTAAACAAAAAAAAAAAACACACAAGATTTTTTCATGACACAAAAATGTCTGGAGTACCTTTAGTACCAATCTCCACTAGTCATTCCACTTCTTGCTCAAAAATCTTCAGCAGGCCGCACAATCCACGCTATGTCACCACTCTGGCATTATAGCTTGCAGTTTCTCATATCATGCTATACTTCTCACATGAAGGAATCAATGTCCAACATACATACAACATAGTTTTTTTTCTTTGTATAGCTTACACCCGAATGCAAATAGAGGAAGTTTACAGCTGCGGCATGTAATATCACCAGAGAGGATCTGTGTGTCTGCTCCTTGCCATTCAAATCTATACACCGGCTGCTCCAGGCCAAAAAAAGATCCCACCAACTACAAGCTCAGATATGAATTTGAAGGTTAATACCCCATTCCACATCATTTTTTTTTTCTCATCAGTCACTCATGTGAAGCAAAGTTTTTTGCTTCCAGCTACCTACCGAAGTGTATCGGGTCACAGTCTGTTGAATCTGACTTTTGTTGGTCAACAATCAGGTCAGTGTGAGACATGTCAGACATGATCTGATGAGGCAAGATCCTCTAATGAAGGAACTAAGCTCAGAGCTCAGTTTGCCACTGGACGCCATTTCCAGTTGCAAGTTGAGTCAGTGTAGAATAAGTGTTGAGTCAGTGTAGGATAAGTGTCAAGTCAGTCCGATGTGTGTTGGACTTGTGTTGTGCGACTATCGAGCATGTCCAGCCGGCATCCTACGGCAGACTGTTGAGTTTCGACAATATTAAACTGTCATCGGACAAGTTAACTTGAGTTTTGCTTCTAGGGCTCTTCTGGCATTGGTATCACCGTTTATGAGCCTTGGTGTGAGTCTCTGGAGCATGTCAGATCAGATTTCATCGGAACTCATCAGAACACCAGAATTTTTGCATTTGGAGGATCAGATTTGGAGGATCAGATGAGCCTCCGATGACCAGTGGAATGGGAGCATAACCAAACAGACCAAATTCATACAGTACAAAGAGAATATTTATGCCTGTCTAAGTGATCAAAAAATCATACAGATTCTTGCAACAACAACAAAAGTAAAAGAATTAAGAGATGAGAACGAGAAAGACAGAAACTGAGAGAGGGAGCAGGAGGATATTTTAGCTCAAATTTTTCTTGCATTCCTGCATCATAAATTAGAAGATGTTAGCTTGTTTGGAAAATGGCTGGCAGTAGGGGCAGAACACTTTAAGCCTTCACATACATGACTCAGGGTTTGTGAGCCTAGGACAGAGCTTGCTGGAAGCTACAAAAATCATTATCACATTACAAAATAATGCTCTTACTTCTCTGTTCTTTCCTCGTTCATATGATGCAGCCAGCATGCCTGTCTTTTGGTTGCCAGAGATATAAAAACTCTCCCTTCACTACATGCTGAATGACACAAAGTAAACATTATTAATCACATTTGCACACACACACACACACACACTGCCTCTCTCTCTCTCTCTCTCTCTCTCTCTCTCTCTCAATATACACCTGGCTCTGAGTTAGAAAGCCACAAATTTTCAAATTCATAATACCACAATCTTATTAGTGAATCCTCATGCAAAATTCACTTTAAATAGAAATTGAACATATTTGAAAGCCAAAATCAGCCATAATGTTTACATTACTCTTCTGAATTAAAAGAAACTTATGGGCACACTCACATTCTTCTTGAAAGACAATAAATTTCATCTAAGCCTCAATGCTATGCATGAAATGCATGCATGCAGATGATGTGGAGTTTTGAAATGTAATGTCATGCAGATTCCCTTGATGATAACGTTCAATACTAAGTGAATAGTATTCTGACAAAAACAGTTTTAGTATAAATGTGTTTGATAAACATCAACCATTATCCTCTTAGAGGCTTAGATAGAGAGAAATCAAAACATTAACCTGGGTAGCTTTATACATTATATATCATGTCACATTTGCACAAAATTTGAATCTCATCATCAGGCAGGTCAAAGGTCACTTTATCCTCTGTTCTGTAGTTCTCGGTCCATTTTCCCATCTTTTAAGAGCAAAACGATTTTTTTCTTCATTTCAGTGCTACTAAAATGACTCTATCATTATACCTTCAACAATTGTACACTCTAAAAACACAAATGTTGAATTAGCATTTAAAAGGGCCGAGGAGTGACAACATTTTCAAAGTGTTGGTTTTCCTGCTAGATTCAACATTTAAAATGTTATTTTTAAAGTTGGATGCAACACTTCAAAAATGCTGTCACTCCTCGGCCCTTTTAAATGTTGATTCAACATTTGCGTTTTTATAGTGTATACCACTCATATATGATCAGTTTCTAAATGTGCAACATTTACATTCCCTGGAGAGTAAACTTCACAGGCTACTATTGGAAAAGTGCTTAAAGAAATTGATTTCATAGCTCTAAGCTTATACTGTAAAACCAGAAATATTCGCTGCATTAAATTTTTGCGAATTGCAGCTGATGGCCTGTTTTGCTGCATGAAATGTTTGCAAAATGCCATTGGCATTCAATGCATAGTGAATATAAGAACTATTGTGTGCATTTTAATTTCGCGAATCTTGGCTCCTTGCAAAATTTGTGAAAATTTCATGCATGCTAAGAAATCTGGTTTAACAGCGTGCACTGAGTACTGAAAACTAATTGCCAGTTCCATGTCAGGCTCAGCAAACATGCTTGTTGGTCACATGTCTCACAAGACCACATGACTTCTCTGCTTTTGTCACTCTATTTGTATGGTTATAACCCTACATCTCACTTTTGATTCTATTACATATAGCCTCTTCCCCTCTTAACTCCCCCCCCCCCCCCCCGAGTGCACACACACAAAGACACCAGTTCCCAACTTCAAATGACTCACGAAAATCCAATTTCCTCCAAAGTTTCAAGTGGAGTGAAAAGAAACAATATTTGACGCGTGATAGAAGTCAAATATGAACCCATCTGCCTGACCAGGAAGGGAATATATACTAGTCCTACGAATCCCATTTCTGGCTAACAATATCAAATGGCTTGTGAGAATACTGCGCACAGCTATTCAGAGGAATAAATCACCAACTGGGGCTTCAGAATATAGACGTTGAGGCAAAAAAACAAGAGATTAAAAAGTCTCCATTCTACCTTACAAGGATTTTCAGGGGCTTTGCCACTTTTTCTCCCTCCTTTCTCTGACACGGGTAAATCAAAGTTGAATTCCCCAAGTGATAAATTACAGGATTCATGTCAAAGTGAATTGTCTTTCACAATCAGTGAACATGTGGTAGAAATTATGGGTGACAAGTTAAAGCTAAGCTAAGCTCACAGCAGGCGAGCTGTTCCGAGTAATAGATATGAATGGTTCCTGAGGGTTTTAGACAGAGATCAAAACTTATTTCCTTTCTATTCTGATTTTTTTTTTGTTTTGTTAAAGGATAAGATTATAACAGTATTTTCATATCTTCATTAGATGAACACGACACAGTATTATTACTCATTCAGTGTTGTAAGTCTAGCAGGAAAGTAGCAAGAAATTATTTTGTTGTTTGGTTGCAGGAGCAAGATGATTATTGACAGAAAAAAAGGAGGCATGTTATAAACCATAGCATTCCAAGTTCTCAGAATTAAAGAAAAAAAATCCGTTTTACAATGCAGCCTTGGAATTCTATCTATATAAACGTTCCTCCTATTAATGCTCACCTTTATTCAAGCAAGAACAGTACTGATGAAGATGAATCAACAGACTGATTAAACAGAGCTCTATGCGCTACAGCATGGGGAGATTGGGTACACGGGAGATCATTGCAAGGGGCTGGGGTGTCATCATGAAAAGTATTTCTGAGACAATGGGACAAAAAACTCCTTGTTGGAGTTTGATATAATCTCCATCTTTCTGAAAATAACAGGTAAGAATTCATCGTCCAATATTTATCATCCAAGATATTATCCATACCTTTGCAGAGAATCACATAAAATATTTTCCCACTCAAAAGTGAATGATGTAAAAGACTATCTGCCTACTTTCTCTTTCAAGACCACAGCATATAATGAGGCTTTAAACTGTTCTAAGGTGCATTAATTGCAGCTGCTATAGCAGCAGCCAGGAAGCAACTTATGCCCTTTTGGTATTCATATTATTGCTGTGGTAACTGGGTTTTGGAGGGGGGTTTTCCCCAATGTTTTATAACTGCAAACCTCAGTGTAGAACGGGACCTTTATCACATAAAATATAGTCAATAAGTGTATGATTGTGCATCTTTCAAACATGGACACACATGCATATTATACAACTTACTTTAGGCGTATGACTAACGGCGTACACAAATATACAGGCAATCACATACACACACATACACACACACACACACACACACACACACACACACCCACATATACAGACAGATATAGTTGATTTCTGTTCGTCTTATCTCTGCGTCTACTACAACTAATCTATCTATCTGTGTAATACAGTAAACAATTGACATTTTAGATTGTTGCGAGAGGGAAAAAACAATCAGAAACGTGGTGCGTCCCAAATACATATTTCATGAGACCCAAGGCACTATGGCGACACAGCCCTGCGTCCCATCACGCAAATAGCTCCCTCGCGGCAAACTTTTGGACCTGCTCTGATAACGGACTTTACAACCACCTCATCCTTACCATCTGTAACACTGCAAAGCACACTTCAACGAATCAGCTCAGAGCGGTTTCACTTGTCCCAAGGGTTGCAATCATGGCATCGCCAAATCACCCAAAGTAGATTCTATGAATGCAGAAAAATATCAAATTCATGGATGGCCTATGAAGGGCCAACCAACAGCAGTCCTTGGGATTTGGCAGTGAAACTCAAGATCTTTCAACCATCCTCAAGAAATTGAAATGAGAATAAGTGGCTTGAAATAGAATGTGTCATGCCTCTGTGACGATAACAGAGATTCATGTCATAACAAGAAGAAGTCTACTGTGCTAAGAGTTTGGGGAGCTGATATCTGTCGTGTATTTCTAATGAAAATTGAAATTGCCCTTTTTTTCCCTGTCAAAATCACCTGGAAAGAAAACATGACCAAAAAAAAAAAAAAATCATGGCAAAAGAAAGAGACGTCTTGTTACTTTAAACAGCAGTCATAAACTTGGATTCAAAGCTCAGACAGCGATAGTGGCATCAATGTGGTTCAACCTTTTATCTGCTGCACATCCACATGGATATTGCTGTAGATCATATCCAATATAGCAAGTTTTGCTCACAAGAGGAGTAGCTTTCACTGCTTCTTTGGTGCTGAAATCTAATTGACAAAAGAGAGAGAATCATGAAGGTAGAAAAAGATAGGCAGAAAGCAGACCAATGATAAAGTGAGAAAACAGGACTACAAACACATAGAAGAGTTTGGTATATTTGAGAAGATTCCAAAGAATGTAACATCAAGAAGAGATAGATGGAAGCAATGGATGCAAACAAACAACTGTAAAATGAGGAATGTTCGCCTGCATTTTAATTTTGCGAATTTTCGCGAGAGCCAAGATACACAAAATTAAAATGCACTTGAAAGTTCTTGTCTACACTATAGGCATTGAATATAAGAGGCAACTCGTGAAAATTTCATGCCACAAAAAAGGCCGTCGGCTCCAATTCGCGAAAATTTCATGCCACAAAAATATCTTGTTTTACAGTATGCTGAGAGCAACTAGATGGGGAAATCAACACATTTCAGGGAAAGATTATTTCCATGTATCACGGCTACTGCTGATTTTCTTGCCAAGTCTGTGTAACCAAATCAAGCAACAACAATTGTAAAAATACTTCACTCACTTTTGTGCTTTGCAAACTTAAGGTTCAGATAACAGAAGTGTTACCTGGAATAAGAAAATCAACATCGTTGACACTAAACGTGTACTTTGTAGGCATACCATAAACTTAATATGTGAGCCTTTTTTGGGGGGAGGGGGATGATGGGATGCAAGGTTGCAGGTAGAAGAAGAGGGAGAGGAAGAGAATGAGTGGGAAGTGCAGACTGTGAACGGAGAGACAGAAGGAATAAAAAAAAAGAAAAAGGCAGAAAGACAGAGAGGACACAGAAAAAAAAAAGAAGAGGGTGAGAGATAGGAAGAGATAACAGAAGAGAGAGAGAGAAAGAGAGAGAGATTATGAGAGAGGGAGAGAAAGAGAGTGGAAGCAAGTTGAAAAAAAAGGAACGGTTGATGCAAGGATGACAAATACTGTGCAATGAGTGCTTTGTCATCTAGAAGCACTATAGAGCAGAGCACACACAGTTTGGGGACAAATGGACAGTGGGATAGATGGAGGCAGCCATTTGTCACTCTTTTGCCTGATAAATGAGACTAGCGATCTATTCTCTTTATCAGTATGAGGAACGGCTTCTCAAGGCTTTTTACCCCCTCCTGGCCTGCCTTCCTTACTTCTGTGAAACTGGTACCTGTGAATGATAATTTTTGATGACTTGTCTTCCGGTAAACATGGAGGAATGAAAACGTTGGTAGAACTCTCTCACTATGCTTATCTGGATTTTTTTACCTCCACCAAGGGAGGAGGTTATATATTTTCATTGAGGTTTGTTTGTTTGTTTGTTAGTCCACGTGCAAAATAACTCAAAAAGTAGAGAACGGATTTGAATGAAACTCACAGGAAAGGTTTAGAATGACACAAGTAACAGTGATTTAATTTTGGTAGTGATCCGCGAATTTTTATGGATTTTATGAAGGATTTTTGATATTTTGGCAGGTAGGGTTAACGAACTTGGGAGTTTAAGCTGCGCATATTTGAGGTTTGCATGTGCACACTAAAGCATGTGCTGAAGTTTCTGCTAGGGCTAGGGCAAGGCGCCACACAGCTGAAAGTTGATGACGTAACAAGAGGTTTCTAAATTGGGAAAGTGGGCTATTTTCAGCATGCATGACATGAGTGGAAATCACTGATCAGTGGTGGAAAACCTGCTTGATGGAGGTCTGCGCTCTAAGAGTGCTTTACTAGTTGTACCTACTTCCTCTTTGCTCTGTATGATATTGCTGAATTTTGGAAGCAATGTGTTAACGGGAAATACCAATCCACGCTCAAAGTTGACATTAACTAAAAAAGTAAAGTCGTTCAAAGGAGAATTAAAGATTCAGTAATGTCATACAATCATCACTTTAACTCTTCTTGTACTTCCGATGCCGATTGGCACAGACACCCCACAGCATTATACACAATGTCTAAAGTCCCTGTCACAAAAATGGTTAAATGTCTTGCATGCTTTTGCACATGGTGATTTTAGTCATATTTATATAAGAAATTGGACTAATGACATCACTAACTCCTAAC
The DNA here is from genome assembly GCF_964275005.1 of Diadema setosum. Classification (NCBI taxonomy): domain Eukaryota; kingdom Metazoa; phylum Echinodermata; class Echinoidea; order Diadematoida; family Diadematidae; genus Diadema; species Diadema setosum. The sequence goes on from NC_092693.1 coordinate 28,009,079, forward strand.
TTTTCTATGGTCATTAATTCAGCTATTACATCCCCCCCCCCCCCCATGACTCAATGCTCTCTCTCTCTTGCTAAATCACTGAAAACCTAAAAGAATTGAGAGCAATGGATTTGAGTGCCTCTTCTTGAATCATGTTAAAAACGACATTTGGCGAAGATTTACAATGGAAATCTTGGGAGACCTCATATGATATGATATCTATTTCATGAAAATATGTGACACATATAAATTTTGTATCCTTGCTATCATGAGGCAAATCTGAAGAAACTTTTCCTTTTAGGTATTTGACTAGACTTCACTTAAAAACTTTCTTCTCCAACTTGACTGACTTGTAAACTTAACAATGCTGTCTTTGGAGTAAACAACTTTTCTACTATCTGGCAAAATGAATTGCAGACTGCGGATTTCTCTATACCATGTTTCATGAGCATACAATGTAACAGTACTATTAAACTAAGATGGAGGAAAGACGCTTCTTCACTCTATCATAGCCAACAGATCTGTTACAATGAAGCTCAGTATGTGGTTTGCACTGAAGAAATAAACAAACAAATTGGGAAACATGGTAGAAGAGGGCATATATGCTGAAGGAAAATAAGTGAGAAGGAGTTATAGATACAGAAGAGAGAGTGGTATGCTAGAGATGAATTGAACAAGATGAGCGATATATAGAAAGGGTAAGAAGATATGTGCTGGGCTGAACGGAGCAGCACAGGAAGGAAATAAATGGAGAGAGGAAAGAAGGGAAACGAGAGAGACAGAGCTCTCAGAGGCTGTGTGAGATGCCGCCTGTGCATGTGGCCACCCACAGGATGTTGTGAAGAGGCGGTTGCCGGGGGCAACACACGGGCAATGGCCGCCCGGATGGGGATGCCACGCAGCCAGCCCAATATTGTCTGATGTTAAATCTGCAAACTCTAGGGGTGCTCCAGTCCATGCATGGCCGGGAGTAAATGGAGAGGCATCGGTGTACCGACAAGCCTTCAAAGCTGGCATGGGGGAGAAATCAGAGCAAGGAGACAGCCGAAGAGAAGGAAAGCGAGAAAAGGAGTCTCCCAGTGTTTTCTCTGACACTATAATTATACCATGTCAGCAGGGGCTGATAAGTGATTGCGGGGTCATCGGGGGAAAATGTATTAAGAGGGCGCAAGTGAAAGATTGATGAACTTGGAGTGGCTTGTGGAGGGGGGTGCGAAGGGAGCACGTGTGGGGCGATTGTGTTTTGGGGTGTACCTGCGGGGATGGAATTGCACATTATCCACTTGACACTGACAAAGTACCTCTCTGCACACGTTGTAGAGGATCCTTTGGTCTGCCGCGTGCAGGGCAACACATGTTTTGTTAACAGGTAATGGCATACAAGTGGCTGGGGACTGTGTGTAGGGAGAATTAATTAAGATCTGTAGGGAATAAAGAATTATTTCCTCTGGTCTTGTTTAAACAGGTGCTAGAATAGGCTTTCAAAAACAATTTCAAAGTCTTGCCACAGGGTCAATAAACACAAGTAGACCGTGATGTGTGGTTGTGGTAATACTCCTCCCTTCCTCTCTTTCCTTCTCTTTGCTCTCTCTTTACATTTCAACTCAAGACACTTAACTAGATGCTTTCGTCACTGTTGATAATTTGATTTCTTTCAAAGCAGTAAATTAAAAAAGACAAACTACAACTGTCTCAAAACAAAAAGAATCCATTGCGCATTCACTATGAGTGAATATGGTTAACATATACCAGTATGCCACACAAAGGATTTACTGTTTTTCATGTGTGTTTTTATATTGAGTGGCACTTGGTATTACAAATTTTGGCTTTAACATCTATGATGAGTAACTTATAAATGAGCTAATTGTTAAAGTGATTTCCCCTTTCATCAATGATAGTTGTCATCAATGATAAGGAAACATGCGGTCATACAAATGTACCTACATATTAATCCCCTTTGAAGTGACTCTGTCCCGGACAGATTACACTGTTATCCCTCCCCATGGTTGCACTCAATCTCCCCCACCATTTCCCCTCTCACAATTGATCACTGGAATACCACAGGGATGTACTGGTATCATACACACAAACATATCTGTTGAGCAAACATGCACTGACTAGTTGTACTTTACTCTAATATACCAAATAATATGTAAGAGTTCAGGTGTGAGTTTCTTCAGTTTGTCTCCCTCTACAAATTAAATTTGTTAACATCGCAACTGCTGATCTGCAAATTAACAAACATGTCAAAAAAGGAACCAGTGGGACTCGAACTTGACTCAAAGAAAAAATGGGGGATTTTGCAAAGGTGCCTCCCCTTTACAGAAATTCTAGATCTGCCCCTGCCAATGCAAAATATTCAGATATTTGAAGTATTGCAAGACAAACACAGCAGATTCAACCAATGCTCCTGTTTTATTATTATTATTATTTTTTTTTTTTTACTGCACAAATGGTTGGTCGTTTTCATCAAACTGTTAAAACATGTTATCACACACACAGACACAGAGACACACATATAGACACACACATACACACATAATACATACAAAATAAATCTGTTGGTTCTGCAAAAAGAACTACTTCTGACTGGACAGTAATTATCTCTTAGATCACCACAGGAATAGGCCCTACATGTGATATCACAAATTTCTACTGAACTGCGCAAGCACATTGTGGACAGATTGATATGCTTGATGAATTATTCCATCACAGGCAGCCAGGGTTTACTGACTGGAGCTATCTAAGCTCCAGTTGCCTGTAACTTCATTGCAGCATTCAGTGAAAAATCACTTTTCCATGAGGAAGAATAAGGAAAACAACGTTATCCATAGAAAAAGCACTCTTGTCTTCAAAAAGTAGTATCTTTCTTAGTCATCAGAAATTCCTTGCAGATTTCTTTATAACATATACAATATATATTAAGGCTTGTGCTATCTGACCAGAGGAAGAATAGATTAAGACATACCAATGACATACATACAATGATCCAATCACAAACAAACCCACTGGACTTTCCTTGTTTGTAGAAACAGCTTGATATCCAGCTTTTCATAACTTGAGAAAGCTATCTAAATTCCAAAGGTCCATGATGCTTAGTCTGGTCAAAACCTCCACCAATCCAACAAAAAATAAATCCACACATTTCAAAAGAAATTGACAGATTTTTTTTTCCTCTCTCTATTTCTTGCTTTTTTCCCTTTTTTTTCTCTCTCTCCCTCACACTCTCCCAGGAAGCTTTAAAACCATCTACTTACTTTCTTGAGTTCCATGGTATACTATGAGGAAACATCCGTCAGCATTAGCTTAAGGCCTTAAGCACATATTTCACTTGATACATGTGACAGCATGGTGACTGTAACCTACGTAATACACTGAGTCGACTGAAGTCCACTGAAAAGAAAAACGAAAAAAGAAACTGTACAAGAATTTCAAATGCAGAGAGAGAAATAAACTATCAAAGCCATGTAAAACTCAGCTTTAGTCCCACACAGGTCATTGAGATTAGGCACTAATGCAAAGAATCACATTTACACTCATTAAAAGTAAATATGACATGGAGACGTCCGAGGCATTTCAACAAGAGCAGCACACAGTGATCTCTAAGACTACTTCTATTAAAGACAGCGGTAGATTCGTGAAATCGTAATTGGCCCCTAATGTATGACGCAGACTTCCCGTATTTACACTAACCCAGTTGAGTCCTGCTTACCTATCCATCCTGGCCAATGAAATTGTCTGCTCCCCTCTGTATGGTATGTCCTGCTTCACATTTCAGTTTTAGCATTTCTCAACGCATGACAAACATTGCTTTGACATTTCTGTGGCTACCATCGTACCATTGATTCGTGATCCATCCTAAGTCTCGTCAAATTAGCTGTTATGTATTATGCAAAGGGCTTCCAGACACTGTGAACTTCTACCTAGTTCTTGTAATCCAATCCCAGCGAGATGCACATTTCTCTCTCTGGACTCTATCGGCTGAAAGTTCCCACCCCCCCCCCAAAAAAAAAAACCAACAACAACACATGCAGCTGCTCATCATCTACGTTCAAACACTCTTGGGTACAACTACATCCATGACAATAATCATTCACATATGCATTGCATCATTTACAGCATTAATATCTGAAGCTATAATGGCACAAGTCTCAATCTCTGCATGCAAAAACAATTTTCCTCGTACCACATCGATCGTGCCACAATAATGATGAATGACTCCTCACACCGTGGAATGTTCAATGCATCACCATCCAATGCTTACACATTATCAAAACAGCCCCTTGTAACGAGGATGCCTTCAGGCTACTAAGACACACAAGTTCTCATACAATCAGTCAGTCCCAATGAATTGAATCTAATGTGGTGCTCTCTTTGAATGTGCCCATGCTTACACATTTAAAATCTAACTAATGTTTTATCTCTCATTCCCATTCATACTTTTCTATGCCTTAAAGGCTCTCTTCTCTTCTGCATATGTATTCAAAATTCCTCTCTACTATCTCTCCCTCTCCAGTTCCTACTCTCCTTACATTCTATTCTTTCTCATTCTCATCCACTTCTTCTTCATTCTTCTCTTATTCCTATCACTTCTTCTCCCTCTTCTTTCCTCCTCTCCGTGTTCTTTTATTTCTCTGAGGGGAATTCTGGACCAGTTGAAAGCCAGTCTATATAGAAAGGGTATTTTTTTAATTAAAAACAGCAACAATTTGGTTGAATTGGATAACAATCAGAAAAGTTATGAAAATGTAAATTTTTGCTAATTTGCAAATGAATGAGCTGCGGATGTCCTCACCTGGTGATGTTATCAACTCATAATTTTCTACTGATCATGCACAATAGATAAAATGACAAATATATACATATATATATATATGTATCTGCTATAAAAAAATATAAAACATAATGTTATTCCTCACTGAACAACGTCAAAATGATGATCAGTCAGATATTAGACGGGAGCATAATGGTCTTTAAACACACATACACACACTATGAAAATTTCAACATTTTGTGTACAAAAAATATGGCAAATTGTGAGGAAATTACATAATCAACTCAATCATTTCTATATTCATATTGACTGTTCAAGAACTGTTTTGCAAAAATTAGCATAATTTCAAACTTACTAATACTTAATTCTTTTATTCAATCTTAATCAAATTTTCACTCTTGTGCTCATGAAATTCTACTCTTTCTTGACAGACTAACTTTTAAGTGGTCCAGAATTTCCCCTCAAGTTTATTGTTTCTGCTACTGCAGGGTTTCACCACTGTCCAGTCTGGCAGTCTCAAGAACAGTACAAAGGGATTTTCATCACCAGTTCATCTAACTTTACCAAGTCTATCTTTTCCAGTGCTGTGCAGGCAAGACTTACACTAGTGGGCCATATATGAAGGGGAGGAAGGGTCAGTTGGTGAGTGGAGATTGAAAGGAGAGCTGGTAAATCTGCAAGGTGCAGTCTACAAGGTGCATAAAATCATATAAGATGTCTATAAGCTCAGCTCATCTCTTTCACAGCAGTTAATTTCAGACAGATCTTAAAGTACTTCCCCAAACAGAAAATGTAATACCTGCCTTGAATTTCCACAAAAAAAAACATTTCATTCCTTGCAAAGAACCAGTATATCACATCTATATACTTTATCAAAAAAAAAATACTATTTGCAACACTTTCATCATACCATTCTCTGACTACTTCATAATCACATTTTTCCTCAAATCACTCTTTTCACGAAACCACACTTAGCAAAAATTAACATTATCACGCCTTCACATACATGACGGGGACACTTTCAAATTTTACCTGAAGAAAATGTTTTGCCAGTTAAATCCTGGACAGTTTCAAATATTTCCTCTCATATTTTGCCAGAAACAAAATCACTAAATCTTTCACTTTACTTCAAAAACTACTATACTATTCAAATGAATATCCTGAATACGTATCACATATTTATGTACCTTTACCTTGAGTTAAAATGAAATACTGTTTCCTCCGACTCAATTATTGTCTTATCTTACACATACACACATCTTTTTGGCATGATATACATTGAAAATCTGAAATGGTTTCGATACTGAAGACAGGGAAAAATTACAACTTACAGTTCAAGTGGAGATGACAGGTAGAATTTTTAGTAGTGCAGAGGTGGAGGAGGCTTCCAGTATCAAACCAAGCAGAGAAATCAAACCAGCTATATGCTGAGGCTGCATATGAAATCAAGCTTACATGCCTCTCATCCCTATGCAGTGCCTGGAACGTCACACACACCTCACAACCTTGTGGCAGCTACTGCCTGGAGCTGCACCAGCAATCCATTCTTGGCAAATCACGATGCTGAAGGTGCTGATGCTATCTACCAAACACCTGCCTCAAATTGAGCTCCAACACTGATGGTCAGATTAACGCAGGCTATACAATCATAATTATCGATTCAAAACACTAGCGTTATCTTCACACAATGGCAAAGTCATGAAGGAATTGCACAATACAAAATGTGACTGTGCTTCAAGCAAAATATGAGTAGATGCATCCATTATTATAAGTGATGTGCAAGAATAATTAAAATGCCACAAATCTGTTAACATCAGAGTGTACTTTTGGTGACTTGTGCATAGGTATAGATGCACACACATATGAAGCTACTTGATATCAGTGGGGACGACATGCACCCATGGACGTGAATGTTGGTCTCCCATTTACATGCACAAGCATACCAATGCTAACACCAACACCAGGCTTGAAACCACAAGTTTGATAATCTCTAGGGGCTGGTATTAGCTAATACAAGGAAAATCACATAACTACAATGATGTAGCCAACAAGACTAGTGCAGCATAGTTCAGTAGATGATATTCAGCAGTTGGCCACACACCAGCTCAGGGATGCCAGGTTCAAAAAAAATTTTATTAGTGAAATTTTCATGACTCGGCATCTCAGTGCACCAATGTGCACGCGAGCGAGGGTGTGGGAGGACTCCCCCCCCCCCCCCACCACAGTAGGGAGCTTTTTCAATTTTAGCTCTTAATGGTGCGATCAGGTGCATGTATACTTAAGTAACTATTTTTTACTTATTTTGAAGGACAATCGCAACTATCACTTTAATAATCCTAGTTGAGCTACACTCATTATCATAAGCCCAAGTTGCAGACTTCACCCGATGCATGAGAAAAATGGGTGTCATGCGTGAGATGGCCCCTAAATGCTCAAGTCTCACGCATTCTGCGTGAGAATTGGTAGCTCTGCCAGCTATCAAAACTACATGATTTCGAGGTCAACCTGCTCACTGATTTTCAAGTTTGGGATTATCACAGTGATGGTGTTAAGACAGCACTGACACCAGTGCTGAAAAACTCAAACATGTTACAATCTATAGATAGATCAGCAGTTGCAATCTTACAAATTTCATGTGTAGAGGGAGACACATTGAAGAAAATTCACATCTCAACCTTCACCCTTCTGCTGAGCTTGCTTTCATGTCTCAATCTCTTGTACAGTTTGACCAAAGAATTAGATACTCACATTGCAGATATCTCTCCGTGTTTGTGTTGTTGTTGTTTTTTATTGTGCAACTTTGTTGTTGTTTTGTATTATTGGCATCACTGTCCATAGTTTAAAAAAAAAAAGATGCAAAAACCTGTTCAAATTACATTGCTAACATAATTAAAACTGGAATCTTTTTCTTTGCTTAGCTGTAGGCATACAGGCTACATCACTACTTGCCTTTCACATGTATGCATTCTAAATGTTGGGGAAGTGGGATCACTAGATAAGCATGGTGAAGATAAAAGTAATTTGCAGCACAGCAGAAGAGTCTCAGAATTCAAAATATATCTTATTATATCTGATTATCTGCCAACTCAAGACACGGCGCAACTTGGCACGTATCACTTATCATCACTTCTTTTGTTTAGGTCAGGTGACTGCACTTGTGGTTGGAGAAAAGTCAAGCGCTGAACATTGTGCAAACTTGAAACGACCTAAACAGCCAGTTCCCTAATGCACCAAATTGTCCCTATCTTTATCATGCATCAGTACACATGGTACACAAATCACCTCTACGCTGTCACATGTCCATCTTTCGTGAGGGAATCTGTTCCGGCATCTAGCGACAGGCTCCATTTCTCAGGCCAAATTACAGAAGGCATATTAGTCTTCCAGCTCACGTGGGACTAAACAAACTGGTGGAGAGAGGGAGAGTAGGAGAGATAACATGGAAGTTGTCAGGGGAGAGATTAGCAGTGTGAGTGATGACTGGGAAGCTGTCTCACCACCCGATTAGCGAAATCTGTCCTTTATGCCTGACAGACCAAAAACCCTTGAGCAAGGACAACCAGGGAGCTGAGACGGTTCAAAATCTACAACTGATGGGGCATTCTACTCTAATTGATCTTGCCAATTTCACACACAGGAGTGACTCGGAGCATACATGCATTAATTATCCACAGACATACGACCCTGGTGTTACGATGCTAGCGAATCCTTAGTGTCGAGTCAAGAGCCAACGAATGGCTATCATGAGAAACATCAGAATTCTTGGTACTGCCAACGCGAAAAAACAAAACAACAACATCAACAACAACAACTTCTGCACTTGCTGCACAGCCCTGACACAGATGCACCGAGGGATTCCTCGGGAGCATTGTCGCTTCCGGTTGTCTCGCGCACGTCTCATTTCTAATGCAATTCAGTGCAATTTTGTCTGCTTCTCTCTCATTGCTGCTTTTTTCTTCGGGTAGGATGAAACTTTTTTAAAAAAAGTTTAAACTTCTAGATTTTACTGATTTGAGGTCACTAGAGTCATGGTTCACAACTGCAAGGCTTCACTGTGCTGGTCACATGATGGAGGGCGAAGAAATCTTCAAAAATACCTCTGGATAAAGACGGAACGTGACCTGAGTGCATATGCAGCCAAAACCAGATGCAAGTTTGTCCCCTGAGCTATCCCACAATGCATCTTAAGTGATGCTTGCTGCGTGGTACCCAGGTATTGGCAATACCGAGAACTCAACAGGGACCAGATCAGACTTGGATGTCTTAATAACTCGTACAGCTCACTTTCAGGTTCCCAGGGTATCCACATTTAAGTTGTAATTAGAGAAGTGAGCTGATACAGTGGACAGCGCACTACTGAAACAGAAATGCAAGGTCTCTGATTCAATACCATGCACATGCATGCACCATCTCTCTGCTTTAAGGCACAACTACCTTATAAACCATTATGCGTTCTTCGACTTATTACTGTACTGTACGATTGCAAATATAACCACTCACAAAAATGTCGAGAAGTCCCAAGTTAAGTAAAATTGGACTCATCGAATATATTGTCATTTGAGAACCAGAATGGCATTATTGCAATTTTCGGGGGTACTGTTTTGAATTATTGGTATCACATTGTAGAATTTGATATCCTCTACATTATGGTGTCAATTTCTAAATTATTCTCATTTTCAGTAAAATGTTAAAAATCAAACCACAAGGGAGCTATTTTTCCTGATATTGGAAGAATGCTCATAAATCTATCCACTTTTGATTAGATAAGCTTGTTATTTCATGAAAATTGATTGTTTAATTCCTTATGGACCCGGTACGAAATCCGGCCGTGTGTGACTCTAGCATATACCATCCCTTTCAACAGTGAACTCATGTGATGGAAGATGACCCTCATGGCTTATCTGCGGAAACTGAGAATCCTTTAATTGCCAGGTTACAGTGCAGGTATTGGTCATGACTTTCTCTGGTACAAATATTTCTTTTCCCCGAACCTTCTGTCTAATCACATGGGTTTCCAGCTATACATTAAATACAGCTTGCTCCATCTTCATACCTTTCACTGTGTCTTCTATCCTGTCTTGTAAAGACCAAATTGTACTCTAGGTTAATCCTCCAATGCAAAATACATTTTACAATCCTTCAGTCATGATTAGCCATTCATTTATGGTGCTCTTCTCTGCAGTGATATCCCTACAAATCAACAGGGCTTCTTGGGGAATCACCTCAAAGGATATTCAATCTCTATGGTATAACACATAAATACATCAAATAGATACTGTAAAATGAGGAATGTTCACATGCATTTTAATTTTGCGAATTTCACGGGAGTTAGGTTTCGCTTTTGTTTGAATGTTAGAGGCAACCGCGAAAATTTCATGCTGCAAAAAAAGGCCATCGATTCCGATTCGCGAAAACTTCATGCTTAAAAAATATCGTGTTTTACAGTAGTTCACACCTGACAGGTGGTATCAACCATGCTTAAAACATCACAAAAGAATGGAAGAACAAGGTCATACACGTAATATACCATATACAACTATATATGTAGGTATATGAAACTCATCAGATCTCATAAACATGTGTACTGTCACACACACAGATGGAGGGAAAAAAATCTCTCTCTATGCTCCTTTGGCACAGACATTTTTCATCTCAGGCTTGCTTTGTGACATGGCCCTTTTCATACCATATACATTCCAACCAATAACCAACTGTTGAGAGAAAGAGAGCATGTGGAGCATGTGGTATGCCAAGCTTTCTCCACCTCCTACTTAGCAGTCTGGCACCCACTCAAAGGGGAATGAAAGCCAAATATACATGGTTTGAGTGAATACAGCAATATTACCAGAACTCATCAGCAAGGTTTGAGGAAAATCAAACAATCTGTTGAAAGCTATGAATTTTTCAAAAATTCAGTGGCATCCTCACTGTGTGTTGTTCCCTGAATTCAGAATATCAGGTAAATACCATTATACTTTTCATCATTCATTTATTGCAAAAAAAAAAAATACTATTGTGGAATAATTTGCGAGGAGGTAAAAAGCATCACCATAGCAGCCTCAGAAGACTGGGCAGATGATGGAATAACAACCAAGAGAAACTGATTTAGAATTGGTATCCCAACTGAACACTAAACTGCCATCTCAATGAGGGCATTCACAAATACGAAATACACAACAAAATAGAGAAAGTCATTTGTAAATTTCATAACAAAGAAAGAATGATGGAAAGTAAAATTCTATCATCACATCAATATGATATGTTTTTATCAGCTTATTATACTTTCCTCATGCAAGAGAGACTTCTTTCAAGCGGTTTGGCTTTTTATTTTATTTACTAATAATATTATAAATCTTTGTGCAGAATTTCTCAGCTCAGATCTTATAGGTAGATTAAAACAAATTGCTTTCTGAGTTTCAAGAAACTCAAAAAAAATACTAGTAAAGTTAGAGTTCTCAATCTCAACTATCTAAAACATTTCAAAAAAGAGTCAATTTTATTTAACTCATCCACTAAGAGGCTTTCCAAATCACAGAGTCCATGCATGGTTTTGACTCTATCACACCGCATACATGTCTAGAAAGAAAAAAGAGAGATCCACGTAGGGGGTAAATAATTAGGTTAATTGGTAATCAGAAATATCAGGGATTGGTAACAGGAAAGAAGTAAAATTGGTCATTAATTGTGCATACTTCATTAACTGGCAACCAAGGATTGGTTATTATCTTACAGATTATTCTATCTAATGGGGCTCATTACGCCGGCCAATTTTCCTCGCATTTTCCCCCTGGCTCATGCGGTGAAGGTCGCCCTAATCAAACAAGGCTGCAATTACAACACCATAGCTCTCACATGCTGCGCACCACATCCCCGCATCACATGTGGTCACAGATACAAAATGCCTGAGCAGGATAACCGTATTTGTTAGGCTGAGCAAGGTCAGAACTATTTAAGAACAATGCACAGCTCTGATTGCGGGGAATCAGATACAATTTTATTGCTACAGTATAAGACAATTCCAGAAATTCCACATTTTCCTTCAAATGGCAATTTAGGTAAAAGCCATTATGTCACATAAAAAGCATTGACCTTACATTGTAGATAAAGAGCCTTCACAATTTACTATGTGCTTGCCGATACATCACACATAGATGTTCTCATTTAGAGAATCAGTGTTCAGCATTTCTTGTATTGCCTCAAATCTCTACAAATTAGCTGCACCCCACTGTCACGAGAAAGGATTAAACACAGGTAAAAATACTACTGTAAAAGCAGCTCTAAATATCTGCAGTACAGTATTTTTTCATGTATGTGTGTGTATTTCATGCTATATTTGGCAATTGCACCAGTTCTATAACCTGCAAAAATATCTTCACAAATTTTCTCTGCATATATTCTAAACAGGTTGAATTGTGCACTTTGTCAGTGAAACCTTGATCCCTGGTACAAGTGTGTGTGTGTGTGTGTGTGTGTGTTACATGTGCCAAAGTGCTATTAGTAGTATTCAACTAAGTGCATACATTGTATGTGTATGCAGCAGTTTCTGAGCAGACTCTGCACTGGAGCACACACCACATCAATTTTCATGCGTTTAAGTGCCATGAAAACATAGAAGTATGCAGCATTTGGGCTGTGCAAACTCAAGAACCTGCAAATTTTTTTGAGCAGCTCAGCACGAAAAGTAAAACTGCGTGAAAATATCAATGTTTAGAGTAACCCAATAGGCAAAAAGCCCTGGCTCTTACTATCAATAAGTTGAACTTGGCTAAATTTCTGAAAGGCATATTTACAGATCAGTCTGTGTACAAAACTTCTCCTTAGAAGACATTACTGTCATGATATAACAAAATGAATAATGATTAGTAATGCACCTTGTAAAGCAAAGATTTCAAAGCCATACTGATACACAGTTGCATTTTCATTTGGTAACTACATCTATTTCACTCTTTGCATGCCTTGGTTTGAACCCCATGTGAGCTACATTATTCTGAGACTGGAATGCACAAACCGCTTTTGAAAATGTCTGTTCTCAAAGTCATGCAACTTTTTACACAAACTTGCTAAAAATCCAGTCCATGAAAGTTGTAGAGAAAATTGCAAGCTTTCCTATAATGTAAATCTTATGGAAAAGCAGTGGCTATGATGGTTTCAGTGTACTGGGGTATACTGATATTGCAATTTATCAGTCAGTTTGTGCCTGGTTGTGTGCTTGAGGAACATATGCACAGTTGGCAAGCCGTCGACTCCGGCAAGTCAGGCGAGTAATGTGGCACAAAAGTATAAGAAGATCATTCACCCTCTGCACAGAGGGATTCCCTAACTTACATTCCCATAGAATTATTCAAGTTCTAGAGCTTAGCTACTTTTTGTATTTTGTTTTGCTTTGTTATATATAGCACTATAAACCAGTCATGAGGTGCCTGGTTCAAATCCCAGGGCTGCAGTGATAATGCACAACACTTTATCCCTAATGCTTAGAGTCCTTGGGAGGGGACTAAGAACCAAAGGTCCCTTGTTGCTTGCTCACAGCATTTACTGATCCCTTTGCCATTATGTATAAGAAACCAATTCAAATCAAATAAAAAGGGACTATGAGCAATCTCACGATGTAAATAGAGGTGAACTTGCTTCTCATTATCATTGTTGTTATCATACATTATGTTTTGCGGTAAAGTTTCAATTAAAACACACACACACACACACACACACACACACACACATACACACACAAATACTATAAGCCTTGTTGAATTTCATCAATGAATGCATGGTTCTCAGTGTATACTGATTTCTTTGGAATTCTTTCCTTTAGATACACAGCTTTCTTTCCATCATCTCTGTTAAGAATCCTGCAGTGTACTCTCAAACTTTTTTGAACACCAAAAACTTAAAATGGCTGGACATCATCCAGCACTTGTCGTACGCGGCTTAGTACTTTTCATCACGAAAATGAGAGTACCAAGAGGGATTACTCCCTGTTAGTCGCAAGATGGTCGACCAAATCAGCAGCGGATCGCATGACATCGTGGATGCACTCTCTTATCATGGCTACACCGCAGCCTGAGAACATGACGCCCCTCTATCCTGTCAACACATCTGCTATGGTTTGACGTTTGATGTCTACTGGATCCTATGCAGCAGAGATAACAGCCTGCACTGCACAAATGAACAACACACAAATAGATGCATGTGTGGAAAGAATTAGGCCGAGTATGGAAAAAAGATGGCAACAGCAGGACAAGGAGAATTCATCATGCTATGTGAAGTATGAATGGTCACATTCAGAGGGAAAGTTAAAAAAAAAAAAATCAGATAACACAAAACCATTATCAGTGAAAACAGCAAAAACATTTCCACTGGCAAAAACATACTGTAGAACATAATATATTTTTTGTGAATTGGAGCCGACAGCCTTTTTCGTGGCATGAAATTTTCGCAAATTGCCACTGGCATTCAATCCATATAGTGTAGACAAGAAATTTCGCATGCACTTTAATTTTGCGAATCTTGGCGCTCGCGAAATTCACGAAATTTAAATGCACGCGAACATTCCTCGTTTTACAGTAAACAATACCATTCATGTAAAACAGAATGTTTCGATCACACACATACTTAATAGCTGACCAATTAAATATCAGTGCCAAGATTAGCATTCAATTACAACAGCGATACATATCAATCTGAAGGCAAAGTGAGATGAAACACTCTGTGTAGATGCTTTTCTGACGTCATCAAAGTATTGATCAAGTCAGTAATTAATATCTGCGATCGCACCTCAGCCATTCTGGCAAATCTGTCTCCCTGCAAATCACTTTAAAACAACACCCCACTAATGACTTTAGTCCCACCCATATCACTTGCAGTGGCCGAGAACAACCGCACATGATTAGCGACAGCTTCCAGCTTGGAGGGAGATTTAAAGGAATTACCGCTTTTTAGGTCAGCCTTGTAGTGGGTGAAATGGACTGCTGAGAGCGCCTTGCCCCAAGATTGAATTTGGGGGTAATGTGATAGTCCTACCAGGCTTGCTTACATCCAGCTGCAAGATGCTAGCAGATGAGTCTATAGGACTGCCCTGTAAACCATTGGGAGCACAAAAAAAAAAAAAACAAAAAAAACTTCCACACATCTCCACACTCTATCACTGAGTCTCACATATGTGTAAAGGGCTGCCGCATTCACATACCTTTAAATGTTTCTCATTCAATCATTCAATTTCAATCATTATATTTGTTTGTATGATTGACCAAAAATTAAGATGTTGCTGATTGGCACCAATTCCCAATACCTGGAAAATAAGATCAACATATCCCCATTGAGAAATAATGAGCAGTCGTGTAAGATGTAAGGAGTGTTTCTTGGAAGAAGGTAAACCCATTGGTTTTAGACATTTTTTTTTTTTGGGGGGGGGGTGGGCACATAGAGCCTTGGGGTATCAATGGGAGTGCTTATGGTTAAGTCTAGGAATAATGCTCCCTTCCCCCTTCAATGAGAAGAATCGTGAAGCTGAACTCTCAGAAAGTCATGTTTTGGTTTGTTTTTTTTTCATGTTTTTTCATCTTTTCACTATTTTTCTTTTTCTGTCTGCCTTGAGAGCCACAAGTCAGTGTGGTGGGGACTGAAGCATCCCCACCCCCCCCCCCCAGTTTTGCAGTCCCTGAATCTTGTTTTTTAATGCAGCAAACAAATGTTGAGTGCTGCCAAAAATAGTAAGACATCAAACCATACAACCAAGATTTTTGTTTTGAAGTGCCGCAGACCATTTTTTCCCCTACACAGAATCATGATTTTAAAAAGGTCATATCAGAATTTCAATTATGTCATGCTCAACTTTTGCATTCATTTTGCTTCTTTTAACTAAAAGATTCAAATCAGAGAGTCAGACTCTAATCAAATGAAGAATTGGGATAGTGGGTGGTGTCTTAACATGTTACTCGCATAAGTTTATGAAAATTTAAAGTGGGTGAAAAAAGACAGGTAATTTCATGCCTGTTACAATATTTCCATAATAATAATAATAGTGTATTGTAGAAGGACTAATAGTAGTAGTAGTAGTTGTAGTCATAGTAGTAGTAGTACTAGTAGTTGTAGTAGTAGTAGTAGTAGTAGTAGTTGTAGTAGTAGTATGTAGTAGTAGTAGTAGTAGTAGTAGTAGAAGTAGTAGTAGTAGTAGTAGTAGTATGTAGTAGTAGTAGTATGTAGTAGTAGTAGTAGTAGTAGTAGTGGTAGTAGTAGTAGTAGTAGTAGTGGTAGTAGTAGTAGTAGTAGTAGTAGTGGTAGTAGTGGTAGTAGTAGTAGTAGTAGTAGTTGTTGTAGCAGTAGTATGTAGTAGTAGTAGTAGTAGTAGTAGTAGAAGTAGTAGTAGTAGTAGTAGTAGTAGTAGTAGTATGTAGTAGTAGTAGTAGTAGTAGTAGTAGTAGTAGTAGTAGTAGTAGTAGTTGTAGTAGTAGTATATAGTAGTAGTAGTAAAAGTAGTAGTAGTAGTAGTAGTAGTAGTAGTGGTAGTAGTAGTAGTAGTAGTAGTGGTAGTAGTAGTAGTAGTAGTAGTAGTAGTGGTAGTAGTAGTAGTAGTTGTAGCAGTAGTATGTAGTAGTAGTAGTAGTAGTAGTAGTAGTAGTAGTAGTAGTAGTAGCAGTAGTATGTAGTAGTAGTAGTAGTAGCAGTAGTAGTAGTAGTAGTAGTAGTAGTAGTAGTAGTTGTAGCAGTAGTATGTAGTAGTAGTAGTAGTAGTAGTAGTAGTAGTAGTGGTGGTGGTGGTGGTGGTGGTGGTGGTGGTGGTAGTAGTAGTAGTAGTAGTAGTAGTAGTAGTAGAAGTAGTAGTAGTAGTGGTGGTAGTAGTAGTAGTAGTAGTAGTAGTAGTTGTAGCAGTAGTATGTAGTAGTAGTAGTGGTAGTAGTAGTAGTAGTAGTAGTAGTAGTAGTAGTTGTTGTAGCAGTAGTATGTAATAGTAGTAGTAGTAGTAGTAGTGGTGGTGGTGGTGGTGGTGGTGGTGGTGGTAGTAGTAGTAGTAGAAGTAGTAGTAGTAGTGGTGGTAGTAGTAGCAGTAGTAGTAGTAGTAGTAGTAGTAGTGGTAGTAGTAGTAGTAGTAGTGGTGGTGGTGGTAATAGTAGTGGTGGTGGTGGTGGTAGTAGTAGTAGTAGTAGTAGTAGTAGTAGTAGTAGTAGTTGTAGTAGTAGTAGTAGTAGTTAGTAGTAGTAGTAGTAACATAGTTTCATTTAGCCGGGGTACCCTCTTTTTAAAGGGAAGGTAAACCCAAAGAGCAATGTGGATTGAGTGAAAGCAGCAACATTAGTAGAACACATCAGTGAAAGTTTGAGAAAAATCGGACAATCGATGCAAAAGTTATGAATTTTTAAAGTTTTGGTGTTGGAACCGCTGGATGAGGAGACTACTAGAGGATATGGCGTATGAGTGGACAACAATACAAAGAAAATATAAAGGATATTCAACAAAAATTCACTTTTCTGGAATTATGAAAGAGCAGTGGACCAACCGCTTTCAGAAAGCAGGGGGAATAATTGCTACCCTTAACATATGTCAATATCAAGTTGATGGAATTTGTAATTTTCATGAAAAATGGATTTTTGTAGTATTTTCTTTATATTTTCTCGATATTGTAGTCCACTCATACATCATAACCTCTAGTAGTCTCCTCATCCAGCGGTTCCAACACCAAAACTTTAAAAATTCATAACTTTTGCATCGATTGTCCGATTTTCTTCAAACTTTCACTGATGTGTTCTACTAATGTTGCTGCTTTCACTCAATCCACATTGTTCTTGGGGTTTATCTTCCCTTTTATATTAGGGAGCTTTAGATTTTGACGCGCGGACGTTTGAGCCGACGCTTGCGCTGGACGTTCTCCTCTCCCCGCGTCGTGTGGAAAAGTAGGTTTAGATTACACTGGGACGCAACATATAAAAAACAAAATCGCGCCCCCATATGATCAGTGCATGAAGAAGCTCTCTACGTCGCAAACTGTGCGGACGTGAAAATAGCCCAGTACGCGTAGTGAAAAACTCAGGCGACGCAAGCTAAAAATAGATTGACTTTACACGCGCTACTGCGCACGCTCAGATCATGTTTTTTTCCTTTGAACGTCTGCGCGTCTAAAATCTAAAGCTCCCTATTTTTAAAAGTACAGCTCTGCCACAGGATCTTGCCATTGTTATTACCCAGCATATCCAGGTACCTATCTAAACATGTAGGTAAAAACAGACGTATACTACTATGTGGGGAAAAAGTAGGGGTGAATGCACTGGGCAGGATTGATTACCAGACCTTCTGTTCAGGAGTATTTAGAGTCCTATTCACCTCTGTATACACCATCATATCTAGAGAGTCTAATTCTTTTGCAAATGGACTTCCCAACAATTTTGTGAGTGGTTAAATTTATGATCATGGAGTACAGTAATGAATGAAGCAATATTTACATGTGCACATCGCATCTATGCCTGGATCAGAATTAATATATTCTAGTGTTGTTAAATAGCACATGACTCACAAAATTCACAAAAATAAAAACCCAGCGAAACCCAGCTGTGAAATAGTAAAAGTAATACTATTACCATTAATGCAAAAAGCTTGGGGAGCCTTAGCAATATAAGCAAGCACTGATTTCCCAGATCGCCTTATCATTGTCATTGCCTCAACAGTACAACATGTTTAAAACATAGCTCTCGTATGCCTGCAAAACTGTCAATTTTTGCTCCAAAATGTGCGTATATGCATAAGAAATTGGTGAAATAGTAACAATACACAACATTATTTAAAACACAATTTTAGTTGTGTATCAACAAAAATGTGAAATATTCGCCAAAATGGTTTGCCGGAAGTACACAACCTCAGAACTTATTCAGTCGTGGTTGCTATGTAATTTTTCCTAATTGATTATAATATACAATCAACAAATCAAGCCACAGCAGCATCCATTAATCTTCCACACTAGAACGAATCGCATGCAGATTATGATTGCAAGGGCAAGATTGATCATCACATATCATTCTACCTCCCCACAATGCTGAACGGGGATGGCCATTCTGGAATAAAATTCATGTACTACGATCAAAACTATTCTACGCTTTGGATCTCAAATATTCCCAAACAACTCACCATCCTGACAAATCATGTCAAGCCAGGTATGTTTCTTGGTAGACCCTTTCAGTGTATTGCAAGCAAGATCCAGATGGTGGCAATAAATATTCAGTCCTTCTGAGAACTATTTTTTAGCTTTACGAGAGGCACCACAGATAACAAGTATTTGTGAAATGTTGTGAGTACTTGTTAAAGAGCCTCACTTGACAACCATGTTCATACATGTTAGATGGCTTTCATAAAATATGTATCCATACTGAACAGCAAGGACACTATATGTATTCTCACTATTTCCTCGTCATTCTCCTGTGCACACAGCATCCATCCCCGTGCATTATATTACAGTTCATCTTTGATAGTATACACCAACTAGAAATGTCGCTATGGTGACTGGTGTGCCTCCACCATAATGCATGGTTCTCCTAATAGGTCTATAGTACAGTTGAACCTCTCGTATCCGGACAAGTCGGGACCGGGGCTCATCCGGATAAGGGATTTGGCCGCATACGGGAGACTCAATGCTTTATACATGTACATATACATACACATGTACTGATGTAGCCCATTGTAGTACCACATGTAGTAATGTGTATACTGCAACCTTTTCATTGTTACACTCAGTAACAGACCCCAAAATAGAGGTGTATGTTAATGTTGGAAGTAATATGTAATTCATGTGTGTTTGTGTAGGAGTTCTCAAGGAGTTGGGAATCCCCCTTTCCTCCCGTAATTATTGAAAAAAAAAAATCACGGCGAGATTGCGTCCGTATAATAGAGAGATCCGGATAAAGGGAGGCCGGATAAGAGAGGTTCAACTGTATAATGTCTTGACAATGTGTGATGACAGTTTCACATCATTGACAACATATTAGAATGACAGGTTTGTCACAAATGTGTTGAATGTTCTCTTCCCTCAAACTAAGTTTCATTGGATGAATAAGCTATATTGTCTAAGAATGCAGGTATTTGGGGATTTGAGGATTTTTACTTCACTTTTGACCCTTTTATAAGTTTGAGGAAGAAGTGAAATTTAGCACTTTAACTTGACCGTTGACCTTTGACCTTTAAAAACAAACACTTCTAAGAGAATCTCTAGTGGGTAATACATGGGTACACTAAGTTTCCACAAAAATCCTGAAGGCATTGCATAAATAAGAGGGAAATAGTGAAATTTTGAGGAGTTGACCTTGACCTTTGACCCTGACCTTAGACCCATGACCTCTAAATTACCTAGCTAGTCACTGCCAGTCAGTACATGCATATTCTAACATTTTCACTTGACCTTTGACCTTTGACCTCACGACCTGAAACTCTCTCTTGAGCATCTTTGGTTGGTAGTTCATGTATCCACTAAGTTTCAAGAAAATATCTTTGGGCATTGCATAGATATGGGGGAAACAGTGATATTTTGAGCATTTGACCTTGACCTTTTGACCTTTTGACCTTGAGCATGTGCACCCAAAAGTTGATAGGCACAACTTTGCCCACTCATATATATACATGCCAAGTTTCATTAAGATACCTCAAATGGTTTTTTTAGTTATGTTGTACACAAAATTGATTACGGACGGACAACCCAAAAACATAATGCCTCCGGTGACACCTCGTGGCGGAGGCATAAAAATCATTTAGGAGTGTGAACATACCTCACTGGATTGTGTTGTCTCTTGCAGTCACTTTGCATGTACTCTCAAGTTTGATCCACCTATCAATGACAAAAAAAGAAAAATTAAAAAAATGATTTGAAATAATCATCAGATCATTCTCATACGCCTCAAGTGTAGGCAAGGTTATAAATCTCAAGTCCATCACGAATTAGTAAGGACATTTCTGTGAAATGGATAACTCAACAAAAATGAACAAACAAGTAAATGGGCAGCTGAATAGACAAATGTCTACAGTTGAATGAAAATTCTATTTTTTAAACAAATGTTTGTGCAGAATTGCAAGTGTTTTGAAAGGATATCATCATCACAATCACTCACTTGAATAATTCTGATTCTGAAATAAATGCGAAAAATAAATGTACCATCATGAAACTGGGTACACCTGTAGTGAATCATCTACCTGAGATAAACGTGATCAGCTATAGATGTGAACACACTCATGTAGGTTCAACTCATAAGAGACAGTGTGAGGTTGTGTGTGTGTGTGTGTGAGCACATGTGTGTTGTAGTAGCTATATAGGGATATATCCCATGACCTTTACTAGCTGTAAGTGAATGTAATTCTTGTCAATCTGTTGTGACAGAACAGAATATGAGAGAATATACCACGTCATTACACTACTTAAGTCTGCGACAACTACTTAGGCACAGGGCTTCAATATCCAAGCAGTCAAAGCCCACAGACCTTTCCTGTATCCTGACAAAAAGGGATGACAATCCTTTGAGCACATCAAAGGTAGAAAAAACAAAAACAAAAAAAAAACACAAACACACACAAAACAGGCAGCTAATATGATAACTAGAGATGGAGGAAGACAAAGGAAGAAACAAGTGGATTACTCTGGAGAGCTGATGAGGGAAAACAACTTCCAACTCGCTACAAAGAGGAGGGAGCGATCAAGTCCATGGAGAATTTTAATTGGCAAAGTCTTGTGCTGCGCAGGGCATAACAGAGGGTGTGACGCTAGTAATGTAGGTTGAAACATTGTTCCACGATACACATTTCTTCCCCAAATGGCAGCAATTAAGCGAAAATTGTGCCGATACAGAAAAAGAGAGAAGAAAAACATCCAAGACCATCCCTGTAGTGATATGGCGCTGGCTTCGAGAGAACGCCTCCTCTTAGCAGATAGTTGCCATGGAAATGGCCATGACAAAACAAAACAATAATGTCTTGCGACCGGCTACAATTATGAAGCACTACAAATGCTGACATTTGAGAAATATCTAGAAAAAGACAGATAAACAGTCTCAATTCAACATCACTCAACATGTCTTTTCTGATGCAAGATTCATCCCCAGTGCCTGCATAAGAAAGAAAGGGATAAAACTAACTTGATTCAATTACCTGTGCATCAAGACAGGTAATCTAAGTGTATGTAAGGTATTAAAAAGTCTATGAATTTCCCTCCATGAAATCAGCCAGTTGTAAGCCTCAAAAGAAGAATAAAAGAGTTGATTCTCTTTTTGTTTCTTTGGAGCATATTGGGAAGAACAGCCATTATTTGCACAATCTATCTTACAGTTTGTCAACTGCAGAGCCCATAACAACCACTTCTTTGCTACTCAGCACATTCTTGACTTTGTCCCTCGCACAAGGAGGACTTTGTTATGATTTCACAACAGTGTCGACATTTGCCAAAACGTAGCTGCTTGGTCAACATTTGAGGAAACAATTTATTCAGCCAGACAGTATGATGGGGGTAGCCCAGTGCTGTAATCACTAAGTGATGAGTAAATGTTGTGATACAACAGAGGAACTTGACACCTCTAAGGGGGAAACTCAGACAGGATTCGATCAATGCACGAAGGAGAGAGCGAAGGTGATTTCAGGACAAACATGCTAGCATTTGGCGCTGTCTCTCGGCAACGTCATTTGCGAGGCGTAAACACAGAGTACGGGAATCATCGACAGAATGGCCATCGCTGGGAGTAAAGTCGATGCCCCCTGGTGATTTCTGCTCTGCCTCACTGCACTTTTTGGTGGTGGATAGACTTTGCGATCATTACAGTCAAGCAGAATGTATTTGAGGTTATTGTTGGGGGGGGGGGGTTCCTATCCCAATATCACAAAAAATTTACAATTTTGAGAGAGTGCAGACTAATTCATGCAGCACTCAAAATGGATACAAATTTATGATAACCGACCTGATTTGGTACATCCTGGCTGCCTACCTCCCAGATATAAATTTATGCAATTTCAAACCAAACCCACCTACCACACAGTGCATTATCCACACATACATGTACACACATATAAGATTATTGGGAGACTCTGATACACACCCAGGCTGCTCTGTAAACAGGAATGAGAAAGAGAACCATTTCATACATTTCACCTCAACTACCTACATTTCTCTTACAAAAGTGATCTGACACCATTATATTCAGTACTATTAGAAATAAAAAGAAAAAAAGACTTTTGTAAGGGCCAGTAAGACATAAGAGATGGGAAAGGATTGATATCCAATATGTTATGACATCGCCATTATTGGATACGCATGACATCAGAGTTAGGGGCAAGATCACAACAGGACGGGTAAATTGCACTGTTATTGTCATACAGTACATTCCCTTTCCTGTGGGGGAGAGAAAGAGAGTACTAAGTAAGTTGACCATCAATGGGCTATTGTGTTTCATATTGGTCATCCATAAAAAGCCAACTTCAAAGAATCTGATGTTAACATTTTTAATCAAGAAAAAACAAATAGGAGATATCTGACACATTAGTCAAGGATCTATACACAATACAAGGTATTTTTTTCACTATTTTCTGGTTGATTCCTCACACAAAACATTAAGCTAAAGTCTGGAGGTCAAAGTGAAGCTAGGGTTCTACAGAACAGTGCTCCAGCTAAGCTTGAATTGAATGAATACTTGACTGTATAATGAGGCATTTACAAACAGAAACTATGAGTTCCTGACAAAAAACTGTAGTTACAGGTAGATCAAGGAATGGAATCAAATTTTTACAGCAAAACTGAATGACAAGAAAAAAAAACTGTTAGAAAAAGAAGGATCACTCCCTCACCTTAATGGTATGGCAGATTTACTGGATGTCTAAGTAGAATCTGCAGATGGGACGACTCACACAGAATCGATGAAGAAAGCAGATGATGAGAAACAACAGAACACATGTGCACGTATTTAAAAAAAAAAAAAGATATGTTGTCAGCTGAGAACCACAAGGGCACTATCGCATTCTGATATCTGATCATAGATAATAACAGAACAATCAATTTCCATGAAATAAAACATTTACTTGATAAAAAGTGGGTGTATTTATAGGGCATTGTTTCAAATATTGGGTAAAGTAGTGCCCATGTGGTTTGATTTTTAACATTTCACTGAAAATGAAAATAATTAAAAATTGACACCAGATTGTAGAAGAGATGAAGCTCTACAACATGATACCAATAACTCAATACCCATCCCCCCCCCCCCAAAAAAAAAATGCAATAACGTCCTTTTGGTTCTTATCCACCTGAATATCAGTCACTAACAATTGCTTTAATTCAGTAATGAGACATGATGACATCCATAAGACATAAGAATGTGATCTTGAGGTAGCTGGTAAAGTGTTATAAACATGCAAAGAACATTACCCTAATTACTATATCATAAAGACTGTGACAATGTCTTGGAGTAGGAGGCATCATCCACGCAGGGAGTGCCCCCTACAAAAAGTCAAACCTCTGGAATAAGTCATCGTTCGCAGCAACACGACGGCCGAGAGATATCGCCATCACATTCTCCAATCGGATCTTTGAAAACAAATTCTTGGCCCTAATGGATGCAAGCCAGCAGGATGATACTGCTATATAGTACCGATGGAGAAGGAATGATAACCTATTTCCTGGAAAATGTCTGGATGGCACAGACAGCCTGGTGTGGTGGTAAGAGCCATCCACACGTCAACTTTACTGAGCACTACTATTCTCGAGTCAAATGATGCCTTTAGAATCTTACTTTTTCTGTACATCCTCACCTACCCTAATAATCACATACATGTGTGTAAACATTAGCCTATATAATGCTCTTCTTTACCCCCCCTCCCCCCCCCCTCCCCCCCCCCTCCCCCCCCCAAAAAAAATGAATATATATCACCCATATCGCACGTAACTTTCTGATCCGTACCGTGGAACACATTTTTCTTTGTAAGATACATGTCTTTTGTTCTTTTATTCTCTCCACTCTAAGATAGGAAATGCGTTTTGCTGAACTATAAATGTGACAAGGTTATTTCGTTTTTAGCTCAATATCAATACATTCACAAAGAATTTGATATCTTACAAAGCACATACAGTACTCCTATAGGCTTGTCGTACCTTGCCTATGTCTGTTCATGAATGTGGTTGCAAATTTGATACCACTTACTTAACAGATCAATCACATTACACATGGTTTCTCGGTGTGGAATGAGTTGATGTCACAGAGTAATGTATCTTTACAGGATAGACTTGGGAACTCAGTGAAGGTAACTTTGTATCACATAATTTCAGCTTGCATCAGGAAATAACATCACTTGAGTGTAATCTAGTACAGCAATAGCTTTCGTGACCCAAAAATCTCCAGTTCCAAGACACGGTGCCCCTCGTACACAGAGGAAAAGTGTTTTTCTTTCTTCTTTTTGCTGGTGTTAATGTATTCAAATTACCAACCTTCACCAAGATTGGCGCAGCTCAGCCTAGTGCATGATTGCCTCATTAATGGTTGCAGAAAATATGCAACAAGGATCTGGGCCATCTAATCAAAATGCATCTCGAGGCCCAATGGGCAAATGAGGCAACATCTTCAATGCCGGAGAACTCACGAGGAAACTGCCGAGGGACTGTTTACCCCCATTTAAGTGGCCTTCCTCACCACCGCTGCACACCTTGCAGGGGAAAACCATGCCATCAGCCTCTTCATCAATGGAGTTGTTGGGAGGACCCCCCACGTTTCACGTCCTGTTTCCTGGCTTCCTCTCATTATGTTTAGATGCATTCTTTCCTCTCTCTCGTGCCATCTCTATCCTGGCATCTTCAATCTCAATTCCAGACAGCTCCCCTACGTGACAGGATGAGAGAGGAGTCGCTTTTTTTTGCCACAAAAAACGATGGTACCGGAGGTCTGTCCGACGTGCCAACTCCATGAAGAGAGTGGAAAATTGGAGCTTTTTTTTGGTACTGAAGAGGCAGGATTGATTTTTTAAAACTTGAGAACAAGAGGGATAATTGCCATGGAGGACATGCTATTCTGGGATTTTAAGTTATTTTACTTTCCATTTTGTTCGCTGCTTCTTTTACATGTTTTGTTTGTGTTTTTTGTCTATAACTCATAGTGCTATATTCTATCACCCATATGTAGGCCCTACCTAAGTATGACTGCATATTGTCACTTGGTACATTCTAAACAGAATAGTGACAAACGTCATGAAAAATGACAAATGACAAATAAAGTTTCCTACTAAAATATTCTCATACTCTGATTTATGAACAGGAGATCTTTGCTAAAAAATCTCAGTTTGTGAACATGCATGAAATTTTTCATTTTTCAATCAAATAACCTTTATTTTTTGCAGTATTTTATGTTCTAAAATCATGTCCAACTTTGTTTTTGAAATCTGGGAAAAAGCAGAAGATCTATCTATCTGCCTTTATCTGAGATAGATGTTAAAGGGATGGTACAGAATTGGTGGAGATGAAAATTGGGCTTTTAACTTTTTGTGAGATATCAAGACAACGCTTATGATATAGTACGGAGCATACCATTTTAAGAGGAATTCAAAGTTTATATGATGAAAATCGGGTTTGGAATGACTGAAACATTCAAAAACAAAGTAAAACAAAGCGATCATAATAAAGTGTGGGTGGTCCCACACTTTATTAGAATTGCTGTTTTTCGGATATCTCAGCCATTTCCAAACCAATTTTCATCAAATAAACGTTGAAATCCTCATAGAAATATATCGTCGCTGGGGTGACAAGACCTTGTATCTGAAATTTTGGTGAAAATGACTTTTTTAGATTAATGGTCATAATAATGGGTTAGGTGATATCCTGGCCAAATCCCAACTGTTTTACTGCAAAAAAATAAGCCACCACGACATGTCAAAGGAAAGGCTATCCCATTCGCTATAGTGCTTTGGCCGCCATGTTTTTTGGCTCTCCTGAACATTTGACTTTTTGTAGATACGAGGTCTTGTCGCCCCAGCGACGATATGCTCTTTCATATTTCGTAAGAGGTTTCTCATTATCTCACCAAAAAATGTTAGAAACCTGAAATTAGGTCTCAACCAAAACTGTACGATCCCTTTAAGCCCAATTCCATTCCTTTTCACTGTGACAAGAGGAGGAATGACCATGACTGCTCTCCAAGTTCCACTAGCATTATCCCTGTGTCACTGGTGGCATGCACTCCCCCGTACCCCCACCCCAACTTATTACAGCTCCAAATGTTCAGCCTCGGGCCGTGCCGATCAAATATCTCCATTGCATCCGAGCTGTATCATTCCCTCCATCTCAATCTATCTCAAGATATCCCTTCAGGTAACACTTGATGGGCAATGAGTGTTAAACAGAGACTTATTACTTGAACCCCATTCTACCAACCCAGCAAATGAAAAGGAAATAGAAAGACCGAGAAAGAGAAAGAGATGGGGGGGGGGGGGATGACTGGAAGGCACATTCCAATGATTCAACAGCAGGAAGAGGGAGCTGCTTCAGACTTGTTGTTAATCGAGTATACTGGCCGGCACGTCTTGACAATACAGTGCTCACCCACTGATCGGGAACCGCTTTCGAGAGAACACCACTTAACCTGTTCCGTACGGGAACCTGGTCTGCCTATGGGCATTTCAGAATTCATTACGAAACCAGTTAAGTGCAACAAAACTTTATGTAACAAATTTTTCAGGTGTTATTTCCACTGCTTAATCACAACAATGAACCACTTTATTGGGACAAGTCTGGCTGAAACACTTCCACTGTCTGTCATTAATGTCTGAAAATAATAATTAATAGTCCTTAGAAATAAGTGCAGGGATTTCATTTCCTTACCAGAAGGATTACTTTTTAGCCAGTTCCCGATAGATTATGCCGACTGCAGTCTAAATGTTTCCCGTTAGGCAGTGAGACGTAGCACAGAGGCAGCATCTATTGAGTGCCGTCAGCTTCTACTCATGCACTTAGATTCTACAGTGTACCACCCCTTCAGTGCGATATGGAGAGTCAGCTTCCCCACGTGCGGCCCATACTCTCACTGTTTCTGTATAGTATGCATGCAGTGTGTTTGTTTGTGTGTGATAGCATAACAAGGGGGCACGAATATGAGAAAAATGTGTTGTTGGGACTGTTGCAATCAGTGTCGTCGTAATGTGCATGTTGTCAGCATGTTAAACAGCGTGTGGAAATTAGCATAGCTGCCTCTTTCTCTGCATTGATACGGTCACAGGCATCTTGACTTGATATGAACTCTGAACTCTACAAAAGGGTTTTGTGGATCAAATGAATGAAGGTTTGTTCCCATGATGCATTTGCCAAAATTATGAGACTGCTGTGCCTTTTCTTATCACCGTTTTGTGTCTGTGTGTAATAGCGCATGTGTACTTGTTGCTGTGGTTATCGGCGGGTTTGATAACTGTGCGTGGTTTAGTGTAATGCCCACATACTGGGCTTCATCTTGTGTGGTTTGTGGGGGCCAATACCAGCCATCGCTTAAGCAGGAGCACTGTTTAAATGGGAGAAAAACTTGTCTCCCGACCCCTCCCAATTAAGCGGTGAGCACTGTACTTATTAGTCACATGTGAGTAAGTGATGATATTAAATTGAATTTCTATTTTATGACAAAATTTTAGCATCTTCTAGATGATATAATTCCAAACTATGAAAGGATTCCTATGCTCCAATGAAATTCACAGTCAGGTCTTCTTTCAATTCAAAGAGAGAGAGAAAAAAAATCAACTTTATCATAAATGGAAAAATGAACAGTCAATAAACAACTACACATCATACAGAAAACCTTTTACTATGACATATGTTTGGAAAAGAAAAAGTATTACTCTAAGCTATAACTGAGATGTATGCCATGGTTTAAAGCACGCCATAAATATCCTGAGTAAAATTCAGATACTGATGAAGTAAAATTGAATAATGAACGATTCTGTAAATATTGCAAATGTTTCTAATTCTTATTTCTCACAAATGGGTAAAAGTTTGCAAGATTCTTAAGTCAGTGTAACCCAAAGTCTATGTTTTAACTCTTATGAATAGGCTTTGACATTATTAACATTGTATCTTCCTTGTGGTTATGATGAGGTAGATAAATTCATTCTAAAAGGCGTTATATCCTCTACTGCTGATCCACTAGTCTATGTATGTACTATGTAATATGCCAATTTCCATGATCAAATGAAACTTGCTAAAGCAATTCCAATTTTCAGAAAGGGCGAATGGTTGAATGTCCATAAGAATCAAGCATTTTCATTATCATCCTCATTATTGAAAAGAGAAAAAAATAATTCATGAGATAATGAATAATGTTCTGAAACTACATTACACATCTACAGATTGTCAACTTGGCTTTTGAGATAAGCACAGTACAGTTGTAGCATTGCTGAACTTTGTTGATAAACTGGATCATCATACACTTGATGATCACTCCTACTTGATTGGTATTTTCCTGAACTTCTCTGAGGCTTTCAACAAAATCAATTAACACATTTTTACTTTATAAGCTTAAATCTTATCATGGAGTAGATCAGTAGTACTATTACCTGTTGAATTTGATATATTGTTATGAGATTACAAGGAGAATATGACAATTTGAGAAAGAGCTTCAGCAAGATAACAAGTACTTCAAAATATTACCATCACTTGATTATCACTGTTTCATTATTTTACCTTTTTGTCTTTAATTGACATACATGTCGTGAGGCTCCTTCAAAAAGATTTTTGAAAGAACAGGGAAAAAACACCACTTCATTCTGCTTCGGATGAATTTTGACAAGCAGCATGCTTGTTGGGGCATCATGAATACCGAAAGTACTGCCGAAGTATTGAACAAATTGAGAAAATTGCACAATATCTGCTGGCATCCCTTAAAGCGAGCAAACTTTTGAGCTTGTGCAAAATAAGTCAGCGTTAGTGAGGTGAAAAGCACATTAAAAAAATGAAAAATGCATATACTGTGAAGTCACCACGCTTCATCAAATTGAATAACATCAGTCTTGCAGAGGAGATTTAATCAACACAATGCAATCAGGCGATGACCCGTAATAGTCTCGGCTTTGACAAACACTGACTGATTTGGTCAAGGAAAGACTCTCACTGCCAAAAGCCACTCGAAGATGGCTGGCGGGGACTGGTTGATAATTGCATCAATTTCACTGTGTGGCAATCAATGTCATCACTCAGCGTGTGGTTGTGGTCATGGCATGAGAGTAGCAGACAAGTGAGACTTGATTGCGGCTATTAACGGCAGAGAAAAGGGCAGCACTGCAAGATGTAATCTCCCACTGATCTCTCAAAGACAGGGTACCGATTCTCGGTCAGTCACCATGGATCGTATCGGATTGGCGGGTATCAAGTATTGATGGGTCTGTTGGACTCAAGTTTCATCGAATCTTTCACCAAGGATACTTTCTTACTGATCACACAGAGCCAGACTTTGCCTAGCAGTTTGAGTTTCAGATTTCATCCTTGTATATCTGTACAAAGTGGAATCCACTTGAAGTATAATGCAAATTTTTGTTCACAGATGGCTTGATGACAGTTCTATTTGCCTTGAGCAGTGACACTTGATGAATACGTACATCTGAGGTTACATCAGTTTAAGAAAGACAACTTCTAAAGGGATAACATTTTCGAATGATTCCACACAGATCATTGATCAAGTCTGAATTTAGCTCAATAGAATTTAATACTGTATTGTGGTATATTTAAAGCATATCCATACTCCTCAGAGAACAGTGTGTGAAGTTTACTGCATGTGGATGCAATGTACACGCACTTCCTGTTTATAAAGGTGCTGGTTACTATCATAATCATGTTTTCTTGGCCAATGAAGAATCCTCTAAAAGACAGGGGAACATTTATGTGTTGTTTATCAAAGGACTGCAAAATCAAGAGTATATTATACCCCCCCCAAAAAAAAAACCAGAGAAATATACAATATACATATTTCCTCTACAAATAACATGGGAGCCTATCTAACCAATTGATGGAAAGCAGCCTCAAAAGTCAATGCAGCTTGTGCACAATATTTTGAAGCTTTCATTGTTATAAACTCAATGGACAAATACCCAAATCAGGTCTGAAACTTCAATATCGATTGACAAACAACAATGAAGCAATGGTCTCTTCAAATTCCATCATTTCCTTCCCTCCTAAACTGGGAAGAAGGGAGGGGGGGGGGGGGAGAAATATAAAAAAAAAAAGGAGCATGTTGTGCTTCTGTGAGTATCTGTCTTGATGAATCACCGGTACAAGAGGAAAAAGATGAGGTAGTGAGTGATCCAACAGCATGCATAATTGGTCAGTTCTGCCAGGCTTCTTGATTCAAACATCTATCATATAAGCTCTTCATAAATCACATATATTTCTCCCTTTCCTGGATTTCGCGCGAGTCTTTGAAAAGGAAAATTGACCCTAAAAAAAAAAAAAAAAAAAAGCGAATGAACTTCCTGCATGGGGGAAATTATGTTTAGAGAAGAGACAGACACTCATTTTGACAGATTATCATCTGCAAAATTGTTCTTGGAGCGATAAACGAGGCATATTTATGGCAGAAGTGTGTTTAGTTTCTGAGGGAGGGAGAGAGACAAGTGGCCGTTCATATTTTGACTCCCCCTGGCAAACCTCCCCCTCCCTCCCCATGTGATGCATGCATCTCTGAAGAATCAAGAATGAGTACAATGAAGACCATCTGTGCAGTTAGTGTCTATCGCTAAGGCATGAACAGACGGTGATAAAACTGATTAATCTGCCAGCTCCCAGAACTAGGATACCTGGCTCCATAGGATAGAGACAGTTAAAGGGCATTAGCAATCACTTTCACACGAAATTTCAGTTTCTTCCATTGATCAGAAAATTCATAACATTACAGGCAGTAAATATGATAAAAAGGATTGCCCTGAATTCATTCTGACATTTGCCCAAATTACATGGTTGTTTATAAGTAGGGGGGGGGAGGTATATCACAAAGTAAGGAGCTCCATGATTTATGTACATGTACATATCTTGTTGTTGCATGAAGTATGTGTGTGAAATACATTGTGCTTGAATAAAACAGGTTTATGGGGGTTCAAATCACATGTAGGCCAAATTATTGTACAGGTGGAGCTGCAATCGACATTACTTTTATGATATTTAACCGTGTCATGCACACATAGTCACATGCTCACACAATACTTAACAAGTGTGAAATGCACTATTTAATAACTAGCTACATGTATTACTATTATTATTAATACAGGTGAGATCCTAGACCTAAACTAAGGTGAGATACAGGGATATTGCTCTGAATTAACCCCTACGAAAGACCTTGAGTCAAATAAGAACATTTGATATCTGTCACGTCAAAAGCAAGTCATAGGATCATGTCTAACAAACAACAATTCTTTCAGGGTTTACTCTACTTTAGCACTCCAGGCAAACATGTCACGTCAGTTTGTGAAGTGTACACATAGATATAAAGATGAAATTTCTCTTAAAACATATTCCTCATTTGCAACAAGTAAAACCCTTTAAATCTTTCTGGGTTTCCTAGTTACATCTCCATGAACATTCAATATTTCCACTGAGAAAGAGTTTATTTCCAATTTAGGATTTAATATGATTTAAAGAAGAATCTGAAATTCATTACACATTTTGAGAAAGACGTATACAGCTAATTGCTTTTTCTTGGACCACTTTTTTTTCCCTACAAGTTTCTCTTTATTGTCACCTACCAAAAGTTAGTATGAGGTATAATAGAGTGACAAGAAGAGAAGAATACATATCAACATGAACACTTGATCAGACTCTACATAGGGATGAGGATGAGTAAAAAGTGCAGTGAAGTTTGAAGGAGGCGGAAATGCACAAGGGAAATCTGACAAGACACATCAGAGATACAGATCACCATACGATGTGCTGACGATCATCAAATTGGCACTTGAAGTCAGAACGTAAACAAATCTCAATCAAGATTTATTTCATCCCGTTTATGACCATTCATCCCACTCTGCATTCAGCAAGTTCCCAAAAATAGACAGTGGCAACAATGTCTGCTTTAGAGGGGGAGCTAAAGGAGAATGTCAGATGTTAGTTTTTGCTCTATGAATAATTCATTTTCCTCTGCATTCTCACAAATCATCTCTATTTCTTCCTTTTGGGTTTTTAAGCAATTAGGGTACTCTGTAAATTGTATTTAAAGCTAGTGTCTGCATTTGGTCTATTCTTTCCATTGCTGTACATGGGGGTCCTATAGTCCTTCCAAGTTGATACTAGCGGAATGCCATATTCACATTTGGTCTGCAAAGGGTCTATGCAACCTGTATGCTGCCCATATCGCCCATTCTGTGCAACCTCCATGCAGAGAGTACTAGGAGGCTGCAGGGAGATTTTTATTTGGATTGAGGGCTCTCAAGTCTTGATTTTTGTTTAGTGGGAAGTTGTAAAAATTTTGGAAAAAAAAATTTTTACGTCCACGGCTCATATAGACATGTCGTAGGTGGCAGTGTTCAATCCCTCGCACAGGCACGCTTTGGAGGCTGATCGCGGTCACCGCAACATCCCCTGAAGCTCTGCGAAGGTTCCGCACAATGTCTGTGCACAGGCTGCAGAGACTGAACGGCAGCTGCACTAGGATTTTGTGATTTCCGTACAAGCCCGATACAGCTTCTGTTCCAGTTTAGTCCCCAGCCCCTAAGGGCCCATACACGAAATGGAACAATGCTAAATGTTTAACACACAAGCCATAGCCGCTAACCACCAAGAATGTGCCCCATCCCACCCCTCCCCCCCCCCCCCCAATCATGAATAAATTATCGCACCGCACCTGGGGCACTTTTGAATGCAGCATAGGTATCAAGAAGGACATCACAGATATCAAGAAGGACATCACAGCAGCCACACAGGATAAGTCTAGTCCTCTTCTAATGCCTTGAACTCTCAAAGGGAAATTCAGCCACATGCATGAAGCATTGCCATCCTTTCAAGGCCAGTGCCCTCCATGATGTACCGGTAGTCATGTTTCAGCTGATGAATCCAGTCCACAGAAAGTTTGTGTTGTTTGATACTTTCCTGCTCGAGGATGGCATTACCATTAAAAGCATTCTTTGAGCTCCTGTGCATTTTCTGCATATAGTTACTATACTTTTTTAAGTTTCAAGGTGTTTTTTTTTTTTTTTCGGGGGGGGGGGGTGTTTTTTCATGTTGTAGGTTTAGGGTATTAATCAGGTAAATGTTACATTAAGATAATGAATTGACTGCTTTGAAACATACCCACACAGGCTGACAATTCTGCTCATTTTTGTTCAAAATTGTTCAACAAAATTAGTTTGAGGCAAGTAACCCTTCAAAAGCATCCATGGTCCTTGTCAGAATTATTTGAAAAAGCAGCCAGGAGAAGACAACAAAGACGAGCACTACATACCACAGCAAACAAGGCACAACATGCCTGAATCCAAATTCATGCAAGACCACCAAAGGAATGCAGAAAAATAATCCAATCAGAATAGGAGGCATTTCCTGAGAGCCGGGGACTACCAAGGATGTTTGTGAGTACGTCGTAATCAATACCAGCGATCGGCAGAGTGGCATCCATTTTCACGTCACCACCCCAATGCCAATCCTTTCAATGCCAAGGCGTGCTTGTGCATCTCTTGGCTCTTACTTTCCAGAGAGAGAACAGTGGCAGGAAAAGAAGTGGGGGTAGGGGTAGAGAGACAGCAGAAACATAAAAGAAAAGCCTGAAGACAAAATAAAAATAAAACTAACGAGATAAAAACAGGTGCAGTACACATGACAAAGGGAAAACAAGGAATGTGACATGAAACATTAAGTAGAAGCAAAGAGTGAGTTCTACATTTCTTGTCACATCTCACAGCTTATATTTGGAGATGGTTTTCTACAAACTACAAAAAAAAAAATAGAGTTTGAACGGCTGGAACAGTGAAATGCTGCAGATGATGAGCAGTGCTTCGAAAAAATAAAAAAAAATAACAGTACAACTTTAGATCAAGGTGTGGTAGTTCTAGCTTAGAGCAGAAGTAGACATTAGAAGGACATGAGTTTAGAGGTACAAGTGGCAACCATGCAGTAAATAGTTGATTTTAGCATGGTGTTATCAGATGGTGGCAGTATAATCATAAAAACTTTTGAATGCTGGAGTGCCCTTTTCTTGCATTTGAATATCATTATATGGTTTAGTCTGCAAAGCTCTTTTTTTTTCAAACTGAGATACCCCACTGTTATACAGTGTCTCTTACATATTGAGAAGCAAGAGTCAGTGTGTATATTTGTTAAAAAGCATTTTTCTCTGCTGAGCATGCACCAAAATTTGGTCATCATATCCTGGGAATAGCACAACACTTAACCCTTCATGTAAAGTGGGCACCTCTGAATGTCACTGCATATCTAATATTGGAGAAAATTTGTATGGAAGTGTTGAAATTCATTAAATGCGCACAAATGCAAAAGAGAAATTTAGCCACAAAAAAAGAAGCTTATTGATAGCCAACAACTAAGAGGGGTTTTTTTATATTCTGCAGCAAAATTAAAAGATTCAATTGTAAATGAACAACAAAGATCTCAAACAAAAAGCGAATGCAGCACCAAAAAAAAAACCCAAAAAACAAAACCAAAAACAGGAAAGTAGTTTATGAAATTTGATGGCACAAATAATCTTCAGACTTTGGGTTCTTGTGTAAAGTCTTAACTCTGTAAGCAACAAATTCTTCAAACTGCACTTTTGGGCACATTTCGTCCCACTTTTCACGAAGTGCCGGAAAGCCGCACGGAAGAATAAAAACTGAATTCGAGTAAAATGCATTTGAAGTTTCAACGCTTCAAACGAGCTACTTCTCTTTATGCATATCAAATAAAGTTTATACCACTAGAAAGAACAACTTAATACGAATACTACAAATATTTAGATTTCCTTTTATGATATCATTTATGTTTCCTGCAAGAAGGTCCTAAACATAAGTGGCTTTTTGTGAAATGTGCAAAATTGCACAGCGCGCTAGGAATCTTCATCACGAAGTGACGGCTCAGAGGCCGACGCTCACTTTGTGTGTATTACAAATGAGCATCAAACGGCTTAATTAACATAAACGAGTAAGTTAGTAAAATGTCATCAAATGATTGATTTTGTGTAATGTATACTTGAAAAGATATGATTTTCAGCATCAAATTGGATTTCTCTATCAGGACATGTAAATTTCATCCAGTATAAACACTGGAACTGCCTGGGAGAGAGAGACAAATTTACACGTCACTTCGTGAAAAGCGTACAACACAAAATCTGTGCAAAAAACTCACCACGAACTGACGGCTCACATGCCTCTGCGTGAAAAGTGAATGGGCGGAGCCAAAAACGCATGCATGTTGTTGTTTTTTATATAAATTCAGATGATCAGATTATAAAACTTTTTCATTTACATTTTTTTTTCTTAAATATCACTGTCCCCCTTTTTCGCAAATGTGAATGCATGATGTGATAACATACTTTTCGGTGATCAACGTAATGAGGTTATCAACACAAACACACACACACACACACACACAATACATGTACATATACACATGCAAACACACGTTCAAACTATGCAACCGTAAATACACACACATGCACAGGCACACACACACACAAATACACATACACACACACATACAGGCACATATCACACACAACAAACACACACACACACACACACACATGTATATTCAAATATATGCACACTCAAGCACATCGAAAAGCCTTGTCCCCCACCGTCCGGATATAGACATTACTCCTTTCATTATGTACACATAATGTAAACCCCCGTTCTACAGTGAACATTTGCATTTGACATAATACATGCAAACACACAAGAACACGGTATAACAGACAACGTCCTGCTCTAACAGGTCACATCAACAAAATTATTTTTTTCTTCCCCAACGCAATTGAAGTCAGATTATGAACCCTTGTTTTTGGGGGGTTTTTTTGTGCATGTTTGTTGTACATTATATGCCATAATCTTAGTCGGTTTCATCTCATTTTCACAGATTTGTAACTTGTTTCTAATCCTCATGGCTGTAAAAAATAATAATTTCAACTTATGTAAAAGGCATTTCCAAGAACAAGATTGAAGACACAAACAAACATTTGATATAGAATTCCAGAATAACCTATATTCAATTCATTCACTGAAATAATAAAAAATGGCAAGAACAAGATATAACTACAACATCCAATAAAACAACTAAAATCCTATGACATTATACATTAGTGCATGTAAAACAAGAGCTGCATACCGTAAGCACTCATTATGAGATTCCCCTTAATGTTCCACCTAAAGTAACTATCATTTTCATTATTATCATTATCATTCACACATCGTCTGTTGAGAATGAGAAGGGCTTTAAGTCTTCTCAGACACTATAGGTTTTGTTGTCACTTAACGCCCTTATCATTCTCAACCGACGACATGTACTTTATGAAAAAAAAACCATGATATTAACAAAATAACAACGTGTACAAGCATACCATATATTTACATATATTGGTAGTCCTTAAAGTAATGACAGGCTGAATGAAGATATGTGAAAAACATTGCTAGCAAACTGCACTGTCTTTACGAAATACAGGATGGCCCAGAGAGAACGAAACAGTTACGTTCCACCATTCAAAAGAAATTAGGGTTGCAATGACTTTGTTTACGTGATTTCGTAGACAATATTTTCCCAGCAAAATGACACCAAGATCATTGATTTTGATGAATATAATCTTGATTCTAGGGCAAGTATTCAGTGGCAATATCCACTTTCTTACTTTGCCTAGCTATCAAGTTGCACTTTGTGTTGTGAAAAATTCCATTGCGTTGCTTCTTTGGGCAGAATTAACATAATCAACGTAGGAAACAGACATTCCCTACTTAAATTTTTGACGTTACAACCGGGGAGGCCATTTTTGCTATGCTGTGTCACTTTCGAGAAAAGAGTAGCACATTTTAAATTTGACATCGCCTCAGAAAAATTGCTATAGAACCCAGATTCTTTGATCAAAATCGTAAATCAAAATCTGGGTGTAATTTTTCTGGAAAAAGAATCGTCTACCCAATTATGCAAACAACAATCCTCTTTCATTTTGTTACTCATTTGTTTTTAATGATCGTAAGTGTTGCTTTCTTTCTGGGTCACTCTGTATACATGTACAATATTTCAAATTCCTCACTTTTCATTCATCTTTCATGTACCTTCAAGACAACGTGTAACACTGTAATGGGTCGATGTTTAAAAAATTCTAAAACTTTAATATCACAGATGTGATTTTTGAATGGACATGTAAACACCCTAGAATGGAAACATCTAAAAAACTACGCTCCCACTATCAAGATGAACGAATCTGGCCCGACACACTTTTCAGGCTCAAAATGGAAAGTGGACATAATAGATTTGTTCACTCACAGATAAATATGCTTTTTTATGCACTTAATAACAGCTTTGACGCACAATTTTCAGATCTTTATTTTAAAGGGACTGTACAGTAC
The DNA here is from genome assembly GCF_964275005.1 of Diadema setosum. Classification (NCBI taxonomy): domain Eukaryota; kingdom Metazoa; phylum Echinodermata; class Echinoidea; order Diadematoida; family Diadematidae; genus Diadema; species Diadema setosum. The sequence continues at coordinate 28,047,312 of NC_092693.1, forward strand.
TTGTTGAGGTGGGGATTCATGTTTTGAACATTCCTAAGTGAGATAATGAGAAACCTCTTTAGTCTTATGAAATATGAAAGAGCACGTAATTTTAAGAAGGATTCAACGTTTATTTGATGAAAATTGGTTTTCAAATGGCTGAGATATCCAAACAAGTGATAATAATAAAAGGCGACAGGCCACGCCTTTTATTAGGATCCCTTTGTTTCACCTTGTTTTTGGATATCTCAGCCATTTCAAAGCCGATTTTCATCAAATAAAGTTTTGATACCCCTTAGGCTTAGAATTGCATGCTCTTTGACAGAGTGGTTTCTGAATATCTCACAAAACATTAAAAGCTAAATCCTCACCTCGACCAGAACTGTACACACCCTTTAAATCTTATCAGATCAATATGCATTAAATCAACTTTGGAGAGTCTTATTGATGAACAGTATGAGCAGAAATCACAGATGGCAGTCATGAAAGTATTTGCATCACTGCAGGTTGACCATTTTAGTGGAGTGATTTCAAGCTGAGCTGTCACTTCGTAAAAAATTTCTTTGGCAAAGTTAAGTTAACTTCCTTCATCACGATGTGACTGGAATGAGCACATATACCGAGCCGTCAGTTCGTGGTGTAGAAAAATCAATAATATGATGGTTTTACTGGTGCCACGACGTCATTTATTACGTAACCATGTACAATCAAGCCCTGAAAATTCATCAGGTTGTAGAGCCGAATGTATGAGGCGTAAATATGGCAAAAACTCAAAATTAAAAAAAAAAATAATTTTTACCCCCTTCCCGTCAGTTCGTGAAAAGTGGGACGATTCATGACATTTACATGTGAGTGATCAACATAATTTTTCTAAAACACTCAATATACACAGTTTACCTACTTACATATTTGGCTGCATGCAGAGCTCTACACAAAAGCACACACTATGATCAAGAAATTTAAGATCATTAGCCATTGCAAAATATTTCACAGGATAGCATTTGGAAAAGTTTGTGGAGATTTTTCATAAATCCATATATCAGAAACATTTACACAAGGCAGAAATCATTGCTATCTGAGGTCTATCAAGATAAAAACTTAGTACACTATTATGAGAACTCTCCAAAGACCTGAGTTTTGCAAATTTTGTCACTTGCTCAGAACCTCCAGGAATACAAACAGTGTAACTTTAAAAAATTGCAGCTGTTACAGTAAATTGAAAAAAAAAATGAATAAAGAAAATATTAATGCACCTTGTGATTCTTAAGTGAAAAAAGAATAAAGTGCAAAGTGCATGAACAACAATGAATGGTGGCTGTGATTCTAAAACATGTCTATAAAGAGAAGTAAGCTCACAGAAATGGGTAACTGTGGTAATTTATGATATCTGACTGCACGTTCACAGATCATTCTTTGAATTCAACAGACAGGCCAAAATTAGAATCACGATGCGCATCAGAAAGAAATTAGGCCATAGAGTGTTTGGTGGAGTACCATCATAGTGCCATATGATATCTGTCAACATTCATTTCGGAATGACCGGCTCTCCTCATTTCAACTGATTAATCACATCACTTGGAGTATTATTGGATGGAACAGTTATCCATCAAGTAAAACTTTACTTATTCCTGCTCAAACAACACCCAAGGTTTCACTATCTCCACTCCTGCCACGTATAGACTACTTAAAATATACCTCCATGGCTCAAAATAACCACTTTTTGCTTCACAAACTAATTCTGTGTGTTGACTTCTCTAAAGTATGCCTACACATAATACTAGACATATTGGCTCCTTGCAAAAATTTTCATGCATGCTAAAATTTCTGGTTTAAACTTAAAAGATTAAACAAACTTTATACAATCATACACTTGAAATGACTGCCTAATAAAATCACATCTAGTCAGAATACCTTTTTCTTCCTGATCTTTCTGATAAGAGTTTTATCTACAAGCACTTTGTAGTTGAAAGTACAGTAGTCTTTGTGACTACACATTCAATCAGTCATTGTCTTCATTACATTCAACAAAACCAATACGCTATTTCAGATTGACTCATCACTGTGCACAAAATAATGTTGAAAGCCGTTAAAGACTAGTCCCAAGTATACTCAGGCAGGTGTCTATGGGAAATGTGTATTATAGCAAAATGAGCTCATCCTCTGAATTAAGAAACACACTTGTCTTTGTTGACACAAAATTATGGTCATACGATGTAGTCATCAACCATTTTGAATTCAATGCAATATTTAGGCTCAAATGCCCTTAATCTGCTACTAGTAGCTCTGCTCTAAAAATCATCTGTGCCAAGCAATGTTTTTAGTACTTCAAAAATATGCTGTCGTATTAAATTTTCTGCTTTAATACTACTATCATTTTGCTGGTAACTGCAATGTGAAGGTGTTACCTTTGTTCTTCCATGTACATCACGTGACCTTCCACCGTTTCATCATAAACACACGCCCTTAACAGAAACATACTTACCCTGTTAAAGTTCACACACAAATGCACACACACACACACACACACACACAAGCATACACATGTAAAAGTGTCATAAACATGCTACTCATTTGGAGCCCATTAATGCCTAATTAATTGACATCCAATGCCCTCTAATTGGGGCTCACATGGGCCATTTACTCCATTTGGCAAAGTTGATGTCTGCAAAGGACTTACAAAGTCTCTCAGAATGGTATGCTGATAACTGAGCCCTAGAGGGTGCCACAAAATTAATCACTTGCAGGCCACAAGGCTGCCATTCACGCTATGCCACATTTGCCAATGCCAGCATTTGCCGGATGTCACATATCCCAAAAAGAAGACATGTCCCTCATGATAAAATCATTTCATGCGGTGAAAATGACGGTAAAAATAATCATTGAACCCAACATTGATGGATATGAAATCGGCTCATTACATCAATGAAAAACAATACTATCTCTGATGTGATACATGTACTATAACCTTGAAGGATACTCTCATTTAGAGTTGCAGCATTACATGGCACGACAGACTTATCACAGAAATTTGCTGGCACGAGCAATATCTCATCAGAGTTTGCTGCTTCTTCATGTATTTGCACTGAATTGCGGGAGCTCCTGTACCTATAGGTATGCTAAATATGACCCCTCATCACGCAGAAAACTTTCTCACATGGTTCTTATGTTAAAAAAAAAGAAGAAAAAAACCTTTTATCCTCTCAACGATGGCACCGATCATATGTAGCCAGAGGGTAGCAAAGTGAGAATGATGCAGAAGGTAGCAGGTTTGGCCTTCAAATGTCAATTAAGTGTTAAACCTCTATCACCTTGAGGTTTCTTGCAGTGTTATAACCTCTACCAATCAACCCGTCCAGTTTCAGAAAAAAAAAAAATGTTATGTGGTAACATTAAAATTGTTATTATTCATTGTTACACTAAAAATTCCCTTTAATTTGAGCCCTTTGTTGTTCCATATTGAATTATTTGTTTCAGCTGCAGGATATTTCCAAGCCATTCCATGCTTAACTCAAATCGGAAATACATCTAAATTGATTAAGCTAGGGACCTGCATGTCTCTCTCTCTAGCAACAACATATGGAGCTCACCAGTACTAAAAATCATATCTTTTGAATTGATAGCCTGACTTTTTTCAAAGTTTACCAATGTGTTAGTGTAGTATTTCTGTATTTGCTCAATCCAATTTGCTCAATACAATTTACTCAATCCAACCCAAATTTGCAATATAATTCCCTATGATGACAGCACCTGAAACTAACAGTCTGGTGTTTCTGAAATGTATGACATAGGAAAACCAAACACACATCATACAGTCATAAACAACTGTTTTGAATTCATGACATTTTCATTTGGTAATACACTCCCTACAATACAACATAAGATCAGCAGATGCAGAGATGAATATTTGTGAAATTAATAACCAGAAATTACAGTTCAAGAAAATCTACACAAAGAGAGAAAGTGTGAACTCTATGACACATTTTAGCTATGCATGGTAAAATGTATCAGACATCTAATATAGGTACATTTAAAGTAAACACTAAGTTGTGTCAGTCTAATGTAATGGCATACAACAAGAACATCTCTGTATTATTTGTTGTGGAAGATGAATTCAGGAATATCTCTTTGGTGCAAGTAAAGCAGAATGTGAATGCATTCTAGAGTGTCACGAGAATGTGAATGCATTCTACAGTATCAGCAGAATGTGAATGCATTCTAGTGTCAGCAGAATGTAAATGCATTCTAGTGCCAGCAGGATGTGATTATATTGTAGTGTTGACAGAATGTGAAGGCATTGTGTAGTGTCAGAAGATTGTGAATGCATTTTGTATTATCAGCAGAATGTGAATGCCTTCTCATGTCAGAGAAAATGGATTGTCAAACAATTATGCCTTCAGCCTCATGATTCACTTTTAAAGGTGAACTATGCATGTTTTTTCTTCTGAGATGCCAACTAGCTCCTGATTCCTGATTCCTAAATTCTTGGAAATAAAAATATGGCAGGACAGAGTGAGTTGGATCATTTTACAGTAGTACAGACAAATCAGCCCCATTCATACATTTTCAGTCAAACTGCAAAGTAGGTAAACATGAAGTAATCCAATAAAAATGCTATACAGTTCAAAAAGCATAAAGATAAAACATGAACACCGTCTCCCTGCCATCAACACGCACGAGCACAGATTGCTGTAATTGAAAAAAAAAAAAGTGCTGGCATCAATATTTCAGCTTACATTTCACTGCGAACAGAATACCTGGGTACTTGTCATGGCACGTTAATTTGAGGAGTGAAAGCATGGTGCAAATGTCATGCCAACACCCTGTGAGCAGAGAGCATATGGAAAGAGCAGATAATATTTCCACCACAAGATAAACCATCATCCTCAAATTTCATCCACACACCATTCCCATTGATTCACATCTCATTCACGCCTCCACAGAGCAAGCAATTTAGCTTCTACATTATAATTTGGGATTTCACAATTTTATCAATCCTTCCCTGGGGCAGCACTCCATTATGAGAGGAAGGGGAGAGTCATTGAATGCTTATATTGCCAAAAACAATGAATATCTAGAAAGAAAAAAAAATATGCCTACATAACTCATTATGGTAGGCTGAAACAAAGGGTATAGGTCTTAGCTATAACTGTACATATTCTCCTGCTTGAACGACATCATGAAATCAATGTTATATACATGTAAGAAACAGATGGTTCATAAGTTATACTCACAAGTGTAATTGAGCTTAATGACAGTGGACATGGAAGGTAGCAGCTATCAAGTTAGTTGCCAATTTAGTGCTTGCACACATATCCCTACAGAAACTGATTCTACACCTTGTTTAAAAAGACAATTATCCTAGGAGTTCATGGTACTCATAATACACCACAGAGTAATTGCCCTTGTCTGTATTTGCACCATCCACACAAAAATTTATAAAGGTACACTCTTTACACAAGACACAAATTGTTCCTTTCTTAACAAATGAAGTCTGTTTTTGTCCAGGTGTTGAATTCAACCTGATTTCCTGCCTTGACAAATTTGACAAACAGCAGCTGATTAATTGTAAATAACCTAACAATATGTGCGTACGTTTTTTTCCCCCCTATTGGGAGACCAGTTCAAAATGGTTTATTGCTCAGAAAGAGCACCACCTGAAACCAAACCCCATGAGATATTCTCCTTTAAAGAAGCCATCTCCACCCAAGTCAATCAATGGTTGTCCCTGGTGCAATCAAACGATGAAAGAATTCTATCACAAACACCTCTCCTCCCGATTGCCTAGGATGGAAAACAAGATAAGTGTGGCAAAGAGGAAGGAAATATCTGTGTCAGGACTATTGTGAGCGCTCTCTCAGACCCACTCTGCTCTCTCTCTCTCTCTCTCTCTTTGTTAGCATGTACTGCACTAATTTCATTGAACAAGATCCCCCGACACCAACTCCACCCCAAAGCTTTCTATTACCCCACCCCTAGTTCCCTTAGCCCCAACAAACAATGCTTACATGCACAGGCATTCTGACCACCGCCCTGTTCTGACACACACACACACACACACACACACATACTGAACAACTGCCAACGGAGTGTCAGATAACTGGAGAACTATCCTTCTCTGAATCCGATGGGAACAAATTAAAGTTCAATTTAGGGACAGGACACTTGTGATCCAGTGCCTCCCCTACCCTCCCCCCCCCCCAACACACACACCTCTAATGGACTGAAAAGGTCGCCTCACCAATTACCATTCCTGCTCTGAATTCACAATCGGTAGATACCACAGCTTGTGCTCTGTGCTCTAAACAAATTACTGTAAGTGTTGGTGAAACCAGGTCATTCATGCTCCATGGATACATAACCTCCTCCTTCATCTGCACTCTGCACATCTACATCTCTCAAAGTAATTGCATTTCTGCGATGTTGCCTTTCTCTTTCCCCTCCAAGACTGATTTCCCCTTGGCACATTTAGCCCCTCCTGAGAATGCAGCATTCTGTGTCGCACGGAAATAAATCTCCAAAGAACTCACCAAGGTTGCCTACATCAAAAGTCACTTACAGGAAACCCTCACCGAGTGACAATCATCGTCATATCACATGAGTGAATACAGTATATTGCCTTTAAAGGAATCTGAAAATTACATCCAGTATTGGTCAGTCTTATGCTCTCAAGCAAGTTAAAAAACAAGACCCTGGATTTTTTATTTTTTTTTTTTAAATCAGTAAGTTAGGAGCAAAAGTATGAATATTGGTCAAGGTTGGTCAAAAAACTGCTCATTTCAATAACACCTGCATCTTATTGTAGTTTCATTTTCAAGGCAGATTTTGAGGGTTTTGGTTACATGCAGAATACCACTGGGTATCAAGCTGACTGGCTAACAGGGGAAGGAGATGAGATAAAGGATGGTTTGGGGGAGATGAACAACCAGAACAACCAGAACAACCCGGGGCTGCCAACTCTCACGCATTGAGCGTGAGACTCACGCAATTCAACCAATTTTGACTGTCTCACTCTGATAAACGAAATCTCACGCTAAACCCCCAAAATGGAATGTACATGACTACAAAAAAATATATATCTAAATTCTCAGATATTCCGAACATCGATATGCCCAAGCCCAAAATTTCGAGATTTTCCCGCGCGGGTGTAAAGCTTAACCAATAATAATCGTATTCGGTTCGCACGCAAAGACTAGATATTGGATTACGATTGGTTTCTACCTATACCACGTGAGCGTAGCTTGTACTTCGGGCAAATTACAGTACATGTATGGCTATGACGTGTGCTTTACATCGCTTTACATGTACACTGACTGTGTACGTAGTACGGCCTCGGCCGCACAGCAGGCCACCAGGCACTAGCCAGGAGGTCGCTCCGCTCCCTCGCAGTGTCTCACGCCAAACTCTCACTCAAGGTTGGCAGCCCTGACAACCAGACATGATACCAGAAGCAAAAAGTGAGCACAGGATGAATGAGGAACTGTGTCATGAGGGGAAAAGTGGAAAGTAACCCCTGGATTACACACTATCCTGATAGAGATACGCACATTAAAGTCAATCTACACTACACAAGGGAAGGTGATTTTAGTAAAATACATTAATCTGCTTGTCAGAGACTCCAACCCCTTCCAACCACACCTTCTGATCTGGAGATTTTCCTGCCTGAAACCCCTAGCAAATGGGAGGCTCTAACTTGATGTGCGCGAAGCGCAAAGTTCTAGGATTCTAGATGCTCTTTCATGCTATCTAAGGCTTATTTTTCAACATACGTTAACACTAAAATCATTTCAAGCGGGAGACACAGAGCCAGGGCGGGAGAAATTAAATCTCAAGCGGGAGAACGGGAGATTTTGCAAAAATGGGCTTTCGGCTGGAGATCTCCTGTCAAAAGCAGGAGAGTTGGAGTCTCTGGCTTGTATGGTTCTCCAAGTAAAAGTGTGATATTTGATCTCACATCATATATCCTGTGCAAATTTCAAAGTCCATAAATATTGTACAACATTTACTCTCATTTCTTAGTAATTTCAGCACTTTGACATGAAATGAGGCATGTTAAAATGGGAAACCGTTATAGATGATGAACAGCATGTAATTATCATAGAGCTACAAATACAGATATAAAACTACTGCAATTATTACATAAACATATATAGGGTATAATCATTACATGTTAAAAAAAAAATACTGTGGGTATACCAGCATCAGAAGTGATAATGACTGTTACATGTACTTCTGGTCTTCCATTGGGTTGGGAATTGGATGGTGGGAAAAAGGTAGAAACAAATGGACATTTCTTGGAGGCATTTCAGCAAGCATTTTGTAAGATCTATTTCTGACAAACTGTCATAAACTACTGAAATCCTTGCATCTGACTGACTGAGAGCAAATTTGTAAGAAAATATATCTTTTCTGACAAATTAGAGCACGTATAACGTGGCAATATTATAATGATAATGATAATGAATAACATTTATATAGCGCAAGATACCAAGAGCAACTCCCTCTATCTCTCTCTCAAAAAAAGTGTGCAATGCAGCAATGTAAGCTATGGCAAGTACAGAGAATTCAGTATTTTGCACTTGGGTTGCATAAGATGTATGTACATACTGTAGTTTACAACATGGATATTAGGGCTACTTTACCATCTACTGTAGATAACCATACAAGCCAATCGTTTTCGTATATGTCCATGTTGGGTAAGAGATACTCAATAAACAAATAATGCAGCAAAGATCATGATGTATTACGTCACTTGAACTAAAGCAATTCGACTGCTGTAAGCAGTCCATTAGGATGCCTCCACTTCTCAAGCAATCATTATCAGAATGCAGGATGCTACCCTTCATTTACATTTTGATGAAAGTTGCTGATCTGGATCACAAATTAGGGATGACCTTTGATACCCCTTTCCACACAAAGAAAGTACCACCTGTTATCTTTCAGTATATAAAGTCACTATTGGATTTACATCTATTACAATCTATACCCATTACAAAATATTTTAACTAAATTTTGGTGACCTTTGAACTTTCAAACTTGTCATTTCAGGAAATTGGTTGTCTATTCTGTGCTATCATTTTATGAGTACCCGATGATATTACCAAGTCACATTCTTAGCTGAAGTTATGGTTGGAAAATGACAGTTTCCATGAAAAAACTTGAATTTAGACCTTGAACTCTGACCTATCAACTCTATCACGTTCATGCAGATAATTCATTCCTACCTGTCCACCAATTGTTATATCATTGCTGGGCCTTTCTAGCTACAGCGATGACTGGAAATGACATTTTTCCTTTGCAAACATACAGTAACCTTTGACCCTGATATTGCACCTTCACTATCATTTCATGGATATGTGTCCACCTATATCTACCCTTCCTAACAAATTACATTACCACTGCATTTTTTTTTTTTTTATCAATGGCAGGCCTACAGCTGAAAAATGTTGAGCAAAAGTTCAGTAACCTTTGAGCTTTGACCATGACAGATTTTGCCCTAGTCTACTCAAAATATCTGCTCCTCATGTAGCATACCTGGCTCTGGTACCAATAATATCTGTTAATGAAAACTTTTTCTTAGACTGAATACAATGAAATGTGAGATGGATGGATGGATGGACAGCCTAAAAATATAAAATGCCTCCAGCACCCTTCAGGCAGAGGCATAATAAACATGTTATTCCAGATTTAGAGGATCCCCTCGAGAAAGAAAAATCCCGAACTCTTATTAAACTTCTCTAGCTGAGCTGAGAGGAAGGCACTGCAGACTGATTGCCATCGTCACTGCTCCCTAGATAAGGGCCACACTCTTGTGTCGCTACAAGTAACCTGATGAGGAGTTTTTTACTTCCTCATCCCGCCAAGTGTTTTCACGTCTTATTCACGGACAGTGAGCTCCGGGTGCAGTAAGTTCAATGTGTCACACAAAGTGAAGTGGAGAAACGCTCGGCTGTACCCTTGCACCATGAACTTGTAAGGAGGAGGCCTCGTGAGGGCAGTATGACCTTAATGGCAATTCTTTAGCTACCACTCCCAAGCACAATACTCATGGAGGACTACATATTGAGAGCCTATTGACCGCCTTGCTTACATTAAAAAATGTTTAGAAAAAAAAAATCACTGAAAAATGTTAACCATAGTGGCCGTGGATATTTCTTTTTTTTGGGGGGGGGGCTGGGGCTGTCAAGGGTCAGAGGTATCTATCTAGTAAAATTAATCATCTGATGGGTCATTTAAACTAAAGTTTAAGAATAAACTTTTGCTTCTTTAAATATTATTCAAGGAATTAACCACACATTTTCAAGAAAACATAATGGAAGAAACAAGAAATTGAAAGATGTTAACAAGACAGACATTGGTCTTTACCTTTCATGATTGCACTTAGGGCACACTGCTTCTCAGCTATAGACTTCACAGCATATGACCCATCAGCGCAGAATGACCTGAGAGGCAGCGGATTTTAAGGGTTGGACTCCTGCCAAATGGCTTTCTCATTAGGACAAATCAACAAAAGCCTAATTAAGTTTTACCATTAAACTGCTATGGCAATATGTAGTTTAGAACAAAAAATGATTGGCAGGTACAATCTGTAGATTATTGCCTCATTCATAATTCCCACGTTTCATTTCAACATGTTTTGTGTGAAAAAGAAACAATAAAAGGGAATTATATCACAATGCCTTGGTGTCATTACACCTAATAGATGCATCATTAGCCAACTCACATGTAGAATGGGTGCCCTCTTTCCACTGATATGAGATATTCATCTCATCTTAATGCAGCATAAATGACAGGAAAATTACATATATGCTGAAATATAGTATCTCTTACATGAAAGCTTTCATTATAGTGACATTCTCATTGTGTTCAAAGTAACACATTATTTCAATTTGTGATCCTTATCATGAACAATCTTTCAAAATTGTTACAGTGTGAAGCATTAGTTTGTGAAATCAAGGTCTCGATTTCAAATTGCAATGATTTGTGTAAGTTTTGCAAAAAAAAACCCCACAAAGTTGTAGTCTGAACAGTGACCACAAAAAAGTCAAAATTTTATCTACAATACACACCATATGTTGTCACTTTGCATTTTGCCAGCTGTGGTGTGACATGGTTTAAAATGAAACTGGCATAAAATTCTACAGTCTCTGTACATATTCATATACTACATAAGCTGTTATTTTCGTGAGGGTTTTATTTTCTCAAATTTCGCAAGCTTTGGGCTGATCGCGAAATTAAAGACACGCGAAACTATTACCCCGTCATACCTTATGTACAAATTGATGACAAAATGCATCCAACGCTGGCCGAACAAGAACGCGGCTGTTACACCGGCCAGTACGTACACATACTATTACTAGTACGCAAATTAATCCACTAAGTACTGCACTGTTTCGTAGTAATCACGCCGTGGTAATTTGTGTACTGTATGTGCTTTTCGCCAGCTTTTGGGCAATTCCATTAAGCCACAGTGAGGAAATTGGCCTCTTCTGAGAGATAAACACTTCACTTCTAAGTAAGCCTAATAGAACTACTGTACTAGTACAGGGCTCCAGTTTTACAAATACGGTATACGCTCACTGTGATTGAAGTGTTCTTCCCTGTCTTATCATGGACTCGCCCTACATGTCACGCTAGCACGGTCAACTCCTTTTTTGTTCAGCAGGTGAAAAAAATCCCTTCATGTTCAGAGGGACTCGTAATGATACAGTAAATACAATGTTGTCGCCAACGCCTATTTACGGTGTATACCCATTTAAGACACGTTCTTGCAGCATGTTAGCGAGGTGAAACGTTAAAAACACAAGCAAACATTGCTAGTAGCAATGCGAAACCCCCCCCCCCCCCACATTTAAAAGAAATGTAAACAATTACATTTTTTCTTTATCCAACCAATAATTGGTCGGTTTGCCGCTGAGAATGGCATGGCTGCTGCCAGACGAAAATTTCCAGCCAAGCTCAAGAAGGATGTCAACGAGTCTACCATCACGGGAATGAAAGATGTGTACATTAAGGTCCTAAATGCTACATCTGAGTCTCCCTCGGAACTGCCCAAAGGAACGAGGGGAAGGCCACTTCATCTTGGGAGAGAGTGGGGCGACAAAGCGAAGAGCTTTATTAATGCTGTTCGGAAGAGTGGGGGTAGCATCAGTACAAAGTTGGTGCTTGCCAGCACTAAGGGCCTTTTGCAGGGAGCAAAGCCACACATTCTGAAAGAATACGGAGGAACTCTGACTTTAGACAAGACATTGGCTCGATCTCTGCTAGACAGAATGGGTTACTCAAAGAGAAAAGGCACCACAGGCGTCAAAAGTCGTCCTGATGACATGGACGAAATTGCCGGCATCCCCGATAGCTTGGTAATCAACTGGGACCAGACTGCTGTGGATGTGATCCCAGCTACAGTGTACGTCATGGACCGTGCATCCAAAAGGGGACAAACAAGTGCCCATCAAAGGTAGCGATGACAAGCGTCAATACACATCATTGCTGGCATGCACACTCAGCGGTCGCTTTCTCCCACCACAGGTGATCTACCAGGGGAAGACTGTGCAATGTCACCCACCAGTGCAGTTCCCATCTGACTGGGATGTATGGCACACTGAGAGCCATTGGAGCACCAGTGACACCATGATCCGGTATGTGGACAAGGTCATCGTCCCTTTCGTCTCTCACACAAAGGAGACGGATGACCTACCAGCAGACACCAAGCCACTGCTGATCTTTGATGTCTTTAGGGCCCACCTTACCAAGGAGTTCCTGGATCACTTGAATGAGTTGGGTTTCCTCTATATGTCTTCTGTGCCCGCAGCTTGCACAGACATGCTGCAGCCGTTGGATGCAACCATCAACAACGTGTATAAGCAGGAGATGCAGGGGCAGTTTGCAAACTGGTATGCATCGAGAGTGGCTGAGGGCATCGGGGATGGGGATACGGTTGGTGACGTCGTCAGATCGATCGATCTTTGTACATCAGCTATCAAGCCAGCTATCAAGCAACATGGATGATGAGGGTGCATGACGTTGTGTGCAATGATCCCGATCTGATCATGAAAGGTTTCCAGGAGACTGGAATTCTTACAGCAGTAAGAGATGCACGAGTGCAACCTGTTCCCATGCTGGAAGACAGCGATGCCAAGGGAGGTTATTGGGAGGAGTAACTTTCATACTCTGACCCAAACTGTTTGATGTTCTATGGTTTTAACATGTCTTCATGTTGCGGTTTTGACTTAATTTGTTATGCCATGGTTTAATAAATAATACTGAAATTGTAGCATTAAATTTGCATTCATTGAGCTTTTGGAATTCTTCATGCCAGTGTTCATGTGTTGGCATTTACACTCGAACTCAAATTTTGGAGGATATTGACACTGTGTTTTCATCATGCCACTTTTCATGTGTTGGAGATTATAATGAAACTTTTAACATTCTTTGAAATGTTCGCGGTGGCTTTATTTTCGCGAATTTCACGAATCGCCTTTGAACTGCGAAAATAACAACGCGCGAAAGAACTAAGTTCAGTTAGACCCTCGCAACTGCGAAATTAACAATACGCGAAAATGTCCTCCAAGTAGCAATTTGCAAAAATATCTGTACGCGAAAATTTCAACTCATACAGAAGTGTAGTGGTGTAAATTTGACAAGAAACTGGGGTCTAGTATCAGAGACTAATACCATATTTTTTTTTCTTTTAGTTTCACATTGTTACATGAACTTGTGGTACACAACTGCACACCGAGACAATTGGTAGGGTGGAACAATGCAATGGGCAAGTGGCAAAGACTTTCTCGAGACAAAGAAGGCGTTTGAGCGATTTTCTGAAGAGTTGAAAGGCAGTTTTTACAGTTTAAAATTCATCAGCACTGAATGTAAGTGTCATAGACTTATCTAGTAACTTTTCATATCAACTTCTCATCTCTTATGACACATATGGCTATACATCCTTATGTCTTAAATCTGTGTTGGTATAACTTGGCTTTGATTATGAATTCTTGCATTGTACCAGATCAGGTGCACTATACAGTTTAAATACAAAAGCAGAGCTACCAAGTCTCACGCATTCTGCGTGAGACTCAAGCATTTAGGGTCTGTCTCACGATCTCACGCATCTGGTGAAGTCTGCAATTTGGGCCAAAAATAAGGAGCATAGCTCAAAGGATTAGAGTGATAGTTGCAATTGAAGGTATATTTCCCTTTTGCCTTTCAAAATTAGTAAAAAATAGTCACTTAAGTATGCACCAGATCACATCATTAAGAGCTAATAATTAAAAAAAGCTCCCTACCATGGGAGGAGGACACCCTCCTCGTTCGCGTGGGCATGCGCGCGAGCGCCGAGACGCCGAGTCATAAAGATCTCACTCATAAAAGTTTTTTGAACTTGGCATCTCTGGGTAAGTGATATGCTGCATGCTCAAAGGACAGTGAGTAATAGTAATCACACATTGTGAAATCATTTTTTTTTTAAAGCAATAGACTTGTTGCTAGTATTACTAAATCCTGTAGTAAGATAGTAGAAGTCATTAAACATTGTTGGGTGATGTGAGTAAATCTCAGAATGTACAGTGTATTACATTCATTTGGTTTGATAAGCTGTAAGTGTAGGGATAGCTTTGATTAGCTCAAGGTCACTTGCAAGGTCATGTGCTCTGTGTTTGCACAGAGTTGTGAGTAGGTCTGAGATACACATAATATGAAGGTATGATGTACACATCCAAGTTAGTTCGAAAGGCAGCAGAATTGGTGGCTGATCAATGAACACCTAGTTTGTCCTCATAATGTAATAGTAGGCATGTCACTTTCCCGTGTGAGAAAATCAGCTGACTGAAAATGTGCGTGCGTATCTTGTGGATTTGAGTGTTGTCTGTTGAAAGTGGTACCTCTAAAACTCTTTGCTTTTTTTCAAATTTTGCACGGTAGTGAAATAAAACCAACATATTTTTGCAAAATGAAATTTGTACAAGCTGTTTTCCTTAGTTTTTGTTCGAGTCTGTGGTGAGAAATGCGGAAGAATGTGACTTGAAGTTCCACTTACCAACACGGACTGTGAGGCAAGACTCGCGAGCGTACAGGCAACCTCGCAACCGCGCAACTTTTGCACTGGTTTTTGTGTGCATGCACCATGTTTCTACATCGATTCCAACTGAGACACATTGTATGTGGAAACGAGGTTAACAAACATCGGGGAAATACCCTTGTCACGTGATACGAGAGCCGAAATTTTTCAAAATGGCAACTCGAAGCGGCAAGCAACGTGAAGGTAAAGAGAAGCCTTTTTTATGTGCAATTTATCAAATATAAAACATTGTTGCTCGATTCATAAATTCAAAGTTCATTAAAGACCATTATATGTATATTTTATTGAATTTTTATTCATTTCTCAGACGAGAAAGATAAATGAATTTGATGTTCCCCTCTTGATTTCGCAGCCAACGCTTCACCCGCTGACAGTGACTGCTCAGCTTTCGCTAGGCATATGAAACAACTGTCTGGTTGGAGTAAGGGGGAATTAACAGCATTTGTGAAGGGTTAATTTATTTATTTTTCTGAACAATAAAAATAAAGTTTTTGGTCGATTGCCCAAATTTTGCATTTTCAAAGGGAGGGTAAATGGTACTAATAAGAGCGTTTGTGAGATCATTTACTGGTGTTGTTACATGTGGCGTGTATTTTATTTCCTTTGGCGCTATGTGCTGCGAGCATCTCGCCGTTGATTTGAGGCTGTTCTGTAGGAGAAATTCACTCCCTCTGGAAGTATATGATTTCCAACTTCCAAGTTCTCCAAGACTTGCAATCTGTCGTGATTTTTTTTATTTGTTTCATTATTGAAAATATGAATTGTGTGTGTGCTTGATATGTATTCTGTCAACTTTGAGTACGAGAAATATTTTCTTTGGGGGGGGGGGCAGTAGTGAAAAGAATCAAAATAATGAACTAAAAGGCAATAGATATCTCTAGATCTAATTAAAGCTGCTGAAGTACGTTAAATGAGTGGCCTTTTCAACATGAACAGGTGTGTGGTTGCTTTTGTCTTTTTGCATCCTCTTTAGTTATGTTTTTGTACCTTTTTATTGGAATGCACTGATTTTTTTTTTTTTGGGGGGGGGAGGGGAGGAGGGGGCATTGAAATTAGGATGAAAATAGATGTGTTTGTGTGTTTGTGTGTGTGTGTGTGTGTGTGTGTGTGTGTGCCTTATGGGGGGAGGGAGTTCATATCAGGGAGATATATAGAAAAAAACAGATAATTATGGAAAACATGGATGATGGATATATATTTAGCCAAACTGCACGAGCAGTTTGTGATTTATTTTTTTTTTTAGTATAGAGTATGAAAATATTCTATTTTTTATTTGGCAGAAGTGAAGTGAATCCAAATCATATTTCAAAATGGAATAGCCAATAAGTTGGGTTTTTTTTACTTTGTTTGTTTGTTTGTTTTGTTTTGTTTTGATTTTCTACTTAAAACAAGGCTCTGATAATTTGTCTTGTTGCATCCTCTTTATATTTGTTGATGCATCTTTTCTTAAGGAATGCACTATTTTTTTTTTTTTTCTGGTGGGTATTGAAATTTAGATTAAAATGAATAAAGGGTTTAAACAAAGAATTTAGAACAGTCCTTCACTGCGGGGGGGGGGGGGGGGGGTGTCATATCACAGGAAAAGAGCTCGAAAAAAGGTAATTATGGAAAACCTCCATTTTTTAGATTTAGTTGAAGCATATCCATGCATATTCTGACCAGAAACATTTGTATTTCCATTAAGTTTATTTTAGATACATGTATTATTTTATTTGCATTTTGGTAAATGTAGGAGGGTGGGGAGAGGAAGGGTCTGATTTATTTGATACTGCTTCATTTGCTATCAAGTGGTAAAATTAAGAATGTAATAGGTGAAAATATTGATTTTTAAAATCATTTCTGTAGGTGTCTTAAAATTTTAATCATGAGTTTGTTTATAAAATATATTTTTTTTTTGCTTTAACTCAGATCGCTGGGGTGGCATACCATGTTTTGCCCTGATGGAAGCTATTTGTCATACCATCTTCACAACCTGCGATGAGAGCTACACCACGCTGTTTCCTGTGGTATTTGAGACCATGAATTGGAAACTAGCTTCCACCCTTACTGCCCTCATCACAAAACTGCAACGTATGGTTCAAAAAGCCCAGTCTCAAGACCTTCACTTGTTGCTCAGTGAGTTTCCTGGATCAAAGCAGAATCTCCATCTCAACACTGAAGTTGGTCCCCTATGTCAGAGGAATGGAATTACCAAAGACTTTCTCACACCATCCCAGCCCATGACTTCAGATGCAATCAAAGTAACCAATGCCATGATCATTAAATTACACAAATACAGGGAAAAGAGTGCAACCACATGGGAGACAGTTGCAAGTGTATGGTGGTCGAATATGTTCCTCTGTAAAACACCAACTGGAACAATACAAAGCAGTTGGTGTCAAGTATTTAAAAAAAAAAACATGGAAAACTTCGCAAAAAAGAAAGAACAGATTTTGCAAATGGAACATTCAAAATTCCACAACCAAAACCTACGAGTACTGTTCAGCATGAAGAAGGACAAAGTGATGGGAAAAAAGTCCAACAAGATGAAGTCCAACAAGAAGTCCAACAAGACCTTGGTGACTGCAGTGAAGATCTTGATTGTTTCCCTGATGCAGTTTCAGACCATACCACTGACAGTTTAGCACATTGTATGCAACTTCTGACCGACTGCTACGAAGAAGAAGTCAGTGATCATAAGGAAACACAGCAAGAATTAGCTGAATGCAAAACATGTGAAAAGATGTCACATACTGTGTACAATGATATGATGGCAGTCAACACCGAGCTTAAAAACTCTCTAAGTACTCTAAAAAGGAAAAAAATGTAAACCGCAGACTGCAATGTAGAGAGGATGAACTGAAAGAAAAAACTGAAACCATTCAAAAGCTACATAAAAAAATTGAATTGTTAGAATCACGGTTGCATGCCCTACAGAAATAAAAAAAAACTAGACTTGGAATTTGTCATCAAGTTGACAAATTAGGTGATCCGATCTCTTCGAAAATCAATGATTTGAGTCCTGATCCCATTAGGCATGACCACACAGGTTTCATCTGTGTATAGGGACATTGGCCGTGTGATGTTTGGATTCTCATTTAGAAAATGGAGTCAGGTCTGCCATCTTTGGTACCAAATTCCGTATACACTAACTAAGATACAGAATGAAGTATGTTTGACCATTGACCCTACTTTCCACAGCCAAGATGGCATCTGAGCAAAAAGCTTTAATTTTAGCGAAGTTTTTCGACATGATTTAGACGTTGTATGAAAAAACGGAGGACACATAACGATAGCGCAAAGTCTCAGCTACAACATATTAAAATCTGGGAGAAATTCACCAAAGCATAAGTGAGCTAGTGCTCGATAAAGATAGTCATGTCAATTTTCATTTCCAGAAAAACTGCACTCCCATAGAGTTAACACGTAAACTGGTCAAATTTGACAAGATTACATTCAATCCATTTGTACGAGGTGATGCCGTCATCTAATCAAAATATTGTTATTACGTTAATGAAAGAGCATTTAATAAGCTACAACATACTGAAATCTCGGTGAAAATTGACAAAGGATTAGTGACATACGCTTGAATGAACTTAAAATTTGATGACATCATTTTGAAAATTTACTTTTTTTACTTTATTAAGAAATTTGATATCTTTTAATCATTTTTTCAGCATCGCCAACCCATGAAATGACATGTACAACTCATCAGCTTTCAGAATATGTAAAGAAAATAGGGGGTCACCGTCCATCCTGACGAGTAAAATCGGATTTAAAATTGGCGGTTTTTTGGCATAGTTGCACTGTATATCGCCATTGATGCGCGCGCGGAATTTCAACTTTGACGGGCCCGTATGACGTCATATTGAGTCGTATTGACTTGAAACTTGGTAGAAATATTCCCTGACATTTCAGAAATTAGATATAAGTGAAAAAACGGGAAATTTCTATTGCATATGAGCTGTGTGTGCTTATATGTGCACGCGCGTACACGTCCGTCTCATTTTTTCAATTTTTCAAAAAATGCTCCAAATTGTCTGAAACGTGTGCAAAAAAAAAATTTGAGCTCGATTTGAGCATACAAATATTTCAACGCACGCGTACGCGCACGTTTTAAGGTATAGATAAATTTTGAGAATATGAGTAGAATGCGTTTGACTTGAACTATATGTGACGTAAATTTCATTGAAAATTGAGAATGTGTTTTCATATAATGACGTCATAATGATGTCACGGTCGACTGATCACTGTGATTTTAGTTCGATTGCCGTCTTTGGGACACGATATATACATGATATAAGTTTGAACTTGATAGGCATAGCACTTTCTGAGCTAACCTGTGCACAACTTTTGAGGAGAAAGAAGAAGAAGAAGAAGAAAGAATCCGTACAGATACAGAAGGTGATACGAGAGGATACTCGGATCACCTAAAAAGAACATTTCAGATTCAAGAAGACACTTCAAAACCAGCAGCAAGAACTTCACAGCTGTGAAAAAAGACTTACAAAGACAAATCCGTTCACTTGAATTGGAAAATGAAGATTTACAAGGTGAACTGGATTATATCATGGCAGACAATGAGGTAGAATCCTTTGAAAATGGGAGATACTCAAATGATATTAGACTTGTTTGTTTCGAACTCATTGCTCGTGGTGTTGGCAGTAGGCATGTCTCAGATATAATAAGAATTATCCTTGCAGATCTGTTACAGTATTAAGTACGGTAGGAATGATGTTTTGGCAAGTTCATAATCCAAAATACTAATCCCTTCCAGCATTACAGCACTTAGGTAATAAGGCTAATATAGTTTATGAATATATAATTAAACTCATTTGCATATATAAATTTGCATAAAAAGGCATAAACATATTTAGTCAAATACATGATAAAGTACCATAACTTTTAATGTTTTGGAAAGTTTCGTAAAAAAAAAAAAAAAAAAAAATATTTCATTCCAGAATTACTGCATTTATGCATATACAATGAGGCTAATTTGCATAAAAATGCATAAAATATGAATTTATTCAAATATTTGATATGCATTTTGAACTAAAATGTGCACTTAAAAAGAATTTCAGATGGAAATATCTTTGGGAAATTTTTATCACAAAATATGTATTTCTTCGAGACTTATTGCATATTTGCATATTAATTAGCTGGCCTGTTAATATGACTGTCCCGTTGGTCATTTTCAGCTAAATTGGGGTATTTTTGTGCTAAATTACAGAAAAACTATGAAATTTTGAGCACCAATTTTTTTTTTTTCCTTCCTCGTAGTACAGTCAAACCTGCCTTAGCGGCCACCTGTCTATAGCGGCCACTGAAAAATCCCCCCCGAGAGAAAAGCCCTGTTAAAGACCCTGTGTATAGCAGCCACCTGTCTAACGCGGCCAGCGGCCACTAATTTTGTTTCCCGCAGTAGATTTTAACCTGTCTATAGCAGCCAAAAATCCAATGGCGCCGTAGCCAAGCCGATAATTCAGCATGTTTTTGTGCTTTGTAGCTGTGCGGGCAATGTTCAGTGATCGCCACCGCTGCACTCAGTCATAATAATGCACTAGTGTTAAGCTTTCTTCACGACAATACATTCACATACTACTGTGCAACAATTTCACATACACTGGCATGGTTAAATGCATAAAACACATGGTGTGTGCATACGTCCACACAATACATGTACATATGAGGATACAACGATGATACATGTACATGTAAGCAATGCACACAAAGTTGGATTACCTGTCTTTAGCGGCCACCTGTCTATAACGGCCACTTTTCCCGTCTCCCTTGGGTGGTCGCTACAGACAGGTTTGACTGTATGTCCATCTTTCTACTAACAAAGTAGTATTTGGGCACTTCATTATCCATGTTTCAATGAAAAATATTGGGTCAAAATATGCTAAAAATGCAATTTTCCCAATTTTCCCCCAAATGGCTGGATTTGGGATCTTTTTCGATCCCCTTTTTTGCCCATAACTCGAAAACGAAAAATGCAATTCAAATTTTTTTTTTCTGTTCTGTGTTTGTTTCACTCATGTGCTTCTTCTGAATATGTTTTAAAGTTAAAATAAGGAGGATTTAAAATTAGTGTGATATGCCTAGTTTTAGAGTCATTTTAATACAGTACCCCAAGCTCGTATGTTTAACATAGGAGTCAGTTGGATAATTGTTCGGTTGCATATGCCGTTATGCTGCTCATGTTTGTGAGTTAAGTAACATGTTGTTAGTAATGGTGTTATCTCTCATTTGGTGGGGTGCTTATGTGACTAAATGCATGATAATCTGTGCATCTGTTTCCTTTTTTTTTTTTCTTTTTTTTTTTTTTGTAATGTGCATTGCCGGCACTGGTTCTCACATGGAAAAAAAATATGGACAATTAAAGTAGCAATGTGTCATACTGCAGCGAAGTATGCAGGGGATACTTGGTTGATGGAGTACAGTATAGTTAGAATGTATGCCATTTATTATAATTGGTATTTTGTGATTCATATCACAGGTGTTACTGGATGCAGTACTCATGCCGGCTATTGGAAATACAAAGGGTGAGTTTGATTACGGGTACATACACAATGTAGGCCAAGGGTAACAGTATGCTGTGTGTTATATACAGAGAACTGGTTTTCCTTCTTTATAAAGTGAGTTTTGATTTCTTTAAGGGAGACAGTAATGAACAATTGAAACACATCTTTCTAATATTGTTAAATGACTGGACTTGATGGTTTTGATCATATAATTTTCTTGTATAAGATGGAGATAGATGCGTTCATCTCACACCAATTGAATTTGACAATGTTGCACTTTGCCTTTGTAATGTTGTTTGTTTGCATGTTGAACTGAGGCTGTTCTTCTACAGTGACAAATAAACAAATGTTCACTGTAGGTTCATTGGTGAGTCTGCTGCAGTAAATTTCATACATCATTACAATAGTGTACGAGACAGCAAATGTCATCGTTACTCATGAACATACACACACACTAATAGAGAGATTTTAACCCGTTGAGGACGGACTGATTTTGCTACAACACGCATTTCCCATACACATCTGCCCGAGTATACTCGGGACTCGTCCTCAACGGGTTAAGCACTGCTCTCATGCAATGTTTCTTTATTACAACTACCACAGGGTGTGTGTGTGTGTGTGTGTGTATGGGGGGGGGGGTCATCTACAATGTAGCAGCTGAAGTGATTTCATAATTAATCCATTTTTTCAGACCAATTCAAATATTAATGTTTCACTCCCCATCCCATCTCCGGTTCAAATTGGCTTTAAACAGTGGCACCAAGCCCAATGGATCCTGGCACACTGGCATATTGAAAATCAAGCAAGCGAGAAAGTCAATTTTCATGGAGCCTGAAAATGCTCCACATGGAGTTGGATAGCTGCCGGTGCAATAACATTGGTGTAGGCGCCTGCCAATGTAATGCGAGTGAGCATGTCGTAAATGTTTGTCCCCTCACACCTTGTATCACATCAATTTTCTTCCGTCATAATGAGCAACATATCAGTTTGCAGTGACTAACAGGTTCAATAACAAAAACCAGCTTGTTTTTTTTAACAAAGAAGGGAAGTTATACAAAATGTCTTTTTTTTTTACATAATACTACACAGAACTAACCAAGAAAAAGAAAGATAATATGGCATGGATATTGATGCTGAACAAGCACACAAGTGCTTCATAACAATAATTAAAAAAAACTGTTTGATTATAAAAACATGCAGTGCCAAGAACAAGAGCTATACCAATAAGATAGTATGCAGTACACAATTTAGGTGAGTTTTTTGTTTGTTCGTTTTGTTTGTTGTTGTTGTTTTTTAATTCTCCTTGAAACCTATAGCAACTGGTTTCTGATTATCTCGGTTAAAGGGTCTCTATTGATCCAATTCTTTTGTTAACAACTAGTACTCTTGTAGTATTAAACGACCCACATATAACCTGTGCACTATTCCAGATATCTTTATCACCACTTACTGCATCATGACATCAGCCTCACATACAGTATTTGCTGATATTGCAGCAATCCTCACCATGATCATTTCCATTAAAGGGCAGGATCATTCCCCTATATCAGTCATTAAAAGTGATATAATTGGCAAGCTTCAAGGTCATGATGCACATTTGAAACTTCGGGAAAAGTAGATTGGCATTTATACAATAAGTTGTGTGGCTATTACCACTGAGGGAAATCTATATTTTATGATGTTGTTCTGATGGGCAACCTTTGCCTCACAATGTTTTTATTGCAATGACACTCTCTTCTCTGACAAGATACAGGTATGGATTTTATTATTCTGCTGTATTATTTCCTTCATAAAAAAAAAGGTCCTTGAGTGTTTTGCAAACAATGTCACAGTCATCAAGCCAAGGGCAACAAGTTGATTAATTTATAGAAAGACAGCTTTAGCAACAATTTGTGAGATGAATATGAACTGTCATTCCATTATTGAGTGTATGCTTTCAGATGAAAAGCTCAATAATCAACTGTACAGTAAAGAAAAGCCAACATTAGTAATGAAAAATACAACCAAAAAAAAAAAACACTAACAGAACACTGTCACTCCCCATGGCTAAACAAGAAAGGAGGTCTGTCACAACTTTGATGTAGAAGCAAGGTTCTATCACATCCTGCAACAAAAACATGAACAAACTAGAAATGTTGCTATGGCGACTGGTATGCTTCTGCCATAATGCACGGTTCTAATAATAGGTCTAGGGTGTATCTTGACAATGTTAGATGACAGATTCACATAATCGGCAAAAATTAAAATGACATGTTTGTCACAAACATGTTTGTGACATATATGTGTTTACTCTCCTTGAACTAGATTGAATGGATGGCTAAAATGTTTTAAGAGAGTAGGTATTTGGGGATTTGTGCATTTTCACTTGACCCTTGCCCTTTGATCCCATGGCCCACAAGTTATGTGGTCCATAAATAAATTATGGATGGAAGGACGGACAGATGGACAACCCAAACACATAACACCTCTGCTGACACTTCGTAGTAGAGGCATTACAATTCAAAAATTTCTGCCATTATATACTGCTGCTACCTATATCTGCATGAGCCTGTTAAGGCCGTGTCACACCAGCCTTGCGTGCAACTTTCGAAAAACATTTTTGCTATCCGGAGGTCCCCGCGGATGACCCGCACATGACAGTGCCTAGCATGTATCTCAAAAGTAGTTACCCGGAGGTGCGCACGCTGGCTCTTTTTACCCGCTGCCAAAAAAGGCCCTGTCACACCAGCTAAGCGGGCTTATTGCGTATGGGGATTTTTCAGCACGCAGAATAATTTCTGCGGCCGGAAAAGGTTTAGGGCGAGTTTGGCGTGGGTATTACATGATAAATGCGTGATACCTAAGTCCTTCTTGCATGTATTCCGTTGAACTGCATGTTAGGCGCGTGGGTGTCACGTGATAGCTTCGTGATAGCTTCTTTTATGTCAGTTACGGGCGACATACGGGCACTGCGAAGTACCCGCGCCACAACTGCGTGTTATCTGCGTACTAGTCGCCTGCGAGGTGAGTGCTAGTCTGAACAATAGGCTGGTTCGAGTGGATGGGCAAACAATCATTTGTCAACTAGCTTTCAAGAAGTGAAGATGCCTCGTAGACGGAAAGTGCACAAGGGCAGAGAACGTCCAGTGGATGGACAGCCACAAAGCCCGGAAGATTCACAGCAAATGCATCAAATTGCTGCTGAAGTCCATTCGGCGGATGAGGTCCTGTCCGAAAGGGACCAGGTAGTCTTCGACGCCACAGAGGACGGAGGACAAAGAAGAAAATGAGCCCACAAATGGCACGCACTCCCTTCACATAGGCATAGATCAGCGGGCAACTTACCTACTTCAAGTGGGTCAAATGCCTGTGAATTGTGGCGGCTACGGCCCTCCTACGGGTGTTCTGCGTGGAACTCTTCAGGCAATCCTCGCGACTCATCCGGAAATAGTTTTGGTCAAGCTCAAAACTTTGCTGCGGGAAAATTGGACTCTCTTCGCGCGACTAATTTTTCGCGCTAGGCCGGGTCAGAAGAGTTTCGCGTGTTTTTAATTCCGCGGAATCAAGACATCACGCACAGGAACGTATGGCAAGCAAAAATATTCGCGTGTTTTTATTTTCGCGCTAGTTTCTGGTTGCGCGAAATGCGCGAAAATTTCAACACCGCGAAAATTTCCACTTTTACAGTAGCGTGCGCACCTTCGGGCAACTAAGGACGAGATAAGTGCTAGGTACTGTCAAGTTCGGGCCAACTGCGGGAGCTCCGGGTAACAAATTTGTTTCCCCGCAAGTCAAGCCGCAAAACTTCCCCAGATACGGTATGACAAGGTCTTGAGCATGCTCAAAACTTGTTCCGGAAGAGTCACGGGAGTTGCCCGTAGAGGTACGCGCAGAACACAAGTAGGAAACCCTTACCGGTAGCACCTCACAGGCAACTCCAAAGCAGGTACCTCGCAATCCCCGTAAGTCGCTCGTAACAGAAAATGGATCGGTTTCAAAGCTCTCACGCGAGTCACACGGAACGCGCGCAAGTAGAAGCTAAGTAGCACGCGTCTAGTACACTCTAAAAACACAAATGTTAAATTAGCATTTAAAAGGGCCGAGGAGTGACAACATTTTCAAAGTGTTGGTTTTCCTGCTAGATTCAACATATAAAATGTTATCTTAAAAGTTGGATGCAACACTTCAAAAAATGCTGTCACTCCTCGGCCCTTTTAAATGTTGATTCAACATTTGCGTTTTTAGAGTGTAAGTAAGAAACAAGTGCGAAAATTGCAAACATTCTTGCAGGCCGCGGAAAATCTTCTACGTGCTTTAAACTACCTCCTCGCCACAAGCCCGCGTAGCTTGCCCGGACAGGTGTGACACCGCCTTTATGAATAGAAACACATTTTGATTCTCACCCTCACCTCCAATGATATTTTATCCACAGAGATAGGGCTCCATTCACAGTTACCACAGCTCACATCATATGCTTTACAGATCTACCTTAAAGTTTGAACATAAACAGAAAATGAGAAAACAACTCAAAGAAGTAGAACTTACAGGTACTCCTAAAACGCATTCTTATAACCTGATCTCCTTTGATATGTTTCAGTTCATGAAAAAGGAAAAAAAATAGGCAAAGTGACTCTTAGCACCCCAAGATCTCCAGGGTAGATAGATGCTGTCACGTCTTCCTACCCCGTCCCCCCACCACGTACAAAATTATTAAAAATAACTGGCGATGTTGGACTGATTGTTTATCATTATTGCCATGGTAACGTACACAGGGAATACATCTGTCAACAAATTTGGACTGTCAGGCACGACAACTCCACTGGATGAGAAGAATAGACAAAACAAGCCAGAACGAGATGAGACTCAGAAATTACTGGCACTGCCAAGTCCGCATGCCCTTGATTAAAACAATTTCCACCATCATCTGAAGACTGACATGGAACTTTTATGAAACTTCACAGGTAGAAAACTCTTTTTCTTGGTGCCTATATTCCCTTCTCCTTTTCTCCATCTCTTTCTCTCTTGCCTATATTTTTCTCTCTTTTTTTTTCTCTCTCACACATAGATAGATCAAGCAGGATGTATCCAGGATGTCATGCAGGTATATCCCTCTCCATCGGGCAGATACCGGTAAACAAAATTCTTTAAATATCCATTAAGCTCAATTTGAAGAAGAATCGAGGAACGAAAGCAGGGGGTATTCAATAAGCTGTAGTCACAGCCAAGCCACTTAGCCTTCGGGCAGGGATGAGGCAGGCTTGGCTAATAACCTGCTAATCAATGACAAATAAAGAATGTCGCATACCCTGCATGAAGTGATAGCTCTAAATGGCTGCCCCTGAACTAAAATCACAGCTCCACAAAGGCACAAACATGATAAAATGATTAACTCAACCTGACAGGTACAATACTTTGTCCCAGGTCAATGTTTTTGAGACTTGGAAGCTTGATTATATCTACATATACAAGGTGAACACCTCAATTCGCAAAGAACTTTGTGAGAGACAATAGCATAAATAGTACTACATGTTTTCTTTGTTCAGTTCATCCTAAAATGGCACACATTTGGGGACATATTAAAACTCAACCTGGAAGCTACAATACTCTATATCAGGTCAATGCTTGAGGCAAGGGGCTGGATAATGTCTGCATTGAGAATTCCTTTATAAATTGATTTGCAAAGAAACTGAGGGAGAATTAAAAAGGCAGTGCACATTTTATTCCTTCAATTCATCCTAAATATAAACAACTATGGGATGAGCAAAGCAAAATGAAGTTGCCACAGTAATTTAGAAGCTTGGTGTACGATGGGCCAATGTTTTCACTTACTCTTTTTGCAATGAATACAGATGGACACATTCTTGTCAAACGCACCAAGTCATCAGCTGCACAAGCTGAGAGACATCTTGCTTTGAAATATTTAGTACTGTAAAATGTGTTGGCCATCTAAATTGGATGAATCATCAGCTAGCTCAACTCATGCTGTTAAACTGGTTATTCATGGTCCTTAACAGCATGCCAGAGATATACAAGGGTCATGAACTGTCTTTGCCTTGCAAAAGTGGCCAATGACCCCATCATGACAGTATTTGAAATCCACTACTGAGGGTTTGCTGATCAATCACCTTTGCAAGTCTAATTATACTCCCCTATGACAAATCCTGGTGATTGGGAATGAGAGAACACAAAGTGAAAAGCATGAACTTTCTATTCCAATCTATTTCTTCAGAATCAATACATTTGTTGTTGTACAATAAGTACCACTCAATATTTTATTGCATGTAAAAGTGGAATGGTTCACTTGTCTCTCAGAGTTGTTATGTAACATAGAAAAATTCACCAATATCACATCCCAACACACAAAATTAGAAGAGCAGCATGCTTTGTATAACATCAACAAAAGTATAATTATATTCATATCATGATATGTCATTGGTTGAATTGGCATATCAGGTATGTGATATTACAGAGATGCCAACCATTACGATATTTCTGTACTTATTATGTTTTTTCAACAAAATTACAGCATTACATTTTTTTCTTTATGAATTACATTTTTTTTTCTTCCATAGTGTGTGTTTGGTGTGCATTATGTACAATCATGCATAACGATCATCGATTGTTGTGGAGCCACCTCATGACTTTGGATCCGAAATAAAAAAGTGCATATTATTTTGTATGCAGCAGTGCGACCCACACAGTCATGCGATCAAATGTGTGGGCACGAACAACAGCATGGCCCAGTACAGTATGTGGCAGCCATCCCCAAGCTGCTGCCATGGTTACTATCCCTGGCGGTGTTGTTAGATGCTCAATATGACGCGCATACTGCCCTATATATGCGTAGGCGCTTCGCTTTGATCTTATGGTAACAAAATATTAGAATGATTTTTATACGCTCAGATCAGTTTCTTGTCTGTGGCTACTACTCAAAGCATCGAAAGTACACTAAGCAACAAAATCTTCAAAGTAAAAGGTATCAAAGCCAATTACAAACCATCAAAACACGCTGCTAGTGCAGTATAATGTTCACCAATGAGGTAAGCGATTTAACTGTGCGCACAAGTATAAAGCTATATGTGATTCTAATGATTACAGTATTTCAGAAGTTTGTATAGAGGTTAAGATTTAATAACGAAAAAGTGTTACTCTGAAGAGTGATCGAATTAGTGTTGATGTTACTCATTAGCGAATATGAGATTGAAAGTGCTGTAATTAGGTGTATATAACTTAAGTAATTATTGTATAGATGGATTGGGTGTATATAACTTTAGTAATTATTGTATAGATGGAAAATTTTAGTGTAAAAACAATTACCAGACGCACATAAATGACAAAGCAATCTTAATGTAATTTGTGAAACTGAATTATATTGTATACTACTTATATATTATTTTTACAGTTTCATTGGTACGACCGTTGTACAATAAGCATCACTCTGTTGTAACATATCGTCCCATTTATTGACTGGTATCTATTGCATGGGCAGCTTCACAGTAGGCTCGCACGATGTGCATACTGTCTTTCATAGCACAGTGCTCTTGCAGCTCCATGCTGCCACCATGATACCCGACCAATGTGAAATGTGCAGCTTCTAGGTAGGATACATGTGTGCAACATAACAGCGCATCTATCATTTCGGGACCATTTCGATCTGCAGTACCACGGATATGAAGACTTCGATATTGAAAAGGACGTCATTGAAAAGTAAATGGCATCGACTTCGAGTGGAAAATCTGCCAAAATAAGGCAACATTTCCGTTCAAAATACTCTGTGAGATGGGAATGCATCATTCGATCGTGAAAGGATGAGTTTACCGCGAGGTGTCAAGTGTGTTCATGCGACTTCAGCATTGCCCACGGGGGAGCGTACACTAATGGCCGAACATACTGGAAGTAGCCTTGACATTGGACAGTATTGTCAACACAGAACTGATTACTCTGTAATTAGAGCTGAGACTCTAATGGCTATTTTCTTATCGAACACAATATTCCAATGCCTGCATCTGATCAACTGAGTGACCTAGTAAAAGTGATATTCCCAGACAGCAAAATTGCCACAAAATTCGCCCGCAAGAGGACCAAGACCACGTCAATTGCTAGGACTCTTGGCCAAGAGTGCAAAGGTATGTTTATATCTTTGTATTCTATTATCATTATTGTAATACCTAGACCTCCAAATCATGTTTTTAGGGGGGTGAACTTACAGCCGCTATTCAACCACTTCCGCAGAAAATCCATGCTTCTCAAATGATTGCACTGCAGGCACTCAAGATTGATGGAAACTTCGAAGAAAGAAGCCACACCTCCTCTCCCTGCTCTGAAATTAAAAAGTGCAGAATCCACGAGGCCTTCCTAGATCATGTGTACGGATGATAATTCTGAGCATAACTGTAATTTAGCTACAATTAATTTTGAACAAGTGTAACTCTCAGTTGTATGATCAAACCATACCAACACAGCCACCCTGCTCGTGGCCTTGCTGCTTTTCGTGTTATTTTATGCTGCCACCATGATACCCGACCAATGCGTAATGTGCAGCTTCTAGGTAGTATACATGTGTGCAACATAACAGCGCATCTAATTCTGAGCATAATCGTAATTTAGCTAAAAAGAGAATCACTAGGCACTGAGTGTTGTGCAATGAAAGGACAGACAGAATGTCACAGCACTTACAATGAAGGCATGCCAGTATCAGCAAGGAAGAAAGATCATCTGTCTGACAGAAGATGATAGAGAGGTATGAAACTTCAAGCAAACATTGTCAGGTGATATACATTTCACGAAAGCTCTTAAGCACACCAACAGAACACCATCACTGCGAGTCCAATGCCATATTCATTTTTTGCAGACCATAAATTCTCAAAAATGCACGATCAATTAATTTTGAACAAGTGTAACTCTCAGTTGTATGATCAAACCATATCAACACAGCCACCCTGCTCGAGGCCTTGCTGCTTTTCGTGTTATTTAAATCATTCAAATATCTGCAGATGTGTAGTCATGAGTACATACCCGAGCAGGATTCGAACCTTTGACCTCCTGATCACCGGCTCGAGTATGTACGCCCTTGATTTTTTATCATGGCTACTACTAAAACATTGATCAATTCAGTGCTTATTTTACAGCGATGTTGGGCAATTTGTCAATCAGTTGCATTGAAAACACCTCGACGGAAGAATTTCACTAATTTGAATACATCAAGTTATGATTCACAAAATTTATGTCATAATCCAAAGTTTTTGGAATGTGTTAGAGACAAATTAGGAACAATAGATTGGAGTGAAGTGTTGGGTAAGGAAGATCTAGACATTGTACATGATTTACTTTTATATATTTTTGAAAGTACTAGAAAGATGCATCTCGCCATCTTTTCTTTAAGAAAAAGAAACATAGTAGTAAAATTAGGAAACCATGGATTTCATTCAAATTATTGTCCATTATCAATGAAAAACACAAATTATTTTTTTTTAAGTATCAAATATAACAATGAGATTGTAAATAGGAAGTACAGAGAAGTGAGAAACAAGGTAACTATTTTGTTGAGAAATGCCAAGAAAAAATACTATGATAGATTTCAGATAAATTCTAATAATTTAAGAAAAACATGGTCCATGATAAATGGATTATTGGGGAAGAAAAGGTAAAGTTATCCCTCATATGTATTACATAATGGTAGGCAAATAAATTGTAAATTGTTTTAATGATGATTTTGTTAATATAGGAAAGATTGTAAATGAAGATGAATATTATTATGTTTCAAATCGATTGACTTTTGTTTCTCATCAGTCAAACAATTCTTTTTTTCTTTTTCCTGTTAAAGATCATGAGATATATGATATAGTTAAAGGGATGAAAAATTCTCTAAGTACTGGAATCAATAATATATGGGTAATTTTGATTAAGAAAGTAATATATTCATTGTTGAAGCCTTTAACTCATATATTCAATCTGTCATTAATAACAGGAATTGTTCCAGTAAAATTGAAAGTACCTAAAGTTGTTCCAGTATTCAAAAAAGAAGATGAGCATTTCATAAGAAATTATTGACCAATATCAATATAATGTTTTTTCAAAAATCCTTGAAAAAATTGTATATAACCATTTATATGTATTTTTGGCACATAACAATATTTTATGCAATTCTCAATAAGGACTTTGCACTAATTTTTCAACTGAAATGGCTCTTGTAGATCCGCAGGATCGTATTCTTACTGCATTAAATGGTAATTTGCATGTTATTGGTGTTTTTCTTGATTTAACTAAAGCTTTTGATTTAATAAGTCACAAAATAATGATTCAAAAGTTGATTGTTACGGTATTAGAGGTCTACCATTAAATTAGTTAAGAAGCTATTTGAATAATCGGACATAAGTTACATTATACAAAGATACTTCATCAGATACATGTGATTTTTTTACGTGGAGTCCCCAAGGGTTCCATATTAGGGCCATTGTTATTTTTTATATTTATTAATGATATGTGTAATATTTCACGTGTTTAAATTCATTTTATAGGCTAATGATTCTACTTTATTAATTTCTCATCTTGATTTAAATGTGTTGATAAATAATATGAATAATGAGTTATCTAACTTGTCAAAATGGTTTTGTGATAACAGATTGATTTTAATACTGACAAATCAAATTATATGTATTTTTTAAATAAGAAAAAGATTTCAGATTTTGAACTTTGTGATGTAAAAATGAATGATGTAAAATTATTTCAAGTAGAATGTACACAATTTCTAAGGGTTTATACTGACTGCAGTTTGAACTGGAACAAGGAAAAGTAGAAATTACGCGGTGCGTAATATATGTCCCCGCCGGAAGTAGCATTTAGTAGCAAAATGTACAATATAGGTAAAAAGATCAAGGTCAAAGGTCAAAGAAGTCAAAGGTCAAAATTCTATGTAGAAGTTTTGAAGCCCTCACCTAGTGCCATCACATAAAGCAAACGGAATCGAAATCGGGTTAGAAATGGCGAAGGAGTAGCATTTTGTAGCCAATGTACAATATAGGTAAAAAATCAAGGTCAAAGGTCAAAGAAGTCAAAGGACAAAATTCTGTGTAGAAGTTTTGAAGCCCTCACCTAGTGCCATCACATAAAGCAAACGGAATCGAAATCGGGTTAGAAATGGCGAAGGAGTAGCATTTAATAGCAAAATGTACAATTTAGGTCAAAAATCAAGGTCAGAGGTCAAAGAAGTCAAAGGTCAAAATTCTGTGTAGAAGTTTTGAAGCCCTCACCAAGTGCCATCACTTAAAGCAAACGGAATTGAAATCGGGTTACAAATGGCGAAGGAGTAGCATTTTGTAGCAAAATGTACAATTTAGGTCAAAAATCAAGGTCAAAGGTCAAAGAAGTCAAAGGTCAAAATTCTGTGTAGAAGTTTTGAAGCCCTCACCTAGTGCCATCATATAAAGCAAACGGAATTGAAATCGGGTTAGAAATGGCGAAGGAGTAGCATTTTGTAGCCAATGTACAATATAGGCAAAAAATCAAGGTCAAAGGTCAAAGAAGTCAAAGGTCAAAATTCTGTGTAGAAGTTTTGAAGCCCTCACCTAGTGCCATCATATAAAGCAAACGGAATCAAAATCGGGTTAGAAATGGCGAAGGAGTAGCATTTTGAAGCAAAATGTACAATATAGGTCAAAGGTCAAGGTCAAAGGTCACAACTGAAATTCTTTATAGAAGTTTCAGAGCTCCAATGTAGTGCTATCATATAAAGCAAACAGAATCAAAATCGGGTTAGAAATGGCGAAGGAGTAGCATTTTGAACATTTTGATCACACACGGACGCACGGACGGACGCACGGACGCACGGACGGACACACGGACACACGGACACACACACGTACGGAGCCCGTTTCATAGTCCCCTGCTCGAACTCGTTCGGCGGGGACAAAAAGCGAATAGCCATGACGAATAAAAGAATTTTGAGAAATATTGGAGTAATTAATAGGCTAAAAGGTATTTTACCGATGAAGGCTTTGACTCTGTTATATAACAGTTTAATTTTATCTAATTTAAATTATTACAATGCTGTATGGGCAAATACTCATCAATCAAATTTACACGACACATTTATCCTTCAAAGAAGAGCAATTTGATTCTGTACAAACTCGCATTATAAAGCGACGTAAATGCCTTTGTTTTTTTAAATAAATGTTTTGAATATGATGCATCACGCGTTACCCCGGGGTACCGTTGTAACCCGGGGTAATGCGTTGTGTTGCGCCACCTCACGTCCACTCGAGTACAGCCGCAGAGAAATGCATGTGCAGTGCATTGTAGCTCTCAGTTGTATGATCAAACCATATCAACACAGCCACCCTGCTCGTGGCCTTGCTGCTTTTCGTGTTATTTTATGCTGTCACCATGATACCCGACCAATGCGTAATGTGCAGCTTCTAGGTAGTATACATGTGTGCAACATAACAGCGCATTTAATTCTGAGAATTCAGAGAAATGCATGTGCAGTGCAGTGTAGTGCAAAGGGTATAGAAAGAAGCTGGTGCTAGCTTCTATACTGGTGTAGTGGAGTGCAGTGGCTAATGCGTGCTAGCTCCAGCACCAAAATAATTTCCCACTTTTTGGCACCCAGGGTGCAACCTTAAAAAAATAATAATAATTCAACAAAATGGCTGATTTTTATTTGGTACTCTGGGATACCATTTATGTCACCATATATTGAATAAGTTTAATATTCTTATGTTTATGTTCAAACATAAAATGAACTTGTTACCAGAGATGTTTTCTGGCATGTTAAATCTAATGATCAGATTCATAGTCACAACACACAAAATAGTAACAAAATTTCATTTATTCAAAGTAGAAAAGATATATATAATGCACACACTCAGACATACTGGACCCTCATTATGGAATTCTTTACCAGATACAGTTACAAATTCTCCTAAATATCTTTAAGAAGAATCTTAGGTTATGGGAGATAGTTAGAGTTGCCATTATGAAATACATGATGATTATGGATAATTTTGTGGTTTTTGTTTTCTAGGGGTTATCTGGTTTATATGACTGATCACCATTACTTAGTTTTAAAAAGAAAATGTATTTTTTGGGTGTGTGTCTGTTTTTGCAATGTTTTTATTGTAAAGCAATATCGTTTCCTCTTATTCTTTATGTTGGAACTACCCTGATAAGAACCTGGTCTTCTGTAGTTTCCATGTTTCATTTATAGTTATCATATGTAATGTATTGCATGTTCATGTACTCATTCCTTGCCCTCGGTTTGTTATTGTACAAATGATATGTATTTTAAATGAAACAGAATAATGTTCAAGTTCAAGTTCTTTTAATAAGTATAACTTAAAATGTATTTGCAATGCAACAGGTATATGCATATCACCCGTAAATGTTGTAATTTAATGCATAACATTCAGTGTGTTTTAGTGAAGGGCATCTTTAGAAGAAAACAAGGGCTTTAATTTCTCAGTTGAAAGTCAAACCCCAGACATCCTGGTTGCTACAGTGTAGGTGGGCATCACATCCAATGGACTAATGATCTATTACCAGATAGCTAATGAGGGTTCTAATCCCTTTAATAGCAGTGTGTACTATATATTTGTTCAGCTGTTAATTAAGATTAACTACAACATAAGCCAAATTTTTGTTGTTGCTTTACATAGTGCAGAGGACAGCCCTTTCATGCAGTTGCATTGTAAACAACCCAAGAAAAGAATCATTTCTATGGATGTATGACTTTCAAGGTCAAGGAGGGAGCTTCATGATGTCTATTCAAAAGCATTATTTATAAATATGCTGCACTTAAGCAACTTTAAGAATCTTTATAACAGCATTTGACACTACGATGTGCAGGTTAGTCCCATAACCTTGAGATGCAGTTTTCTTTCAGTGTACAGAGCAATGTGAAGAAGGATCATCCAAACCTCCAGAAATGCCCTTTCTGTGGGACATTGGCCAAGAGGGTTGACGACCACCTTGTTTGTAAACACAGGCTTGCCAGGAAAGCTAGCCAGTTGAAGGCAGCAATGAGGGCTGTAAAGCGTAAGGACCACACAGGAGGTGATTTTTTTTTTTTTTTTTTTTTTTTTGTGGTTATGATGTGAACTGCATTGGTAAATGTGGCTACAAATGTTTTCACTAGAGGAGACGTGACTCATATGACTCAGAACAGTCAGACACAGATCAACTGTAGATGCAAATAAGATGATAATAAGATAATTCTCTAGAAACTTTTGGGCTGTGGTGTTAAAGGTCAGTGGTCAAAGTTTAGATTAAAATGAGAAAATTCTACTATTTTATGCTGAAATAAAACTTCTTTTTTCCATATGAAGTAAATTACACAATGAATACAGCTAACAGAGCTGGGCATATGTATACAATACTGCACAATGGTTCTGGAGGGAACGATTTTGGCCGTGGGGTCTGAGGTCAAGGAAACTGTTCAAATGTCACTTGACCTGCTCTCGTAAAACATTTAGCCATCCACCCAAATAAAACCTAGTTCAAGGAGGTAAACACTACAAACATTTGTCATTATATCATTTCAATTTTATGTCATTTTAATTTCTTTTTTGCCAATTACATAAAACCGGCCATCTCACTTTGTCTGGAAGAACCATGCATGTATAATGGTGACATTTCTAGTTTACAATCTATTGGCTGGATATTTACCAAACTCAGTAAGAATCATGCGATAGTGAGGAAAATCATGGCTTACAGATTGCTCCTAGGATGTGGACCATTGATTCCAAATTTTCATGAATAGTTTCCTATATTCATCTTTTCTTGAAAATGGCTAGTAGTGGGATTTTTACCAAACTGAGCAGGGATCATGAAGAGGGAAATTCAATCAAAGCTTATGGCAGTGGTAGCTCATAAATGAAACTCACATGTATGATGTGTGCATAACAATTCTAGGGCTGTGTGTTACAAATAATGTTAATTTTTTGAGGTCAGCGGTCAGAGGTCATGTTCATTTTTTGTAATGTGGCTCTTTTTCTCATAACATTGGGAAAAGGTTCGAAAGTTAGAATAGTGAGACGTGATGTGCATACACATAACCACGATGTCTTTTTTATAACATTTTGGGATTGTAGAATGAAATGCAACATATCACTGGTCAAATTGTGCCAATACTTCGATCTCTTCTTTGATAAATGACAATGGATGTTATATAGGAACTTCACAGAATTTCACATCACAAGTATGGAGGAGGATTCCTTGAAACTTTGTGAAAAATGCTAAATGTATTATCTCTTGTGGAACATTAAGTTTGAATGGAAGCACTACAAAAGAGGACTTAGTCTACATCATGTAACAATGGGAGGGTCAATTTCTTGATATGGGCATACAGTTAACTCTCAAAAGCACAGGTGAAGATCTTCAATGCTTTGTACAGTATGACTTGACAAAACTATAACTGCCAAGTGCTAAGGGATCCACATATGTTTTTTTTCAAAGCTGACACGTACTGCCAACAAAAAGGTTATAGATGACTTCTTCTCTCACTTGGTATGGAAAAGTAGTGGTGACAGCGGTGCTGTGAAAACAGCAGAGCAACACCACTCCATCCTTCAATCCTTTGAGAGACTTGTTGGCCTGGAGGACATGTTCTCCTCTTCTGATGCCCTTGCAACGTAAGTATTTGCTTGAATTTGTTTCATCTGGTGTAAGGCTACCCTAATGCCTAGGCAAGCGTTTGAACAGACTGAGGGCCAAACTTTTAATGGTGCACGGTTTAAACAATATGTGTCACATCTGAGTATTCAAGCATTGCTTTTGATTCTGCTCGTTTTCAGGTATTTCATCATTATTTTTTGATTACATGATTACATCAACCTTGATTCTCAGTAGATGTCACAAATTACTGAAGTGCATTATAAATGAAATAGAAAAGATCAACACCAACACCAACACCTACAAGCACCTGTGCTATCTCTTGGTTCTTTTAGCAACATCATTGTGTACAACATTACTACCATCAATTGTATGTTCAATGAAGCTCTTTTTTGATAAATAGTTTTAGATTACTGAATCATTTATCTATTATATATTCAATATGTTTTTAGAATGTTTAGACAGTTATATGTGCTATGTATTAATGTTGATGTTAACACAAAAGTTTGTGTTAAATTACCATTATGTATTCAACTTTCTTGTCCATATGTTGTTGTTATATAAAACTCAAACAGTTATGGGCCTATTAATCCTGATGTATCCTCTTTTGTTTCCTAATAACATTATTTTAGAGTATATGCTTAAATGATGTCAAGTTGGACTGTACAAGTTTTAGGGATAATAGGCAATACACTGCAGGCTTCAAAGTTAAAGTATCTGCTAAAACAGTGAAGTTCATAATGAAATTTCCCCAACATTGTATGATTAAGTGATTATGATATTTTCATGTCATTAACTTCTTCTCCTTTATTATCATACTATTGCCTTGTAGAAGCTTAACTGTCTATCCTCTATAGAGTATTTAGCTTTTCATTGTAACTTTCATTTTATTGTAATTTTATTTCATAATTTCATGCTATTATATCTGCTTTTATATTTCAAAGAAATGTGTATAATTACATTCTTCTTTCGTCAAGCATCACACTGGAAATGCGAGACAAGGGGTACGCCCCTAAGACAAAGCACAGATATCTTGATACGATCACGAAATTCGGGAAGTTCCTACTTTCCCATGTGAGATTGCCCTATTTCCCTGATCTTCCTGACGACTTCATCAGGAAAACTCTGGACGGAGTGTCCAAGTACAAGGAAGGCCATAAAAAAACAGGAGGCAGAAGTGCAAGAGCAGATAGCAGGTAATATATTAGGACCTTTTGATGTGTTCAATTCTTAAAGAAAGCTTTACGTTTCTGCAATATTTTTACAGGTAAAGGCTGATGGTACATGAATGTTGTTGCCGATTTCTTCTTATTGCTGTTATGTTAAAAAAATTCCTTTCAAACCCTTGGATAATGTTGTTTAGTTGTTTTTCTTGTAAGAATATCTGCCTATCTTCATCTGATAAGGTCCGTAACACTGCAGGAACTTATATGCCTCCACCATGAAGTTTCACTGGAGGCATTATGCTTTCAAGTTGTTCGTCTGTTCTTTTCAGAACAAACTTTGTCAACAGTGTAACTTTAAATAGCGTTTGAGGTATCCTCTTGAAACTTGGCATAGGGATATGTATGTGTGAGTGAATGAAGTTGGGCCTGTCAACTTTTGGTTCCACTTTAAAGGAAACCAAAACCCAAAGAGAAATGTGGATTGACTGAAAGCAGCAACATTAGTAGAGCACATCATGAAAGTTTGAGGAAAATTGGACAATCGATGCAAAAGTTATGAATTTTTAAAAGTTTTCATGTTGGAACCACTGGATAAGGAGACTGCTTGAGTTTATCGCATCATGTGTGGACAACAATATAAGGAAAACATAAAGAAAATTCAACATGCTTTCACTTTTCTAGCATAATGAAAGAGCACTTGACTAACCGCTTTCGAAAGCAGGGGGAATAATTACTACCCTTAACATATGTCAGTATCAAGGTGATGGAATGTGTAATTTTATAGAAAATTAGTTTTTGTAGAATTCTTTTCATATTTTCTTTGTATTGTCCGCATGTGGACATCTGCTGATCTGTAAAAAACACTTATGTGCTTGGTTGTGAAAAGTTTCATGATCAATCCAAAAACATTATTTCAAATAAAATAGTTTCCACAAGCTCTGAGAACCTAAAATGCCATGAAACAAATCAACAGGGGTGATGGAATGTGACAATTTTTTATGTGTGTGTTTGTGTGTGTGTGTGTTTTGTTTTGGTTTTTTTTTTTTTTTTGGGGGGGGGGGGGGCACTAAGTAATACAGGCTATACTTTTGGTTTAGTCTCGGGACCATACATGTACTTTGGCTCTTATGACTCCAAGTGTTGCAAGTAATATTATTTGGGCATGTACATGTGATACTGTTGTAACGTGATGCATTATGTACTCTGTTCTACAGCGCCATGAGTATCTTTTTAGGTAGAATGAGTGCTTTATAAGAGTCTCTCTATCATTATTATTATTATGTATTGTTTCAATAAGTTTAGTTCATAAAAATTAGCAAATATTATTCTATAGTAATGAGTGTAATAATCATTGAAACTCAGTTATGTTTGTTTCAAAAGTCTTTTTTGAATGGAAATGAATTTAAATCAATAAACATTCTACCTATAAGACAATGCAAGCAGCTCACTTTTGAAACCTTTCACAATTTAAGTGTGTGAATTTCCATTATGCTACAATTACATCATTGTTACCAGGTCAATACATACTTTATTACTTTTGCTATGTGTAAAAATTCTAGGAAAAATGTACTAAAGTATATCATTTATAACATTCATATTTTTTGTTTTCAAAGTAAGTATAATTTCAAGTTTTGAGAGACCAAATAACATCTCTCAATGAATTGTGCCAAACAACCTTTTAGTTAATAGGGACATTCTATAATGATATGCTTTATATAATTTCACATAATGTAGTACAAATAACAACATTTTCATGTGTAAATTTGTTGAATTCATTCTGGACATCTGGTATTCCACCACAGAATCATGTATAGTACATAACTTGCATGTGTGATGAAAACATTTCAGCGCATATTTTTTATTTCATATTGCTGATGTTCATAACATGACTGACATTCATATCTCTTTCCTCCATAATTCCTAAGGTAAAGGATCACAAAACATCATGGTGATATGGCTATGCAGAAGTGTACTTCATTACAGAGGACACACCTCTCTTGGAATGTTATGTCCAAGAGGTGAGGTAATTTACTAAAACCAGTGACCAATCACTATTCATCACTGGAAACGGAAAATGCATGTGATGTCTGACCATTACTTGATGGTATACAGGGATGGGAAACAAGGGCACGTTTTTCCTGCGGAATCTTTGTAAAACAGTTTATATGAAGGTAAACAGTATTTGTTTAAACAGGAACACGTACTACGTTATCTGGTGTAGACCTACTTCACAATCATTTTTCTGTAAGAAAAAATACCAGTCAGGAATTATTTCCAACTCCAATTGTTTTTAAATCAGCTAGTTGTCTTTGCACCTTTGCTTTCCTTCATAAAGTGCACAAGAGGATAAGTAAAAAACAATGGACACCTCTGCACTGTGTGGATACAAGAGTAACTTCTTATTTTGAAAGTCTTTTAGCTTTTTGTAAGCATTGCATCATGAAAAAAAAATCATCATTTCTTTGTTAAATTACTCAATGTTTGCAAAATATGTAAAGCTATGTCAACTATTCTAACATTTCATGTGGTCATTGATATTATATTTTTTCTCTGTTTTAAATCTCAGTAGGTACTGGAAAAAGTTTTAAAGTTACAACTTAGAATGTTATGCAATAGGTGAATCCTCATTTCCTGATTGATGAATTCTATTAACTTGATAGGCCAGACAGCACCTGCCTCCCACAAAAGCCCAACAACTGGCTACCTTCATGCAACATAGCCACAACATGCAAGGCCGGTACTACAATGCCTGGTAAGGTGGCAACATAAACTTTGCGTGTTCCGAGTTCATTGAGCATT
The DNA here is from genome assembly GCF_964275005.1 of Diadema setosum. Lineage (NCBI taxonomy): Eukaryota > Metazoa > Echinodermata > Echinoidea > Diadematoida > Diadematidae > Diadema > Diadema setosum. Next base: position 28,088,414 of record NC_092693.1, read on the forward strand.
TGTGCAGGGAAGAGGTAATGGCCTGTGTTGAAGGAACAATCATTTGACCTACAAACAGTTATTTTTGTTTTCAAATATTAACCTACTTCTTGAACTTGTTCTGTATTTTTTCTTTACATCTTTATTCAAGTATTTCCCTCTATATTTCAACAAGTACACACAATTTCATACTTGAAAACTGAGTATCATGAAAAGCATCATGAAGAGTATCAAATGACCAGTACTGTACTAACATGTACAAATGAATTTGGGGACTTGTCTAATTTTTGCCAAGGTAAGTCTATCAATGTTCTATTATACACATTTCAAGATTAATTAGGTTTATATTAATCATTATGGAATGAATAAAGTCATGAAATCAAATTACATTCAAATTAATGCAGCTTAATTGTTGCAGTTCTGGACCTATTGCAGTAAGCTTTGTTTATTTAGCATCTCTCTTTTTTAATGAAATTAAACCCTGGTCTAAAATCATTTCCTTTTACGTGATTCAATATGTGTACTGCATACTTACAAAATTATTATCATCTGAGCAATAATTATGTTATGATAGTGAAATCGACCTCGAAAAATCAGTGCTATCAATCATTTATTTTAGTTCAATTAGGTATTTGTGGAATTGTGTAATGTTTGTAACTGCAGAGTATATGCATTACTGTATACGCCATATATTTCGCGAGTCTAAATTTTCGTGAATCGGGAATTCCCGACGATTTTGCAAGTGGTAAAATTCGCGATTGTGGAGTCCTGTACTGAACGGAGATTTATGTACACGCGTACGTCACATAACATCGAGAATAGAGTCGATATTTTCGCGTGTCTTTAATTTCGCGAATAGCACCCGACTCACGAAATTCGCGAAAATAAAAACCTCGCGAAATATTCGGCGTATACAGTACTCTATTTGCCGATTGATTTCACCAGGCATTCTTATGGAATTCTTTATCTTTATTTTTCCATTTGCTATTTGTTATTTTTCTTTATATCTTTCATTTTCTCTACTTCCTCCATTTTGTTAAACTGCTGAGAACTTCATATAATTTTATATGTTTAATGATTTATGAATATGTTTTTATGTATAATGATTGTTACATTCAATTGACTACTGACATTGTTTCAATACCCTCCCATTTTATCATGCACGACTTTCCTTTTACTAGTTCAGACTTGTGGCAATGAGATCTCTATTTGTAGAAGACATGGTGATACCATGAAATACGGAGAAAGAAGTAAGTCTACATGGAGACACTTGCAGATGAAGCAGAGGTGGCATCGCGCAAAGGAAATATGAGAGATATATATTCAACCTTGAGGAGACTTGCAGACAAGTTCAGTAAAGTAGAATGACCAGTGAAAAAAGAGTAAGACAAAATATTGTAATTGCAATTCAGCATTGCAATTATGTTTCTCGACTGGTGTTAAAGCAGCCTAAGACATCGATGTTCAATGAAACCTACTTCTCGGTGGCAAATACACAAATAAATTCTAATTTCCCTTCAGAATGCATGTGACGCCAAGGAGTTTAATAACCCTTTATTGTCTGACATTTACAAGATGTGAGAGATAGTTAATGTTATTTGTGTGGCTGGAACGGTTGTAAAGACAGTGAGAAAACAGGGGTTGGAGTCTCAGAGTCACCATTACACAAGTACAGGGCATTTCAGAAGGGTCATTAATCAGACAGTTTACTTCCAGCCATAATGGTCATACACTTTGACTAAATGTCAATGACAAAACCTCGAAGAGTCTGAATCACTAGTCTGTGGGAGGTACGTCTGCCTCTAACATTCAGACTACTGTGACATGATACTGTTGATGCTGTTTTTTTTTTTCTTTCCCCAAGTACTACTGACTTCGATCACAGATTTTCTTAGAAAGTGACTACTGACAAAATAGCAGATGTAAAACTAAAACAAAACAGTTTTTCTCATACAGATGATTTAAAGTGGTTAGTAAGAGCAATAAAGCATATTGCAATCCTGAAATTCTGTAGCAGCTCACGGGTAAACATTCGTGAGTTTGCAATTTTTCAGCATCACAGTGCAATGCATGAGGACTGTGGAATGCTATGGCACAAATAAATGAAACATTCCTAGAGACCTGAATATGAAAGTGATATTTGGCACTTATCTAACATATGACATTTTCTATGTATGCTAGCAGCCAAAAACTAACATAAGAGAATGTGCACCAATTTCCCCCAAACAATGCAGGGTTACAAACAAAAACTGCATTCAGGGGTGTGAGGGTAATTAAAATAGAAAAAAAAAAATCTGATAAAATCTGAAACTTACACCCCCCCCCCCCACCCCCCACCCCCCCAAAAAAAAAGTGTTCCACAGTACATTAAACTGTACACATTTCAAGGCATTCGAATTGCCAGAAAGTCTCAAAATTAAGTTTTGGACAGAGTGAAAAAAAAAAAAATTGAAATCAGATTTACTCTGAACTCTCACATCCATCTGTAGAGTGTTGTGTGAATATTCAGATATTTGAATGACTAAAACTCAGTGCTACGTCAGTGCTTATTACCATGAGCGAGAATTATCTTTAGACATTTAGCATGTTTGCTGCAAAAAGCTTCACTGATCAATTCATTTTTAATCAATTAAATGGATGGAACAACTATACTTTTGAAATAGCAGTCACCAAGGCTCTGTGAATATTGCACAATCCAATATACTGGGGCTGATCTACCAACATAATCCTGGCTTTGAAATTTTCATCTGACAGTGACAATGAATCTAGAGCTAAGAGGTAAAAAGAGAAAGGGGAATATTCTCTGAAAGTTTCAGTATTTGCACTAAAAATCATTAGGAAGTTGTATCTGCTCATTTATACAATACTGTAAAGCACCATTTACTGTTTTTCAAATTCACAACCAGTATAGTGATCAAATACTAAAAAAATTTATAAGTTTCTCCTTTTTTTTTTTTTTTTTTGCAAGAAACATTGGTGGATTCCAACATGGATTTGAACACAATGTATAAGCAGCAATATTTTTGCACATTGTTGATCTCACAAACATCTGTTGACTAGCAAAATTTGCGGTGCAAAATTTGCGGTTCAAAATATGCAGTGCAAAATATGCCGCGGATACATTTAATATCTCACAGCAATACTGAGACAGAGCAGCAGGGAACATGACTGGAGTATCAAGACTGCTCTCCCTGTCAAATCTCACCTATTCATAACATAAATCCATGTGGACTTTGCATCTTAATGAAGGGTGAGGGACAGAGTACAACATACTGTCAGAACAATCAGAAAATCTTGTTTGTCAAGAAATGGCAGCACTTCTTCTTACACAAGACACGATGAACACTGAACATGGTACTAAGTTTAAACAGACATTACTAGAATTTGACTGAAAGTTGAAAACAGAGTAGCTCAACTTCAGCAAAAAGTTGAAGAAAAAAAAACCCAAAAGAATCAGCTAAGACAACAGGAAGGTTGAGAGAGCATCCAAAGGAAAAGTGAAAATGCAATTCATCAAAAATTTTCTTGCAGCTACTTAGTATGATCTTTGGAAACAAAAAAACAAAACACTGATGGTAAACAATGTACAAAGAACTCTTCTGCCAACAGAGCCATGGTGTTTGTTTTAAAGTAGACATGTGTGATTTAGTACGTGGGTCATTCTAATTTTTGCACAGTGCTAATGAGTAGATTTATATTTCATCATCAGGATATCCATTCGTCAATATTTGCTTGAAATAATCAATAAATTTTATATTCTATACCTCTTTGAGTAGGTGAAAAAAAAAATGAGTGAAAAAGTAATCATCATGTGTTTTTTTTTTTTTAATCCTACCCTGACACTACAGGCACCACCCACTCACATTCAAGTTTCTTTTTTCTTTCTGAATTTATAACTATCACCTTCTTCAGGCCAATTTGGTGTGGAAGCAAGAGTGAGTGCACTGCCTGTTAATGGGTACTTTCTTCAAAGGGCAGGCTCATAAATAGTCACTTCTGATGATATAAAGCTCAATGTTTACAAGTTGTGGACTCCCTTGAATTTCATAGACAAGACCGGCAAGGGTACGATTCATTGTCTTATGGTGAAAAGCTGAACGTTTAAGAAAAAAGAAAAAAAAATTGTCTCTGATAATGTGCATTTTCTTTCAAAAAGGAAAATATCTTCAGAATTCAACAGGCATTCTAACCTTTCAGCAAACATTCCAGTTTATTTTGAGCATCAGCCTTCAAAAGCCAATTCATGAACAAGCTCTCACGATAGTAACGTCATCACACAATCTCAACAACACCCTACATTGTATGTCTATTACTACACAAGTTCACATTTTCTTGAATGCCAGCACTTAGCAGAAAAGCACAGCATCAGTAAAGAATCTCAAAGATCGTAACCCTGCTAAGAAAATGTGAGAAAACATGAAGATGAAATGAAAAGTAGCCCATATAATACGGTATTTTCATTGTAAACATGAAATCTTTCAAAATATTGTTTTAGAGCTACCATCCATCCAAAGTCTCTACTTCCAGTTTATTTCATACAGTGTTAACTTCTGTCTCCCAATCTAATCTATCTACTTATTCAGTGTGCATGGTCTCTTCCATTGCCAGTGGCATACTTTCATCAATTTAAAAAAAACATGAAATAATCTTGCTCTGGACACTATTGCTACTTTTATTAGTCCTAGACAATGACTAGCAAGCATTGGTCTAAATACAGTTCTTGCAGCTGTGGATATACTGGAAACATGTTTAGGACATGTGGGGGTATCATGGATGCCTGAATAAAAGTTTACGGTGAACCGTTGTCTGCATGCACATGCATGAGTGCGTTTGTATCTAAAATAACGACACCCTTTCCCATAACAGTTAACGAGACACCTCATCATGTGGTAGAAGGCGCTGTCAAAACTGGGTGATGTTCGTTATTCCAAAGGCTTGTAATTCCAATTAGGTGCCTTCTTCCTAAGGTTCATTCATTCAAAAATGAAATAAGGTTCATTATTCTGAGGGATCGAAAATCCAAATATGAAATAAGGCTGGTTAATCCGAAAATTAAGAAGGTGCATACGAATGAATCTTCAGAATTACAAACCGTAATTCATCTTTGGATTAATGAACCTTTTAGATAGCAAATGTTTATTCATTTTGGGATTAGAACCTTTTGAATAATGTCCCTTATTTCATTTGATGATTAACAAACCTTTGGAGAAGTAACCCTTGTTTCATTTTTGGAAATATGAACCTTCAGAAAAATAGATTGTAACCATCAGAACAAAAGTAGAATTAGAGAAACAAAAATATCTAATATTCTGCTTTCTGAATTCGTAAATGTTCAAACATGTATAAAAGGCATTTGAAATATGACATTTTATGGAAATTAAAAAATTGAATTATAAAACAAGGGCAAACTCTCCTTTAAATAGTGAGCCCTTAAAGTTTTCATTCTTTCCATTATCTCTACTTTCACACCTACTGCCATATTTTTGTCTCTACTTCATAAAATCAAGTGTCATTATCTTACATCGAGGAAAAAACACAATAAAGAAAAAAGAAAAGAAAGACCATCCATCAGCGTTATTGCTCACACGAGCAAAATCTTGAGTTCAGGTTAATGGTCCCACTAGGCAAACTGAGAAGACTCAGCACTTAATATTTAGGCTAAGTGTTCAAACATAATGAGGTGAGGTGGGTTCCTCATCGTTTCTTATATTATTTCCATCCACCAGCAAAAGGTGGGTACGCTATCTCCGGAGATAATAAATCATCTATATGGAGGCTGAACATTATAATTACTAGTAGAGAGGAGCAGCTTAAAACACTTCTCAGTGCATTATCACTGCATACACAAGCCAAGGATCCCACGATGTCTTCCAGGGGAAGTTAAATCACTTTGTAGTGTCTAATCCTTAGTGCTCCAGAGGGAGAGTTGGATCAGTCAAAGCAAGTTTGTTCACTGACTGGTTAGCCAATATGGTCTAAATCTTACAACCACATGTAAATCTTTACAGAAAGGGAAAGGATCAATTAGAATTTCATCCACTGAATTTATCCAAGTATCGAATGAATGATATCAGTCACAACAAAGGTAAATGGTTAGTACAAAATCAATAAAAATTGGTTGGACATGAAGACTGCTGTAATCATAACATGAAAATAAAGTTTCCTAAATTACTACATTTGTGTCATCTTGAAATTAGAATGCTTGGAATCACATCAAGCCAAATCCATCATTATCTGGACTTATGAATCACACCAGTTTCCTGTGACAGGTATGCACTCAAATGCCTATCTAAGCAACACAAGAGTAAAAATGTGACTGCATTGTAGAAATTAATGACAATTATCATCAGCCAAATCTAAGCAATAAATGCTGATATATACATTGTATATGCAGACAAAATGATAGTGTCAATGTCAGTTTGCTCCGTTGTGCTCATTCTGTCTTGACCTGGTATTGTTCTTAATTTTCCTTTGATGCAATTGATCTCTGGGTAGATGACCTTAACCCGTTGAGGATGAGTCCTGAGTATACTCAGGCAGATGTCTATGGAAATGCGTATTGTAGCAAAATCAGCCCATCCTTAAATGGATTAATCACACCCTTTCCTTTCTTCAGTTTCCTTCCTAACACAGCTGTTTGTTTGTTTGTTTATTTTTTATAACCATCAACCATCCTAATAGTCCCTTTATCACAAATGCTTGAATTGGAGAAATCACTTTGTAAATCTCTTTTGTTTTGGTACTTGGACAGATGCAAAATGAAAAATCATGTACATTGTAATTTCACATATATGTGCCTGTGATCTGTTTTGTTGTTGTTGTCGTTTTGTTGGGGGGGGGGGGTTGTGTGTGTGTACATGCATAGTGTGAATTTGACATGCAATACAAAACCCATAAATGTCCTCTGGGTTGGTTTTAAAAGGAACTAGGAAAGAAAGGTCAACATGGTTGATTTCAGATATGACATCTTTTCCATTTAATGGAATGTTTGCAAGCTTGAAGTGAGTACAACGTGCGCAGACCGGTATTTTGTGCATTTGTGGCTTGGAATTAAGAAGGAAAGATTTGAATGAGCCTTTGCCAGCACATAATATTATTTCTGACAGAATGGGGTTTTCACATCTACAGAAGACCTACAAGCGATTTTTAGACTTTTGCATCTGAACATTTATAAATTGGTTATACCGGGTATATAGTTTCAGAATTTATAGTAATTGGGATGAGGAATAATCTTATGTTTTCAAATTTCATAACAAATCACAATGAACAAGGATGATGACATAGCAGCTACTCATAAGAATACATGATTGGGTGGTCAAGGAAGCAGAAGCATGCATAAATTCTACATAGGTGAACTTGTTAAACAAGTGGTATTGTAATGAATGACATCAACACATTTTTGGAATACAACTGTATGAGCCTCCATGTTATCATCCTTGATCAGTGTAGGTCCTTTTAAAATGTCTACAAAATTATGTTTGGGGGTTTTCAGAGTATTGACTCTGCTAAAGAACCACAATGAATTCCACAAATATATACATGGGACTATCGATTTACAGAGTTTGTATACATGATGTGAAATTATATTAATCATCTGGAATGCTCTGCTATAAAAGGAATAGCACAAGCACTAACTACATACACCCGTTTTGAGAAAAATAATTGACTGCTTCTCCCCATTACAAGAAATAGGGCATACTGCAAGTGATATCAGTCACATGACAACTATCTAGTCATATCAACATAGTTATTCTTCTGTTAATGCTAGCCTACACTCATTTCATATTGTCAAGATTCTTTTCCTTTAAAATCTCATCAATTAGGATGTCTTCAAAACACCTCTTAAGACTTAGAAAAGGGGATATTTAGCACATCTCTTGCAAAATACCTTCCCCCCCCCCAAAAAAAAAAAGAAGAAATATTTCATTCTCCATTGATCAAAGCCAAAGCATGAAAGACTACTATAGCTTCTGAAAGATGTGTCTCACTACGGTCAAATATAGTGCCCTTAACTATCCTGGGGCCCGCGTTGCATAAAAGTTACTATTATGGTAACTTTGCCATCCAGTGGTAACTACCATGGCAACAATACTCAACAGCCAATCAAAATCAAGAATTCCATGGAAGTTACCATTGGATGGCAAAGTTACCGTAATGGTAACTTTTATGCAACGGGCCCCAGGGGTCCATATCAAATGTTAGTTGCTACAGTCAGATGTACAGGATCTTCTCAATTTGCAAATCTTATGAGCACTAAGCAAGTTTCATCCTCATTCATACACTATGACAGTGCACTACTGTATGTCCCAAAAAAATTACAACGGGACCCTCCGCAATGATATCTTTAAAGATAGTGAATCAATCCTCAAATTCAGGGTATGCAACTATAACTCCTTGCCCACATCTTACAGAAAACCCAATTCGATTTGCTTCAGTGGTCAAAGAGAAATGAGGAATTTTGTAAAGGACGTCAAGAATCTCTTCCCTCCAAGTTCTGTCTATTGTATTCACACACAAAAGCATCGAAGTGCTAAATTTGGAAGAATCAGACTCATGACATGCTTTACAACTTTTCACATTTCTCTGTGACCGCTTAACCAAATTGAATGGGGTTTTCTGCAAAATAGAGTTAAGATGTTATACTTTAAGACCCTGAAGTAACAATAGACAGTTTAATCATATTGGGTTTTATCAATGCGAAAATTTGATTGTAATTTTTTTGGGGGGGACATACTGTATAGTGAAGTTTAAATACTGGTGTCAAATGCACCACTTTGGTTATGAGCCAAGTTTACCTATAGGGTTATATCAAATGGGTTAGTCAAATACCGGTTAGTGATTGGCTAAACACAGTAACGTGATGGAGGTACATTCGTTATGGTCGCCCATGGGTGAACATTCTTGTTATGTTCTCCCATGGGAAAACATTTTCACGTAACAAATACCCACACGCACAGTGAATTTGGCTCTGCGCGAGCTAGCGCGATCGAGTGCATTGTGCGCGTGCTGGACCTTTACACTCAGCGTACCATGATATCAAGGTACGGTGTACGGTTTGATGCGCCACTTTCAGAGCGTGAAATCAAATGATAATGACGGTATTTTGACTAACCCATATAATATAACAGATAATGACTTTTGTTGTCGGGAACATACCGAACGTTCGACCCTCAGGGTTTGAAATGTTATTTCGGGAGGCTATAAGTAACTCGACTTTGTCTTGGGACTTATAACCTCCCTCAATAGCATTTCAAACCCTTCGGGTGGAACATTCGGTATGTTCCCTTCCCCGCCAGTCATCATCTATATAATGTCAGTCGAAAAATATTTCCAGCACAAGCACATCAGAACCTTTTTGTCTTCCAATCTCTGCCCTTTTCCTCTATCCATTTCAAATAAGAGACAACGGATACAACTTTTCTGACCACCCCCGAGCGCTGAATGGAATAAACTTATCCTGGTACATAGTGTGGTCACACAGACATTTACCTAGAAAAATCAATAGAGGGCACTATTCCATTTCTACAAAGTTATCTTTGCTAGCCGCATAAAATCAATTTGAAGACCCATTGAGAAAAGGGAGAGCTTTAAGCCAATAAAATAACTACCAGTGAAACAAAGTCCCTTTAAGCCGTTTAAGCCCCCAGAGGTCAAGAGGGTAAAATTCGCCCTCTTGTAGTTTATTTCTCTATGGGGGTGGGACAAGGGACAGAATTTAATTAGGTATTTGTTGAGGCTGTCACTCCATTTACCACTTTGGCATGTACATCACAGTCATGGCATGTGTCAGTGAAACAGCACCAACACAGCCATGTGCTAAAACAAACCTAAGAATGCTCATCATTTAAACATCATCATAATGCACAGTTCAGCTCTTTTTCAATTTACAAGAAAATGTGAATATCATAGTATTTTTAGAAAGGTGATCACAGACAAGCCTGTTGAGTCTTTTCAAATTTTCATGATTGAAGATAATTCCCCTTGTGTGTTCTGATTGGTAGACTTGTAGATTATTTCTCTATAAATAAATAACAGAAGTGACAAATCCAAAGTGCAATCAATGTTTTTCACTCTAGTCCTTAAAACAAAACACAAAGGAGATTGCTTACTATTACTTTCCTCTAGCTTTGCATAGTTGTTGTTTGGATTTTTTATTTTGTTTTTGTTTTTTGCTTTAGTGTTTTAGTTAGAATGTAAAAATTTATGAAGGTGATGCAAGGAAACTCCACTCATGTTCTCTCCAATTCTACACAAAATGAGAAATGAAAGTTAAATAATTAAGACATTAAATTATTTACCATTTGCAGATGATCGAACAAAACTGAGCTTTAGTGCCTCATAATATTATAAAAGTGAGTTAGGGACAGGAACAACCAATGTAAAAATTTGCATCAGTATAATCATTAAGTATTGTTAAATACAAAATGTGAATAGTTAATAAAAATGATTCAAGACTAAACCATAGATACAGTTATGGTTTATTGAGAAAAACAGTGATGTCTCCTTATATTTTAGGCTCTAGCTATTGCAAACTTTTTATATGGTAATTGGTAGCATTTTTTGTGACACAACTGGCCTACGCATATACATCAAGTGTGATATCTCAAACATTTCTTAAATCACTACTCCAGACAGTAAACAGTAATTACCTTTAAGAATGGTAAACATTTCATTACATTGCCCCAAGATACATGTAACGTTACCATGTTACAACTGAATTGTTGGTTTTTCAATAAAGCCAACTCTGATAATGGAATATCTATTCCCCCCAGGGCTTTAAGCATTTAAATCGAATGAAACCCAAAAGCATTTTTATCTTCTCTTTCTTTCCAAATAGCAATTAAATCTAGGTGAATTTAAGTCTCATTTGTACAGGTAAATCTGAACAAGTAACCTAAGGGTATAGGACACAAACCTGTAACGTTATGTGATACTGCATAGACCTTGGCTCATTCACTCCTCCTGTCGAAATGAATGACCTGTCTACAAATGTGTGTATATTATAAACAATTTTCTTTCACCCTAGCACTGAAACTTGATGAAGTTCTAATGAGGATAATACATCACACTATGTCTAACATTCGAATAAAGAGAGAGCTCACGAAACCCATTTATTACTTTGGTATGCGATTCCCTTATCGTCTCCAAAATGTCATTGCGGTGCTACCTACGTGCAGCTCGAGCCGACACATGCCGTCGGAATGTTGACATCTCGATCACCGCAACCCAAGGGCAAAATACAGCGAGCAAGCGATCGAGTAAAGGAAAGGCATCCATACCGCATCACTCGATCACAAGGAGCACGGCGGAGCACGGATCGAGCTAACAGGCCAGTAGGTAATGATGTGTGGTTACCAGGCGTACCTCATAAATTCTACCCACAAATCGTATAGGTTTTAAACGTTATCATTACAAACATGCCAACTTACCTATCGTAGAGCGGTTAGATATTGTTCTCACTGCCACTTTATCTTCAGGAGAGCAGACATCCACCTCTTCGTTTGGATGCAAGACATTAATCTTCACGCTCTTGTAATTATTCGTACATATACGTACAACACTTGTACGTACGCTGCATCCGGATCCGGTGTATCAAGTTACTAGTCTACATTCTAGACTCTGCTTATTTATTTGTCACAATGTGTCGCTGCATCAAACCGAGAGATGGCGCAATGCGAGAATGTTGACTCTGCACGGATAGGTCCATGGGTCGCTTTGAACATTTCGTTGTGTGGTTGATTTGCAAACGCTCAAAACTTTATCAATAGGCCCTATATAAGAGTCTTTTGATTTATTTTATCGTTCACAATGATTACTAAGTTCAGCTTTATTCCTACAGTATAACACACTGACACTCCGCCTTTATCTCTCCTGTTTTTCCCGTTTCCTGTATACGATACAGCAGTTATCTAAAAATACATTGCCTGCATCTGTCTCATGCTAGGATGAAGCATCGAGCTCTGCATCAATACAAATTTGGGTCTTTTGATTACTTCAGACGTTTACCTGCGTGCAGTACGTCCAAAGCTAAGATGATTTCTGTTACTTGAAATGAATGACTTGATTTCGCCGTCTAAACCATGCAATGAAGTGGGAGTTTCCCCTTTCCTATAATAATGACTTCGCTATAGAAGCACAATACTTTTTTATCATGGCTTTATTGATGCGCTCATGCTCAACTAAATTAGCATAGAGAAGGCTGAAAGGTATAATAGATTTAGAACCTCTTCTTCTTTCATAACACACACACACACACACACACACACACACACACACACACACACACACACACACACACATCCCCCTCCTCAGTATTTCTGGTGTACACAACAGGAAATTTGAAATTCCTATTCCCTTATAAAAATGAATGGTGAAAGTTTTGGAACCAATCGGGAAGGTTTATTTCATTTCGGACGCCAAATTTAGTGGGCGAAGAATGAAAAAAAGATGGTCTTAATCTATTTCGAGGGTAATTCTAGCGTAAATAATTGAAGAGTTTTATTGTAAAATGAGCTAAGCGCCATATATAAACATTTCAAAGTAAGTCCATCATCAGATAGAGCAAAAACCTTTCCTGGAATTCCTCACTCACTTGTGACATAACAAGGAATATTCTGGAAGTTATGATTAGAAATACCTTGTATTTTCTTATTATTTACTTTGTTTTGAGCAGCTTTAATAACAAATATCTCAACTAAACAAGAATGGAGTTGGCTCGTTTTTCGATAAAACTCTTCATTTCCTAAAATGGCGAAAAAAAAAGATGTATTAATTATTTTACCATATAATATTCCGAGGGAGCTGAAATCCAAATCTGGTTGATGCAACTCAGGAGGATTTTGAGATATTCAATGTGGTCGCCAAAGATATAATGGCCATCTTAATTTGAATTATCAAAATCCTTAAGGATGCAAGATTTGAAATGCATCAGCTATGCAGATTCAGATTCAGCACCCTCGAAATGAGGTAGTCCCATTAATTTATTTGCATTGTTCGCCATGACATTGTAGGGCCTAATTCCTATAGGACCTATCTGAGACCGGACCGGACCCGTTTCTATGTTTGGCGGCCATCCTGGATTATGTCAAATCCCTGAGGGATGCAAGACTGGTTTTGCTTCAATGAGATTCGCACTCAACACACTGCAAAAAGTCCGGTGATAAATATGAAACACCGAGCTGGTGTTAAATTTCCGGTGCTCATTCATGGTGTTAGATTAACACCTTCGGGTGTCATTTCAAAATATAAAATTGTTTTTTTGATAGTTTCTTAGTTACTGAATTTCTGAACTTCAACAAGACGATGAAGATTTTTCCAATAAAGTACTTGATTTTTGAAAAAATGTGTAAACACATTTACACCACAGTAACACCAGTTGGTGTGGTCTCCTATTGAAGCTGGACGGGTGTCATACCATTGAAATTAACACCATCAATATCAAATTAACACCATGCGGTGTCATTAATGAATTAACTCTAGCGCAGTGTCAAAAATATCACCAGCTACAGTGTCAAATTAACACCACGAAGTGCCAGGTGAACACTTTTTAACACCGTCACAATACATTTTCTACACCTGTGGGTGTGGTCCTCTATTGAAGATTGATCGGTGTTAGATTTAACACCCATGGTGTTAAATCTAGCACCGATGTTTTTACAGTGCTCCCTCGAAATAAAGTAAACCCTTCAATTTATTTTCACTTTTTACAATTAATAACTAAAGGAAGTACTTTTATTCAATTTTTGGCGGCCATTTTGGATTTAATTATCAAAACCCTCAGGGGTGCAAGAGTTGCATTACCCAGATTCGGATTCGGCACCCTCGAAATAGGGTAAATCCATCAAATCTTTTTCACTTTTTCAAAATTATTAAGGAAATGCATGAGAATTTCAGGTTTTGGCGACCGTCTTGAAATGTCTCAAAATCCTCAAGGATACCACAAGAGCTGAATCATGTAGATTCGGATTCAGTACTCTCGCAATAGGTTAAAAACCATGTTGTTGTTGTTTCTTTGTTTTTTTCTTCAATTTTTCACCATTCATGAAGAAATATAATGATAGGAACTTAAGATTTTGGCGGCCAATACTTGATATCTCAAAACCTTCAAGGATGGAAGAGTTTTAGATTCCAGATTTGGATTCAGCACCTTCGAGATGGAGGAAAACCATCAAAAATCATTGGGTGGGCGATTATCAAACAAGGTTACGCCAAAAATCTGACCAACGTCAGTATGAAGGATTATACTAGATGCAATATATCAAGGCGAAACATTGATTGTTTTTTTCCTGGAAATCACATGTTGATAATATTTGTAACATAATATCGCGTAATATAGGTGTTATAAATAGATTGAAATTTCATATTCCACAAAAAATATTACTTATGTTATATTCGTCGTTAATATTGCCTCATTTGAATTATGGAGTTTTAGTTTGGGGCAACACGCATCAAAATTTACTTGAAAGAGTGTCCCTCTTGCAAAAGAAAGCCCTCCGCGTTATCTGCCATTCCCGCGTACGTTCTCATACAAACACGTTGTTTGCCTCTAGCAAGCTCTTAAAAATTAAAGATCTGTTTTTGTATAATTTAGGCCAATTTATGTACAATTATTGCAACAATTTGCTTCCATCTATTTTTGATTCTATGTTCCTCAAAAACCAATCATTTCATGAATATCCCACTAGGCGTTCCAATGAATTTCATTTACCCCTTTTACGCACGATCCTTGCTAAAAATACACTTATTTATATGGGCCCAAATTATTGGAATTCTTTGAATCATGATATAAAAAATGCCCCATCTTCTTTCAAGAGGAGACTGAAGTCCTTTCTATTGCAATCGTATGACTCTACAGTACTGAACTAGCCATTTGGCCTTCTTTCTCACATACTGACTTAATTACCTTTTTTTCTTTTTGAAGAATAAATTGTATTCTTTTGGATGTCTGCTGCCATCTACGCTATCGCCCGAAGCGTCAAAGACTTGAATTTCTATCTTACTCCTGTTCATACGTCCCTTCATTTCCTTGCTTTTCTCCTTTCAGGCGTTACAATATCACTTTTTTTTTTCTCCACAACTATCATCTGTTTCTCTTGACATTCTTCTGTCGAAGATCGCTGTCTCTGTTGTGCATTTTCGTTTGCTATTTTGTCTTCTGTTTGTTAGTCTTGTCCATTCCGTTTTGTCCCGTACAGCCTTTTCTTCAGTAGTTGTTTCGTTGTCTAGTCTTTTTCTATGTGTGTTCGCGTCTATGAAAGTAAATGTATTTATCTGTGAATCTAATTCTCAGTGGGCTTCCAGACTTCTTCTTCTTCTTTTCTTTTTTTTCCTTTTGTATTTATGATGCTTCAATTAATCTTCCCATTGATGTTATTTTTCCAGAGGGGCCCACATTCTACAAGCTCTGTCTTTTTAGTGGGTCTCTCCATGTTTCGCACTTAAGCAAAGTTAGACATGTACTTCATTTCTTTTTTACAACAAAGTATAATTACTATAAAGTCCAATTGTTGTACATTCTTTTCAATACATAATGTTCTGTTTACCTTATTCTCTGTTGTCAAAAGAAGTGTAACTTATGTTTTGTCGGAAAATGAAATAAACTTTGAATGAATGAATGAAAATGAATATAGTCATGTACATGCGTATAGGTTTGTGTGTGTGAGACTTGTTGCACGTTATTTTGGCTATCGACTGACGTTTTGCACTTTTAATTTTTTTTTATTTTTGTGGCTCCATCGTAGTAATTTTTCAAAAAGTTTTACTCCAGCATTAAGATATACCGATGTGAGAACTGTTTGGATGAATATAGGCTACCAGCTATGAGAGACTATACTTTATGTATACATAAACGTTGCAACCACTGCATGCAGGCAACCTTTCTGAGTACATCGCATAATGATACCGAAAGTATTCTCTTATAGTACTTCATAATGATTTAAGAGTAGCTCATCAACTGCGGATAATGGCATGCCATGAATATATGATTGTTTCGTGTGAAGTATATACTTGAGTGTACTTTCTGGTATACTACACTTTCTATCCTCCCCCTATTTATTCCATAATTGAGAAACATGGACAGGTTGTGATAGGGCTCACACCTGTAAATATAATGGAATATCCCTGACCGCATCACAAAATCGTACCAAAGATATTAAAATAAATGAAGAAAAAAATAATTAAAAATCAGAAAAGACAGTTTGGCAAAAAATAGAAAAAAAGCTGCAGATATTGAGTATGAATTCCTCTACAAACTGCATTTTGGTTGGAAGATGAAAACTTTTCTCATGGAATTTGTTTTGTTTTGGTTTTTTGTTTTGTGTTAAATCTCTGCATGTGCGAAAAAAAAAACAAACCAAAACACACACACACACACCAGCAACATCCCGGGATCGTAAATCTGGCAATCAGTTTCCACAGCAAATTCAACAGTAACGTTGAAGTATTTGAGGAGGCTTAGTCTTTATATAGGCATTGTACACTGCAAAACACCATGCATCTTCTCGATTTCGATTTGTCTTTCTCTTTATCTTCCTTGCCAAATTCAAGCGCTTGTTTCAGCAGTTTGATAGAGTTCTCCACTTATGGAATAAGTATATTCAGTCAGGTTTCACAGGCGCTCAAAAATCAATTGGCGATTAGTTTCCAGTATTCATGTAATATTGTTATGTTAATGCGCAATATGAAGACGATATACGGTAACCTTTGATTCCAGACAAAAAAAAAAAAAAAAAAAAAAAAATCTTTTAGGTCCAAGTGTAGTAAACAGTAAACTGTTGCATATTGACATCACATATAGTCGAAAATAGAATTGAAAGGAATCAGTCTTTGTATATTAGAGACTGTCATTTTTTTTTCTTTGTTTCTTTGTCATGTCATCACGGATTTTGCCAGAATCTTCATCATATTTTCCCTACTGGAAAAGTAAAATCTTTTGAAAGATACATGCAGTGTTAACACGGGTAAACCTGCTATGATGCTGTATGGAACAAAATGAAGAAAGCTGTAGAAGTCTATTGGAATGTTTTCCGCAATTAGCAGAAGTTGAACTCTTCATTACACAACAACATAATTACCTATGACCTATAATTAATAATAATTAGGTGACATACAATATAACGTTCTGATCAACAAATTCACAATAGTTGATTGTGTCATAATAAGAACGTTCTCTCGCGTGCAGGCACGTGCTGTGTAATATTTTTATTACAATAGTTTCTCTTCTAACAGATATAAATCATGCTTTGGTTTAGTAATTAGTATATTTATCTTTAACACTTGACCGAATAATCTTCTATTTTTCTTTCTTTTTATTTTTTTCGGTTTATACAGGGTGGTCCCGTCAGTAAATGAGTACTGTTTTCCAGAGGCCTTGCTGTGCTAAACAAATAACATACAAGAAAACAAGCATAACATAAAGGTAAACATAATTCAATCAATCAATAGAACAGTATTTGTTTGAAACACGAAAAAGAGGATCTATCATAATGGAATAATAAATAGCAGCGTTATCACACAACATACTATGCTTACATACTGTAGGCCCTACATAGACCTACCATTCGGATTATATCCTACCATGATAAAACGTCAAATCGCCAATAGGCCTCCATTTTACAATAATGATCAGCACCAATCGTACATTTTGTTTTCTAGTTTGATAGGCCATATACATATATATATATATATATATATATATATATATATATATATATATATATATATATATATATATATATTGTGAGATATGAGAAAGAAAGGAGAAATCGGTGCGTAGCTTTGACATCATTATTCCTCTTACTGTTCCTTATTTTCGGAAAGCGCAAGAGTTGAAAAATTGGTCTCCGCTGGGACTCGAACCCGGGTCTTTGGCATGGAACGCCAACGCCTTAAACCGCTCGGCCACGGAGACGTCATAGCGGTTCAGGCAGACCCAAACTCGGATACCCGACGAACCAACCTTGTGTTCCTTTTTGGGGCAGAGAGTTATGAATAACGACCAGCCGCGTGCCTCATCTGGATCTTCTGATGAGATTCACGTACCGGTGAATTGGGATAATGTTTTGCGAGAAAGAAATCACCGCTACAACAGCTTGTTGGCTTCTCCTGAATTAATTTTGCATATTGTGAATTTAATAATCGAGAAAGAAAGGAGAAATGGCGGCGTATATAGTTTGACATCATTATTCCTCTTATACTGTTCCTCCTTTTCGGAAAAGCAAATATATGCCTGAGCTTTCAATCCTGACATAGTAGAATCTTCGTCAGAGACAAAATGACTAGCAGGCAGGGATTCAGATCACTGTCTGTAATGTTTGTCTTTGTTGATTTAAAAATTTAATCTGTGCATTTGCCTGGAGCCTCCGGTATTTCAATAGGCCTACGTTCGCCCAAAGACTACAACTGATTATCTTAAATTAAAGCAGTTTTCTTTCCTTTTCTTTTTCTTTTTTTTAAAAATTAAAATGCTTTTATAATGTTATATTCAAATATGGAATTTTACCAGATTAAATTTAATGGAGTCAAAAGGGGCTTGAGCTTTCGATCCTATAGCAGAATCTTCGTCAGAAGCAAAATGACAAACATGCAGGGAAAGCAATCACAAGTACTATTACACACAAGCACAGTCAGGGGAAGGCTAGGAACACAGAATAAAGAACACAAAAGGATGAGTGTAGGAAGTCATGGGTAAAAGCTCAACAGGAGTATTGATAAAGGGAGAGGATTATAAAGCAGGAGGGTGGACAGACAAAAGGCAGATGTGGGTCAGTGATGATCCCAAGGGGGCAACCTGTGAAGGACGAGGATGAATAGGGAGGCAACATCAAACAAGATGAGGAACAACAGAGGGATAAAGAATAGGAAAAGAGTGAAATATAAACCAGCATGAGTGAAGGGGTTGGGCTGAACAAGCAGCGAGCCCTAACCTCTGGTGTGCAATTTAAAGTGCCACATATTTAAATTAAGGAATACTGTCTTGTGTGGGGAAGCTCAGGCAGGATCAATTTGATTGAGTGTTTATATTAAACCAAAAAAGAGGATTTTAAGATGTATTCATGGTAGTGCTTTATTAGCGCAAACTCATCCGTTTTTCTTAGAAGGACATAGGTAATATTCTTAAAATAGATGATTTGTATCAAATGAACCTAGGAGTTTTAATGCATAAATTGAATGTATTTCTGAAGTTTTGGAGCATGCCAGGTCCACTTGCTTGCGTACATTTTTTTTTTATTGTATATAGATAGATATAGATATATAGATATAAAAATCCCCGCATACACGAAGTATAGGAATCAGATTTCGTGTACATAATGACATTGAGGTGTAAATGTGCAAGACATATTGTGTGTGTGCGTGTGTGCGAGTGTGCGTGTGTGTGTGTATGCGTGTGTGCGTGTGTGCGTGTGTGTGGTGTCATATGCGTAGATCGACATAAAGAAATTATAAAAAGAATTCCACAAAATGTCTTTTTTTTTGAAAAAAAAACCCAACAACTTACGCATTCCCTCGACCTGCTACTGACATATTTTGAAGGCAGAAATTATCAAATTTCCCTGGCCTTCTGAAATAAAAGGGCATGTCAAATGATCTTTAATTATGTGAGAAAAGTGAAAATATGTTTAATATTCTTTTTTTATTTCTTTATTACGTTCTATACGACGTCATGTGACATCAAACTATATAGTAGCTTTCTCATCCAGTGATAGTGGCACTGAAACTTAAAAAAAAAATCATAACCATTTGAACGGATTGTCAGATTTTCCTAAAACATTGACTATTTTGAGTGCTATTACGCTGTATCTACTAAATCCACATTGGTCATGTTGTAAGTTGTCTTCAGTGATATTCTAATTTTCTAACGAAAAGGGGAAACAAGTGACAAAGGATTTTTTTCTGTAGATACTGATTACAAGCCGAAGTATATTTACTAGAGATACTTTAGAAGCTACCCCCACCAGTGTCCCCCCACCCCCGAACCTGTGACTTTTTCAGTGAAGGTGACATAATTACAACGTACCAAACTAATTATTATACACCGTACGTAGATTACTAGCCCCCCCGCCCCCCCCCCCCCACCCACCCCCATAACTGCTAGTACCAGACGCCGTGCAAAGCTTCTGTGTGTGTGATATCCTCCCTCTGTACTGTCTAGTAAATCCACAACACAGCATACATTCAGTGCTGTGGCGATGTCAGCGCGGTTGGATTATAAACGTACGGTAAGCCTTACAGTTTCAATTTCCTTGGTGTGATTATCTTTTGCGATATTTTTGGGGTCAAATATAGAATGGGTTGTGCACAAGACAGGGTGAACCACCATACAATGCATTGTATATTGCGTGGTTACAATTAGATTGGTCGGTATTGAATTATTAGTGAATTTCATCGCGAATATCATTTCGTTTACTTAGTCCCAGACATGCCGGATTACGTTTGTCCAACATTATTCTTCGAACAACAAAAAGTCAAAGTAAATCGGCCACGCAGCCACCCACGGCGACCGGCGGCACGGTCCGGAAGCCCCAGGCTCGGATAAAGATGAGACAGAATTTCGCGGCCTACTGAGGGTAGTACTGTACTCGAGCTGCACAAATAGAGGACAAATCTGCATTATTACAAGGGGACACAGTCGTCTAGGCCTAGCTAGACGTCTTGGTTTAACAGTTAATAAATTTAGATCTAAAAATATGCCTTCACCTTCAGCTTATGTTATAAAATTATTTTTTATGGATTATTTTATGGAGCAAACCAAAAGGCACAATCTTAATTCACCTGTAAATTAATTATTAATTAGGTCTAGTAGTTAATTATTAATTAGTAAATCTCTACTCTAGTGCTCCTGTACTCTCAGTCCTAGGTACATAAGTTGATAAAAATTTCTGTCTGATATTGCCAGTAATGGCAATATTATTGGTCTGAAAATATGCACCTAAATTAAGCAGTTTTAAGCAGTTACGTGTTAGGTTGCCTAGACGCTAGGTATAGTAAACCGTTACGCGTTAGTACTGTTATGGGTACCAAAATCTGACAGCGGGCAAAATGAATGTATATCTATGTGTAGTCGCCAGTCGAATTTTGGAGGGCTTTATGATGCCAATTCCATACTTTTAAGTTAATTAAGGACTTTGGCAATTGTGCACTAGGATTTTATTATACACTTTAATAACTAAGTTAATTAGTGTCTAATGTCAGTAATGACATGCAATTGCAAAGAAACTGGTCTAATGCTCAATTGATTTCACCATCAGCAGCTCGATAGTACTTAGTCTGTAGACCCTAAGTAGAATTCTAGACATGTCGTACAATGGGTAGAATGCACATATTTGTTTGTTTTTTTTTTTTTTTTAATGCTACAGGTATTCATGTGATATTCAGTCAAGCTCAGGGTGTGAAGTAACAATGCTTTGTAATGGACAGATGGTAATTTGAATTTAACAACTTTATGTAGGCTAAGGAATGAGAATGGTTCTGCACACTTGTCTGACCATTCAAACTGCTTCTATACCGTAGCTTAAAGCTGCATGTTGAGAAATGCTTTTCTACAAAAATTGCTTTTCCACAAAAATTCACTTTTCTAGCATAATGAAAGAGCACTTGACTAACTGCTTTCAGAAAGCAGGGGGATAATTGCTACCCTTTATGTCAGTATCAATTTGATGGAATGAGTAATTTTCGTGAAAAAAATGAATTTTTGTGGAATTCCCTTTCTATTTTCTTTATATTGTTGTCCGCACATGACATCATAACCTCTAGTAGTCTCCTCATCCAGTGGTTCCAACACCAAAACTTTAAAAATTTATAACTTTTGCATCGATTGTCCGATTTTCCTCAAACTTTCACTGATGTGTTCTAATGTTGCTGCTTTCACTCAATCCACATTTCTCTCTGGGTTTTGGTTTCCTTTACATCGATACTTCTCATTTTACTGTATTTATCTGAAAAAGACTATGAAATTGATTTAAAAATTTTGCTTTCATAATTGAAAAGAAATTCTGAAAAATCTGTCACTTTGAGAGATGAATGGAGACTTTAATCTTCTACTGCTGTAAATTGTTTTCACTCAAATTAATCAGCAGTATAAAGCAGGAAGTCTTTATTTGGATGCATTATCCAGACACAAAAGAATAGAATGGACAAACATGATTATCATTTCAATGTTGACATTTTCCTTATTCATTTTATTTTCTTTTTCAGGTAATGAATATTCTGGAAGATTAGAAGAAATGGAATGGGGTACATGTGCTGCTACCTGCTGAACAGCAGACATTCTGTTCTGCTGCGTTGGAGCATGTTTCATGGGAACAAAATATACCGGTAGTGTTATCACTCCAGGATTCACTGATTTAGTGGCTGTGACTCGTTGATGAATAGTGACAACAACTACATGTAGGAAACCTCAGTGCTGTAATGAACAATGTGACAGACATGTGCTGCCCATTAGAATGGCATATCTTGCAGACCAACTCATATGTACTCCAAGAGGCAAATATCTAAGCACCAGACTGGCACATTCTGAATTTATGGCCAGCATTATGGGGAGAACTCAGTCACTCTGAGGCGGACGGAGATATATGGACTGCTCACTTGCCTATGTGGAGAGGGTACTTTCAGTGCGTTGCCCATATAGACAGAGCTCCCTGGGGTGAAGCAGCGAAGCGTACCGAAGTCAATGCTGGCATACTTTATTTTTGGCATGAGTGAAAGTTAACAACGACAGCATCAACAAAGATGGATTCTGGTGCAGAAAGAAGACAACTCAATGGGGATAAAGGCCAAGGAATTTCAGAGGGCATTGACCAAGGCTGTAAGGAATTTATTGAAGGCCTTGTAGAAAAGATTTTCAATAATAGGTGAGTATTTTTAAAATGTTTTTGTATCCTTGGATGACATGCAAACCTGTTTCAGCTATGGCAAACAATATCATCCAGAGTGGACTTGACTCATGCAACTTTAACTAATTCTAAGCAAACTCAACTCATGTACCATTTTTATGGTGGTGATAACTCAGATTCCTGTGCCATGTTGATTCCGCATGCTGATAACTTTAAATGTAAACATTTACTGGTACTACATGTACACTGTTGTCATTGATTCTAAAATGAATGCAGGATCATCAGAATACATACCAGCATTTTCACTGCTTTTGTAGCAATTCAGCACAAAATTTTCTAGCATACATGCAGTACCCCTTGCAGTAGAGGAATATTCTGAACATAGTCTGGCTTGGTTGTAAATGCTGGCAATAGTGTGTGGCATAAAGCCTGCAGGTTGTGTAACTTGCCTTATAAATGATCATAATCATCATCTTGTTGCACAAGTACATTGTACATGGACATGAAAAATAGAGAATGATGATAATTTCCAGGTTGTATTAGAGATCAACATAATTCTGTTGTTGGGTTAAAGCCTGTACAATTTGTTGTACATTGTACAGTACTTCAGAATTTGTAAGTTGTAATGGACTTGACCTACACTACACATATAAAGTTCATATAGTTTGTCATAATAGTCAATTTAAGATTCTCACTTTCTGTCCTGTACATCTATTCTGTACACAGTAAAGCAAGTAAATGCATCAAAATCATTAAAAAAGACAGTAGCACAATTATGCAGTCCTGAATGAAAATCATTCTTCTACCAGTTAGGGTTCCTGGGGTAAAACTGAGGGTTACACTGAGTTGTGCTGTAATTATGATCTCATTCTATTGCAAAATTTGACTCTTATGGTAATTCATAAAAACTGTAGCTCTGTCTCTACAGTCTGCTGCTGTTAGAGACTGTATCACTGGTACATACAGTGTATATTTTGTAGTACAGGTTTATCATCATTTTAAGTGGACATATTAATGACATGCTGGATGTGGCACACAACATTTCACGAGTCTAACAATGATCATTGAAGGACAATGGGCACTCCACTTTTTGCATAGTTATTTGCTAGATGATGTATGGCTCATTGTTGACTCAGTTTAGTTTGCAGTCTTACGTAGCAACACACGTTCACTGCTATAAAGTGATGGTGTAGTGAATTGAATAAGTGCAGGAAATACGAATCTGCAAATAGTGAGCGAGAAAGAGATAGGTACTGCACTGTAGATGCCATATTATTTTGTGAATCTGAATTTATAAGACAACTTTGCTAGTGGTTGAATTTTCGATTGGAAATGCATACACGGTCAGTTACATGGCATGCACTCATGCGACCACCACATTTTAGGCCAGGCGTCTGTGTGCATCCGCTGCCTGCCCATGTTGCATGTAAACACAAATACTGGACATCACTCCATCATACTTGGTAATCATGTGACTGGAAGGTGATATTTTGGCAGGTTGTAAGATTTGGATTGGTATGTTGATAAACAAATTGATGCTGCTTGTAAATAACTACTAGGTGGAAACTATGGAAGATAGATAACGATGGATCAATATAGTGTACATACAAGGCTGACTGTGAGTACAAGATGTGTGTGTGTGTACAAATGTACAGTATGTGTGTGTCAGTGTGTGTGTATGTTATACACTACAGAGAGAGAGAGAGAGAGATGGAGGGTGACAAGTCCTACATTATAGACTAAAGGAAAAGATGCATACAATGTCCACACTGTATCACATGTATACCGAAGGCTGGTAATGCTTTGCTGCTTACATTTGTACTTCGTACATTATGGCCACCGCCATAAAGTTCGCCCACTTTCATTTTAAATACTTGAAGAGAAAGAAGGGCAGGTCATGCTGTCTCTCCCTCCCACTCTCTCCAAGGCTGAGTGCTGAAGGCATGAAGCAATGACGTAGAAACGCATTCACCAGACCCAGATCACCTACTATTGTCAAGGATCTGACATTTAATGCCCAGTGAGGTGCGAAATCCTATCAAAGCATCATATACCATCATATACCATAGAGACACGCAGCCTGTAGGCATTCTCCTGCTTAAGACACACCCACATACATGTAAAGCTGAAAAACAAAAGATGGATTTTTATTCTTCAGCAGCATCCTGATACCAGGAAGTAATGAGACAATGTAATTAGCATCTCATAAAGTTTTATTAATTACTCAATCAAATGCCAACAGTTTCAAGGGATGTCCCATGTATCACAGGAAATAATGTCATAGTGGAAATAGTTTTTCTGTCACTCGCATGATTGATTCATATCCATTTTGTACCATATCATATTAACGCATTGAACCACATGAGTACCGGTACTTTAGTGAATCGTTGTAATTGTAATTGTCTTTATAAAAGTAGTTACCATTGTGCAGTGCACTTAGTATAATAAAGCAATTTGAGATATTCCACTGCAAAGTGTATTGAGATTGATGATAATCTTTGAACTTCTACATCACAAGGTTATTTGTTTCTGTGAATGTACTACATGTACATGTATATGAGCAGATTGGTTGGTACTAGATAGGTTGGTACCGTGGTTCTTTAGGTCTTGGAAAAGATGCGGGTACAGTGTAAGGTTGCAATCAGAGAAATTCAACCCACTATTTCCGGGACCATAATTTATATTAATTGCTGTTCAACAAGGAATATTGGGCTGCTCTTTAATAGATCAAAATGTGAGTTAAATCTTTAAAAGAAAAAAAAAAACATACAAACAAACAAAATTCTGCCATTTCTACCCTCTCTTCTTTCTCTGATACAGCTCAGCTATTGTACAAGAAGACAATGCAGAATTTGGTGTCTACTCAAGGGTAAGTCAGTTCATGATATACATGTAACTTGTAGACATTGTTCTAGGTGATAAGAAATTGGAAACAAAACTTCACCATGATATTATGATTTTCAGTTTCACAAAGGAAATTATGGTAAAATGTCTACTGTTTGCTTGCATTGGCCATATCTGCCTGATTTCTTATACTTTTGCATTATACTTTAATATGTTTGTTGGTTGTTTGAGTATTCACTTGTATTGTCCCCTGCAAATGTTTAATAAATAACAATGATAATGATGATGAAAATAACATTTCATAAATTAACAGTGGCCTTACGCATCATTTGCTATGTAAAAATTAGATTTAATAACATATTCAGCAGTTTGATATGATACACTCTCATAATTTTCCATGAGCTTTATTATTTTGTTGTTTTGTGGCTATGAGTATTTCTCATTCAATTTTCTAAAAAAACAAAAAACAAAAAACAAAATCCTTAGACACCAGAGGGAAGGCTCCTATTCTCAAGGTTGGTGGATTCCCGTCGTGTCAACTCAAAGCGAGTCTCTGAGCAGACATTCTACCGACTTGTCCAGTTCTTTGCTGTCTGTTTATTTGAGTGAGTATGATGATATTGATGTAATAATTACCAGCATCTGTCAGATATTGAAATACATTGTACAATGTCTGAGATGGAAGTATACTGGAAGAGGTTTTGATTTGTTTGTTTGTTTGCTTGTTTGTTTTTTAAACAGAGAACTGTAATATGATCCCAGAGTGGCAGAGAGGGTGATATTTTTCAGAACATTTTTCTTCTGGAGTGAATGTCAGTCATGTTTATTATCCTTAACTATCATCAATGATGTGAGACACAATAAGCAGCAGTGGGGATTGTATGGTATTGCAGCTCACTTCTGCAGGGTAGTATAACACCAAAGTATGAAATTGACTTTTAATATACACAGAATATTTTAATCATTCAATGGCTGTGTTTGGTACATAATCTGTGAAAATGACAGCAGAGCATGGTTTGTGATAACACTACCTCAGATATGAATACTGGTAATGCAGTGATGGTGACGACAGATTTCAAGATGAATATGGAATGTGTTACATTACCGTTTGAGATCACACATTGATCATGATATATAAAACAAAAAACCAAGCAAACAAGCAAACAGACAAACATGATTGACTGACAGCATAGGCCTACTGGCTGATGTGCACAATCCTGGGCCCCATTTCATAAAAGATGTTACAAGATAACACTCTTGCTTGAATGGCAACTGACAATAGCAACAGCCAATCAGGAAGCTGGATTCTTGTCGTTGTCATGACAATTGCCGTTATAGCAAGAGTTGCTATCATATCAACTCTTTATGAAATGGGGCTCTGATGTACTCATTTAGATTTTTGGACAAAGTCTGGAGAAGATCAGGCTAAAATGTCAAGGCCTGAATGCTGAAATTTCACTGGTATTTGATACTTCATCATTTTATGGCATATTCACAGCCATTAGATACTTCATCATTTTATGGCATATCCTCTGTTATTAGATACTTCATCATTTTATGGCATTGATGTACATATGCATAGGAGAGAGCAATTCACGACCAGTATTCAATATAGTGCTAGTTGACAGAGTTCAAAATGTGGGTAGAAGTAAATGTATATTATTTTGACCTTTATGTGATAGCATCAAAGATAGTAAAAGGGTTCGTACAGTTTTGGTTGAGACCTAATTTCAGGTTTCTAACATTTTTTGATGAGATGAGAAACCTCTTATGAAATATGAAAGAGCATGTAATTCTATGAGGAATTCAATGTTTATTTGATGAAAATTGGTTTTAAAATCAGCTGAGATATCCAAAAATGAGCGATTCTAATAAAGTGTGGAATACGATCACTTTGTTTTACTTTGATTTTGGATGTTTCAGCCATTCCAAACCCGTTTTTCATCAAATAAACTTTGAATTCTTCTTAAAATAGTATGCTCTGTACTATATCGTAAGTGTTTTCTTGGTATCTCGCAAAAAGTTAAAAGCCCAATTCTCATCTCCACCAATACTGTACTATCCCTTTAATGGTTTATTGAAAATTTGTGAAAGAGATGAGCACAGTATCTATCGGGTGGCAATTACCTGATCAGACCTAAAATGTCAACATTGCCTTCTGAAATATATTAGTGAAATATTATTGCTTTTTGCATGAACTCAATACAGCTGTACACTTCGCATAATTTTCACTAAAATAAAAGAAAAGAAAAAGTGCAGCACCTCTTTTCTCCTTTGCTGATATGTACAGTGTATTTCCTTTTGGCCAAAGCTAACCAGGGACACAGGATACCTGTATATAGTCAACAGCTTTTGTGAGAAGTGTCTAGTACCTACACATGTAGGTTGCTCTACTGAGTGTCTGGCAATAGGGAATGATCGATTAGGTTCCCTAGCATTTAGTTTTAAGTTTTGTCATCTTGTTTACATACCAGATAGATCATCAGTGATGGCCATATGGTCTTCAAGCATGATGCCTACCCTGGTGCTTTGAAAAAGAGGTCGTGAAAAAAAAAAAGAAAACATAGAAATCTTTTCTATTCCTAAAGGGTGATTTCGTGTGAAAATTTCAGAGAAATTGAGTCACATTCACTAATTGCTGATTTCCAGATATGCAAACTACTTGGAAGAACATGCCAGTGATGTTTGAGGAAAACTAGACAATCTGTTCAAAACTTATGAATTTGTTATATGTCATTTTTATGGTGCTAGAGACACAATATGGGAATGATATAAAGAAAATAGTGTTGAAAGATACTTTCACACACTTTATTATTATTTCTTTTAAATGAAAAGTGCACATTCCATTGTTATGGACATATGTAAGCATAACATCTTTCTCCCTGCATTTGAAAGGAGGCAACTCAAGTGCTTTTTGATCATGCTAGAAAAACATGACAATATATGAAATTCTCTCACAGTTTTTTTTTTTTTTATATCATTCCACTACTGTGACACCACAAATTGTTGTAGCCTTCTTTTCCCATGATGAAGTCACACATGGACACAAATCTTAACAATTTGAAACTTTTGAGTGGATTGCCCAGTTTTCCTTCAACGTCAATAATGTGTTAGTATACATGTATTTCTGCAATCTCTGAATCTTCAGATAATGCATTTTTGGTCCCCCTTTGATTCAGCATAGAGGAGCATTCAGACATTCTTCACTTTATCTCTCTCTCTCTCTCTCTCTCTCTCATATGTGGCAGATGTAATGAAGCCGATGATTACATACCAGCCAAGCACCTCATGAACATGTGTTTCACTTTCTACCACTACTCCGAAGGTGAGTATGGCATAGTGCGTGGTAAATGAGGTTTTACTATCATGCCTGCATGTGTCCACTCAAACCAATGGTTCCTGTCCTATGTACCATCTCGGTTTAAATTGAAAGGGTTAGTTGGCCTATGTGATCACTTGTGCATGTTGGGGCAGTCTGGTTGAAAATGACCTTTATTTGTAACAGCTTCAATCATATATTTTACACCCATGGCAAATTTTTGTTTTTCTTTGTGTACATTGGCATGACATTGTCGTTTTGGGGCATGAGGAAGAGTTATAGTTCTGGGCCCCGTTGCTAGAAACTTTGCATTTAAACGCAACTTGCAACTGATTGCCTCTGGCCAATCAAAATCATTGTTGCATGCATGTCTTCTTAATAGGGCAGACCCTGAGCCAATCAGAATGGTTGTTTCAAAATTAGCAATTATTTGCAATTGATTGCAACTTTCTTGCAACGGGGCCCAGGTGTATGTATACATGCTTTTGCCCCTGAATTACAAGGAGTAATTGACAATCATGTGTGAGGAATGGGAGAAAAACTCATTGGTTGAATTCCTTTTCTTTTGCTTGTATTATACTTGCAAGAACTGGGCTTCAGGCATCATTGCATATCCTTTCTGCACTTGCTTTATTAAGCCAGTAGGTTTCATTTCTCTTTTCTTTAAAGATATAATCTTTCATCTGAATCCAGGATGATAGGAAAATAGACAGGAAAATAGAATACTTGAATATACAGCATTATTGATATTCAAGCACAATGAGTAGCATAATAAAGGATACATCACCCTTTTGAGGTACGTATTATCATTCTTTTGAGAAATGTGAAATTTATAATGCCAGAGCAGATTTTGTAAAATCTGCTCATTTGCTTTCCGCTTTAGATATGTAGACAAATTGCCTTGAAGTGAGATAAATAATTTTGAGCATTGCTAAATCTTTCTTTCATTGCAGATTTGTAAAAAAAAAAAAAAAAAAAAAAATGCAGAAAAAAAAGAAGAAGAGCAGTAACTACATGTACTTGAATGCTACTTTTCAGGTAGTCATACATATTTGTGTACATTGTAGTGTACGCGTGAGATGATGTCTTGCTTGTAGCTTTCTGTAGTCACTGATAAAATATGTAATAGGCATGCCTGACTGTAAAAGCTAGTTACTTGTTTGAAGTAGAGTAGTTTTATGCATTTTGCAATATCTGTATGTATATCACACCTTTATCACATTAAAAGATTAATTAGATTAAAAAAGATAGGAAAGATCTCTATGCCTTATTATCATTTTTGTCTAAATGTTTTTGTTGTTTTTGGGGTTTGGTGAAGGATTTTTTTTTCTCCCATTTATAGTAAATCATCTCTGTCATTCCTCTATTTGCATCTTTCATTCACTCCATTTGTCTCTTGTGAGCTCCGTCTTCCTTCTGTGTCTGTTTCATGTCCCCTTGATCGCTTCTTTCTGACTGTCCTTCATCTTCCGGAAAACAGAGGAAGAAGATAGGACGGCTGACAAAGCACCAAGCCCTGCAGATGAGGCAGAAACCAGTAATGGTTCAGCTAACGACGGATCGGGTACGGTATAAATGGACTTGTTGCCTAGCACAATTGTCTCTATACCTGATCCCCAGTGAGCTTTTGATGATAATGGTCATAATCACTTATCCTTAAAGGGAAGGTAAACCCAAAGAGCAATGTGGATTGAGTGAAAGCAGCAACATTAGTAGAACACATCAGTGAAAGTTTGAGAAAAATCGGACAATCGATGCAAAAGTTATGAATTTTTAAAGATTTGGTGTTGGAACCGCTGGATGAGGAGACTACTAGAGGATATGACGTATGAGTGGACAACAATACAAAGAAAATATAAAGGATATTCAACAAAAATTCACTTTTCTAGAATTATGAAAGAGCAGTGGACCAACTGCTTTCAGAAAGCAGGGGGAATAATTGCTACCCTTAACATATGTCAATATCAAGTTGATGGAATTTGTAATTTTCATGAAAAATGGATTTTTGTAGTATTTTCTTTATATTTTCTTGATATTGTAGTCCACTCATACGTCATAACCTCTAGTAGTTCCCTCATCCAGCAGTTCCAACACCAAAACTTTAAAAATTCATAACTTTTGCATCGATTGTCCGATTTTCTTCAAACTTTCACTGATGTGTTCTACTAATGTTGCTGCTTTCACTCAATCCACATTGTTCTTGGGGTTTATCTTCCCTTTAATAACTCTAATACTTTCGAGAGTATAAAAAAACAGCATGCAGGCAAGTTTTGCTTCATACCCATTTATTTGTATGCATACCATTGTTGCATTTATAATGTTCTTCTATGAACCTTAATAGTGGTCATTCAAGAGAGAAGAAAGAACACAATGGCTATCAGTGAGAAGTTTAATAGATGTAGAAGTCTGCTGCATGTAGAATGACACTGCTAAACATACATAAATTGCAGTTTTCTGTGCAAATGAAATCAAGGTAAGTGTTTATCAGCCAAACCCAGGAACAGTCAGGCAATTTAGGCCATTCTAAAACACAAGTGCTGCAAATCTGAAACTTGTAAAGATTTACTCTGCTACGCACACTTTATCAAAATGATTTGGTAATTATCTTACCAAACTTATCCATAGTATTTCAATTATATGTTATGCTGTTGAAAATAGCTCTTCTCTACCCTGCCAAAATTTGCTGCGTGAAGTTATGGCATGTGGGAACTCTCAAGTAAGATAGTCGTGCTGATTAAAATATGTGCCCTGAAACAGAAAGTGTCTGAAAGTGTCAGATGTTATATTATCAAAACCTGGGAATCCTTATACAGTAGCTACCAAATTTACATTTGTTAGCTATCAAATTCTTATGTTAAGTAGCTGTACAGAAAAAAAAAATCGGGCAATTTGTTATTTATTTATTTTTAATCTTATAGCCATGCATGCCTTTTTTATCATGGTTTTGAGTCCGCAAGTTTTAAAATCTCACCATATGTGTGAATGCCCCAAAGGAGAGTTACACTTTACATCAAGGAAGTGAAATCCATAAGTCACTGTTGCAGTATATGAATGAAACACTGCAGTGGCAAGCATTGAAGAATAGATCTTTCAGTATCAGTAACGCTTGCTTTTTGTTTTTGTTTTGAATTTTGATATTCTAGACTTCCTTCCTCATTAAAGTAACATGGCACCGAGTTGTGATTAGTTCTTAGGTGTAAACCAGTGCACTGTGTTACACGACACTACAGGGAAATACGAGTAATTAGTAGCCTATTTTCCATGTTGAAAATATTGAGCAAAAAAAAAAAGAAAAAAAAAAGTAGAGCAAAGTACCGCTATATCTTTTTTATTTTGATGGGGGGGGGGGGGATGGAGCATTTCACAGGCATTTTACCATGAACATTGGCAGACTTTTCAGGGTATTCAGGTATTTGTGTTTTTAGATGTACTGTATATCATGACAGGCAGTGCTTCGTGACCCAAGATGCATTGCATATATTGTGACACAACTACAAATGTGCTTCATAGAAAAGTCTTCGGTTCATTTGTTACTTGGTTTACTACTGTCATTAAAGTTTCCCAAAATGGTTAACAGGTATGACATGCAATCAAATGTTGAATAATACACGTGCAGACAGAAAGCAAGTGCTATTAACTCTTAAGTGCCCTACAAGTTTCTAGCCATGCCAAATTGAAATAGAAGCTTACCAGCATAAATACCAGAAGGAGATTCCAAGGGAAAATGCCTTTGAAAGGAATGAGGAGTTAGATGAGAAGGAGAAACCCTTTAGAATATGAATTATGAGTGGAGTCATAGTCACGCCTAACTTTGGCATGGGATGAGGTGTATGCACCACTGTGAACAAGATTATTACTCTTTAGCATATTATATATATATATATATATATATATATATATATGAAGTTATTAATAAACTGTATACGACATATATTTAGTGCAGACCTGCTAAGTCTCCTTGATTCTAGGAGTCTCCCTGAAAATGTCAAAATCTGTTCATGTCTGAATAAGAGAATATTAGAATCTCCCTGATTTGGGAATTATTTTTGCCCATTGAAATGCATGTAACACACAGATATCTCCCTGATTTGGATGTGGGAATGTTGGCAGACCTGTTAGTGAGTCTAATTTTTCGTGAATCGGGACTTCCCGACAGTTTCGTGAGTGGTTAAATTTGTGATCGTGGAGTAGAGTACTGAATGGAGAAATGTATGCGTGCAGGTCACATTCATGTCATGATCAGAGTCAACTCTTTCGCGTGTCTTTAAATTCAGGAAAATAAAAACCTCGTGAAATATTCGGCATATACAATAGATGAATGTAATGCAATATTATACGAATAATTTATAAGTTGTGAGTGCATAGGGCACGAATATCGCACGAGGCGCGAGATGAGCCACTGGTCTATTCAACAAGGCGCGTAGCGCCGCGTTGAATAGACCAGTGGCGAATCTCGCGCCGAGTGCGGTATTACGTGCCCCAATGCACGAACAAAATCATAAATTATTCGTTTTATACAACACCTTGTCCACAATCACAATACAAAATTAGTGACCGCCAACTCAGGAAGGCCCAAAAATAAATGTAACAATTAGGCAGAGAATTGTAAACCACCCTGTGTACTGCTATCAAACACTCGTCATGATTCGACCACACAGTCACAGGAATCACGAACTCCGCAGGGTCTATACCCATTCTACGCTAACGTTAGATCGAGTTTAGGCCTAACTGTTTAGGTCGATCTGAGATGTCGGTAGATCTAGTAGTAGGTCTAGACTTTGTCTATTTCCGAAAATGATTTTGTATAAAAACACAGAAAAATAATCAAATTACGGTTTCTCAACTTGAAATGAAGTCTTGATGTTGGGATCACTGTGGTCCACGTAGCAGATCAGAGTCAAAAGTAAAAACACAGCAGTACCGCTAGGTGTATACAGGCCGCGATACATGCAACTAGCTAGGTAAAGTAACTGCGCGTACACGTTAACGTTGCAGTACTCCGCCGCGTCTGGTCTGTGAGACTTACCGGCAGCGCAGCGCAGCCGGCCAGCACGTACACTGTACAATGTAGTTTGCTGGCGCTTTGCTACGGGTGTGAGCCACAGAACTCTGTGAGCGGCCATGCATTAGTAGCCCCCCGCGAAGCCGTGCTATAGTACCTTCGAGCCGTGCTATAGGCCCATGCCAGGGGCCTATTGTATGGCTGTCACTCTCAATGAGTTTGATAGGTATTTTCTATTGAATGTCATGTGACATGTTCTTGGCCAATCACAATTCGACATCATTCTGAGGTGTTGTATAAAATGTAATGTGACGTGATGTGACGTGACGTGACGTGGTATTATACAAATAGTGCATGCTCTATTATGCACTATACTGGATTATAGCACAACAAATTCGAAATTATCCCGAGTGCCATTTTGTTTCACCGAAGGCCGCAGGCCAAGATGAAACAGAACTGCATGAGGTATAATTTAGCATTTGGAGTTCTATAGTCTAGTACTGATGATCAATAGAATATGCACTAATTGTTATAGTAAATGGACCCCTCAATATGTACATATACATGAATACATAATACATATTGTATGTTGTATATCTACAAACACATACTCTATATACATTTACAGTGGGATATGCAGGTGCTTAATCATGTCATGACTAATATTGTGAACTGGTAGTGTGCACTAACAGACCATTCTGACACTGTCACTGATCTGTCATTGCATGGGGTATATAAGCACATAACAAGCTAACATTAATCTGAGTCAGCTTTGTATTTTGTGTTTTGATGGCTTGTTATTTCAGTCGTATGAGGTGGGCGTGTCCCATTTCATTTTACAGAGCAAAAACTGGTCAAACACGTCTATAGGACTGACATTTGTCTTGGTGAAAATATGATGTGGCAACAGTGTTTCAAAGTAGATAAAATTATATGAATTTTAGACAAGTCATATAGCATCAGGTGAAGCAAATGATAAATGTAGCAGTACCCAGAATACCATGGTACTGGATGTTACAGTATTCATAAACTCTGATTTCTGTGTCTTGCTGCTAGTACAGAACTAGGTACAACAAATCTGCACATTTATCACAAATTCATCTGTTATACACACCCCTCTTATAACTTATAGAGGCTGTATACATTTATTATCCAATCTTGTCACATGATCAGTTCGTCCACTCACAGCAAGAAAGGCCTCTGTTGCCATCAGAGTGTGGTAATAGGGACCTTCCCTGTGAGATAGTGATGTGCTGCTCTCTCCTTCAGACATAGTGTTTATTTCCTTAATCACATGTTGTTATTACATCACGATGATTTGACAGAAGCAGCGCCACCAGAGGAGATCAAGGTGAAAAGCTTCCTCTACACACATCTCAAGGAGCAGCCAATTTGGTGAGATATGTCAAAGCATTTCACTGTCGTCTGCCTTTGATACTCTCCTGTGAAGCTTTAAAGCAGTGGTCATGACAATGCCCTAAGTTTCTTCTTCTGTATTTGTGCAGCTTGTCAAAGTTGTGTTTCAGTCATGACTCTAGGCTACTGGATTTATTTATTTATTTATTTTTTTGGAAACAGTGGCAACCATGATGCATCCATCTTAAACTGTACAATGCAATTTTTTTTTTTTTTTATTGGGGGGGGGGGGGGGCAAAGTGGCAGTTACTCTTTATTGAGATATGTCCTTCTGCCAGAGTTCATTGTGGCTGCAATGGACGAAGGTTGTAGCTATAATTCTAGATATGCTCTTTGCCAAAGTCATATTTCTTTGCATGAGGATTCTTCATGGTATAAGTTGGGTACCGGTAAGCCTCTTGGCAGAATGGAATCACTCTCGAGGAGAATGCTTTAATTAAGTCAAAATAATGTAATTTACAGCAAATTGCTTTCAGATAGTATTTGTGATTCGGTGCATGATGATATATGAACCTCTCTTAAAACAAAACACTATTTTTTCCATTCTATCAGCTGTCATATCTCCAATATTCTACAGCAGTGTGGCTTGACTAGAACTGGATGAGACAATAATTCATGTTATTGAGAGGATTAATGAATTCAATATTATTGACCATGTTAGAGTAGACTTAAATTCAGACTCTTGTGTCTTTCTTCTCATTCTGAAGGAAATCCAAGCGGTTCTGGAATGCATCATTCTTTGAGTCTGTCCACCATGAAAGGGAGCAGCAATCACCAGATGGAAGGAGGTAAGCTTCCAGTCACTGACAAGACCTGGCAAATTTTTCTTCTCTTCATGATTTCTGTCAATTTATTTCTGTTAAGCTAAAATTGTTGATATTATAACCCTTTGCTCTTTGTGCACAGAATTTTTTTTTGTGACAACTGTAATATAGTAATTTGTGAACTGCAAACTGTAATTTGACAACTACAAAATAGCAGATTAAATTAGTCTTGAAAAGCCATGTCTTGTTGGTTGTTCTTCTTCTTGTTTATTATAAGTAGTACAGTGCACTCCCGTTATAACGAACACGATTATAGCAAAATTCTGGTTACAGAGAAGTAAAAATTCAGGCCGCAACATTATCCACTCTATGTATTTTTATTGATTATTTGTTCGGTTATGACAGAATTTTAATGTAACAAAAAACAAACAAACAAACAAACTTTACTCCTATTTTTTGGTTGCCAATCTGCCAGAGGTCACTGGAGGCACATGAGTTCAGAGGAGCAGGAGCTGGCTGAGATCATGGAAGAGAACATCACCTTTGGCCAGCTGGCTACTTTCCTGCACAACATGATGGCTCTGGGCCTCAGCCAGCAGTTCTGCACCAGCTTCCTGGAGAAGATGGGCACCATTGGCAACATAACAGCAGGTGGGTGGTTCTACTATAACTATAACTTGATATAGTTTTCAGATAACTATTTGTGGTAAAGTACAAGTCCATTGATCCACTGCCTTTTTGTGACAGTGAGTACAATATATCATGTATGTACATTGTACATATGCAGGTAACTATCCATTCATACAATGGACAGTCATTAAAGATAAAAAGGAAATAGGATGAATTTGGAATATGTATCTGAGTTAAAGTGCACAAACTCATGATGTGTACGTATCAAAAATGCTAGTAATTCCTACTTTCTTACATGATTCCGAGCAAATTTCACTGAAATTCATTTATTTTGTTTATAGCTTGTTTTGACTTCCCAAGCAAGTGCAATATGGTTGGGAATTGAACACTGATTTATTTCTGGTAAATGAAAACCTGCATGCATATAATTGATGTGCATGAAATAGGGGTCAATGCATGTGGCACACTGCACTTTCAGATTTTATCAAGTTTAGCTTGTTAGCTGCGAGTCACATTGATAAAAAGCATGGTGTGAACGTAACATGATGTTGGGAGCTAATTTGCCTATCATCAATGATAGTGTGCCTGAAAAAACATGCCTGACATTTTTATACCCCCGCCAAACGAAGTTTGAAGGGGGTATATAGGAATCAGCGGACGGTCGCGCGGTCGGGCGGTCGGGCGGTCAGTCCGTTGCAAATCTTGCGTCGCGAACTACTTCCTCAGTTTTCAACCGATTCCCATAAAACTTGGCACAGATGTGTGCCTTGGGTTGTAGATGTGCAAGATGTATTTTTTGACAGTACCCAAAAGTATGTTGCCATGGTAACGGCATATTATGGGCAAAAATGGGTACAAATCTTGCGTCGCGAACTCCTCCAACAGTTTTTGATCAATTTTTATGAAATTAGGTACAGATGTTCATCTGAATATGTTAATGTGCAAGACACATATTTCCGCAGTGGCAAAAGTGCGTTGCCATGGTAACGGCATGTTGTTGGTAAAATATAGGGCAAAATGCTTCATGGCAAAACTGCTTCATCAGTGTTCTTCCAATTCTCATGGAATTCATATTGAATGTTTGTCTTAGGATATAGGTCAGCATGACACATTTCTTGACAGTGACAAAAAGTATGTTGCCATGGTAACAGCTCACATATTATGAGCCAAAATGATGGAAAATTTTGTGTTGCAAACTACTTCCTCAGTTTTTGCCCAATTTCCATGAAACTTGGTACAGATGTGTGCCTTTGGTTGTAGATGTGCAAGATGCATTTTTCGACAGTACCCGAAAGTACGTTGCCATGGTAACGGCATATTAATGGCAGAAGATCAAGGAAAGATCTTGCGGATTAACTACTTCCTCAGTTTTTTGACCAAAGCTTATGAAATGTTGTTTTGACCAAAGCTTATGAAATGTTGTTTGGCGGGGGTATAACCAGTCGCTGTAGCGACATTTCTACTTCTGTTTGTCTTTGGCAGCTTGTCAATTTCACATATCGTCGCTGGGGTGATAAGACCTTGTATCTGCAATTTTGGTGAAAATGACTTTTTTGCATTTATGGTCAAATAATCGGTTAAGTGATGTCCTGTCCGAATCCTAGCTGTCTTACCCCAAAAATAAAGCCACCATGGCACGTCAAAGGAACGGCTGTCCCATTCGGCATAGTGCTTTGACCGCCATGTTTTTTGGCTCTCCTGAACATTTGACATTTTGTAGATACGAGGTCTTGTCGCCCCAGCGACGATATGTTTGTCGTCTACTTCATGGAATAAGGTTCAAAGTGTGCTAGATTTCATTCTCTACACTCACTCTGCCTGCAAATTTTACAGGAGCCTAGCACAGGCACAAGGCTAGCTGATGCCCTGTTTACTAATTTTTTTTTCTCTCCCAACATTGAAAAAGTGTTTTGTTATTTACAAGATTTAATGATAGACACCAGAATGAACATGCCATCAAGCTTAATGGTTTTCAAAACTGCCATGTATTAATTTTTTTCCCCAAAGAAGTAATGACTGTTGTATTATCATGAGACTTTTCTTGTGGATTGCTTCTACAAACGTTTTCAAATTGACCTAACAAGGTAAGATGATGACATTACTTTCCTGACTGATGAGAGAGAGAAGTTTCAATGCTTTGGATGACTCTTCTAAACTTTTAGATTCTGTAACCACTCATCTCACGTCAAATTCACCTTTTTCTATTCTGATACCAACCCCACCAGACCAGCATGAGATGCTGATGGCCAACATCACGGCCCACTTCAAGTCAAGCAAAGAACCACGGCGATGGTCGGTGAGCTCCTTGGGTACTCCCATCAAGCAGCGGCTCACCAACCTCATGAAACTACCCAAGCCACGGAAAAGCAGTAGTGACACAGAATGAAGGATCTGCGTTACGGAGGAGAGGTAGAGTCTGGAGAACAGGACAGTCTGCAGGGGTGAATAGGCAAAGTTAAGCCCCTAACGTGTATGTACTCCCTCCCCCTATAGAATACTAAAGTGTGATGTCATAGCCATTCATTGCCATGGAAACTGGTTCCAAACAACCTCACCTGGCCCGAGTGTTTATGCGTGCACCTGGTTCCA
Source organism: Diadema setosum (assembly GCF_964275005.1). Classification (NCBI taxonomy): domain Eukaryota; kingdom Metazoa; phylum Echinodermata; class Echinoidea; order Diadematoida; family Diadematidae; genus Diadema; species Diadema setosum. The sequence continues at coordinate 28,127,786 of NC_092693.1, forward strand.
ATCCAAGCTGTAACAAAAGACTGTGACATCATCACTTCACTACTCCATAACTCCTTTCAGTAGAAGAAAGCTGTGTTCGTGAAGCAGAGAATATGAGGTCCTCTCCAACATACTACTCCCATCTCTAGGTCACAGACACTCACATACTGTCTCCTATTGGTTGGTGCTGGTATCCAGTTTGCTGATCAAAGTTACGTCATCTGAGTGGGTCAGTAACTAGCATCAGGAGGAAATCCTTGAGAACATTGAAAAAAAAGAACAACCTCACCGAGATGAGATATTGGAAAAGGTACCACAGCTCATCATAGTGACACTATAGTGACAGTAATGATCCATTTAACCCGTTGAGGACGAGTCCCGAGTATACTCGGGCAGTAGTCTATGGGAAATGCGTGTTGTAGCAAAATCAGTCCTTCCTCAACGGGTTAAGGAAAAACAAGCTTGCCATGTAGACATTTGTGCATCTGTTTCTTTTAAATAGAGAATTATTATACTCCATTCATTAAATCAATCTATTTGAATTCACCCAGAATCATTGAAACACTTTGTGCAGTCAAGGTCAGTAATCTTTCAATGCAGTTTCTGATTCAGATTTATTTAGAGAGTGATTGTTCCATATGTGGGACAACTGACATGAAACATATGTCATATGCCACTGACAACTGACATGAAACATATGTCATATGCCACTCTAGTCGTATTTATTAGTCTATCATACTTGTATTTATTACCTCCTTCAGACAGAAACAAGGAAAACACTCCAGCAGTCTTTAGCTAATGATTCATGTTAAAGCATGGAGGATTTCTTTTTCTGTTCTATTGATTTAGGGGAAATATGTGAGGAATAGATTTTTTTTTTTTTTAATGAATGATTGCAAACACATATCTCCTTCGCAGTACAGTGGCAACTACAAAATCATATACAACACAGTGTATCACACTGAACCTAATGACTCCTCATTTCATTCACTCTTTACTCATTGAAATGGGATACATATGGTTTTCTCCTAGATAATGCTGTAGGTTTTACAGTAAAAGAATTTTTCTCGTATGTACTGTGTCATATTAAACGAAGGATACAAGGAGATATGTATTACACTATTTATTGGTGTATATCTCTATCAGATATCAAGGTGTATTACTGTAGCTATCACATTGACTGAACAAAACTCCATTGTTCTAGAGCCTACATCTTAGTTCAACGCTTGGACAATCATATATTCAATTTTGCTGCACACTCAGTAGTGACTATTGCAGAAAAGTGCTGTTGTGCCTAGTTTCCTTGAACCAGTGAAACGGTTATAAAAGAGATAATCTTTTAATTATTAGGGTACATTTAACTTCACTATTGCTGTATATGTAGAAGCTCGCAAAAAGTTTAGAACTGAGAGAATATACACAGATATGAAATTGCTAAGGTGAATAAACAAACATCACTCAGTTGAATGCTTGTTCTAAACCAATGAATGGTTTTTAGAAGCTATTAAACTGAACATTCCAAAGTTAAAGTCTTTAATTGTTTTTCTAAGCTCTTCACTTGCTGAGCATTATTAGAACATACAAGCAGAAAAAAGCAACATAAATGTCTGACATGGTAAATTCTCATCTACATTCATTTCACAGTCATGAGGAAGTACAGTGTATCCAAGATAGCAAAAATTATCAAGAGGATGTAATATCACATGGTGACTTGTAGCTGTCTGTTATTACTCAGGCATGCAAACAACTATTTCATCATCTTTTGATAAAGTTAAGACACTACTTTTAATGCAGTTATAGAGACATCTCATTCTGCTGCTGCTGCTGGCCATCTCTAAGTTATATACCTATAGTGGGTAGTATAGTTAACTCTGGGGTTGTTACTGGTAATAGTGAATGTGCTGCATTCAGTTTTATGCAAGGTAAACCAAACCAGCTGATGGAAAATCCAGGACTGCTCCCCTGTAAGGGTGGTATGTAGACTGTTTGTGCAACATGCTTTTGGTTGGATTCTTCGTCACACCTGATGTTGCTGTTTGTTCCTCTTTCAGGTCTTTCATTTGTTTTCCAAGTTCATCCCTGAATGGGCATTTTGTAACAGGTGTAGTAGGCTTGCAACGGTGAGAAAAATTGGTGACCATGTCTGGTTTGATAAGCTCTTTTCTCAAAGAATTAAGTTCAGAGTTAACATTGCACAGCAATGCCAGTGCATCATGCTGTGTGTCAGTCAGCCGAGTTGATAGAAAGGACTGGAGCCCTTTTGTCAAAGACTTTTGCACATGTTGTAGCTTGGAATCTCTGCTGCAAGCATGTTGAAGCAGATTCTCTCAAGTCAGGCCATTCATCTTTGGTGTGGCGAAGTAGGCACAAGTGCTATTAGGGGCTTGATACTTCGACACAGTTTCCTCCAGCACTTTTTCCTCTAGCGGATGGCTGATGAGGTAGGTGGTTGAGCTTGCTATGTCTTGATTGACTGGTTGTCCAATATCACCAGGCCTTGCAGACTTCACTGCAAAGTCGGGAATATCTTGTTGGTCTGCTGCGGGTCAGTTCCAAATTTGCCTTCTTCCTTGCCTTTGCCTTAGATTTGTGTGTTATGTGTGTGTGACTCCCATCACTGCTTAGAATCTGTTTCCATAGGAACAGACTGCCTACCATAGTGCTCCTCATCGTAAACCACAAAGCACTGTTGGTTGCAGGGCTGGAATTATCACATGGATCACTTTGCTGAGAAGACTTTCTGACTTGCTGAGTCAGTCCTGCACATCTGAGTTCAAGGAATTCTGGGCCATCTTTGGGTCCTGTGCCACAACAGATTGGGGTCTTTTACCCGCAGTGTTCTTTTCCAATTTCATGGATTTCTTTTCTTTTCTCGGCTTTTCTTTCTTGTCTACTGGAACCATCGCAGATCCGCTTTGGTTCCTCTTGCACTGTGACTCCTGCTGTGCCAGACTTAGCCCGATGATGCAGCTGTTGTGGTTCCTCCACAATGTAGCCACCTTGTGGCCCTATGGAATGAGGCAGAAAAAGAACTGTGCTTGCAACATTTGTTAAAAGCACAACGGTGATTATAGCTCAATCCAAGAGAATTGCAGAGAATTGTATTCCACCACTACTAGGTCTAAGACTTATTTGTACCATGAAAATGCAGTATATAGTGGATATATTGACTGCAATAAGGAAGTTACTTCTTAACACGCAAAAGTGATATGACTGCACATGTGCAAAGCGTGTCTCTTTTGAAGACTCCAAAAGGAATATGTCACATGGTGACTGTCTTTGATATCACACAGGCATTCAAACAACTCTTTCATCATCTCTTAACAAAGTTAAAACACTGCTTCTTATGCAGTTATAGAGACATCTCATTCTGTTGCTGCAGGCTCCCTCTGGGTGATGTGTAGTGGGTTGTGTATTCAATTGTGGAACTAGGCTGTTACTGGTAATAGTGAATGTGCTGCATGCAGTTTTATGCAAGATGAACCAAACCAGCTGATGGGAAATCAAGGACAATCACCTATTTATGATGTCCCTACTTGAGACTTGCATATCCAGGCTTAAATTTAGTTGTGCGAATCGAGTAATTGCACTTTTTGTCCATAAATGCAAAAATATCACTTTGTGTGCTCTTTGTAAAATACTAAGTGCTAAAAAGTTGAAAGTACCAATATTGGCAGATATGTTACCCTTTTGTGTTTCTGATCCCAAAGCTCTGAAGTATTTAAAGAAAAGCCGTGTAATAAGTGGCCCTGCATATTATATAGTTGTGTGTCTCAGCCAGCATATAAAGCATGCAGTAATATGACAAGCCATTTGGGCAGAAAGTAAAGTGATAGAATGCTACTGGTGGAGGAGCTGAAGTAGTAAGCAACTCATGAGACTCTTGTTTGTTTCAACTTAATTCTGACTGGCCATTAAATACCATTAGACAACTGGTTGACTTCCCCTTTACATTACAAATACTACTATCACACCATAAGCCTGAATGTGCTTCAAACCTGTGCTGAAATGGGCGATATTTACAGGTATTGTTACATGGACTGTATCGTAGCATCAAATTTCTCACTCTGCTGAACTCGCACAGAAGTGCAAACATTTAGATATTTTGTGGCGATATCAAAATGTGCATAGACACGCCATCATCTGTGGAATTATGAAACAGGTGAAGTTCACTGAAATGGCTTAGTGCAAAAAAAAAGAAAAAAAAAAAGGAGAAAAAAATGGCAGAAATTTACCCTCATTGCAGTGTTGAATGGCCTTAAGAGGAACACCAGACTGTAGCCCAAGCTAGGGGCACTATTGTTTGAGGTGAGAATGAGGGTACATCGGTATGCGGGCACAAGAATTTTGGTATTCCCCTAAAATGGCCAGTCAATATTGATATTATTATCATATTGGCATATTGAATGATACATCCTTCCAAATTTCTGCCAATTCTTCATTGTGTAGTACACAGTAGTGCAAACTCACCAAAGTGTGTTTGGTACTGTACATGCATAGTAGTGTCACTAAAGTCATGTCACAAGACCACATACATTCGCACAACTCTGACGTCTCTTTCGCGGCTTGCGCTGTTTAGTAGCGATAGTTGAGAAGTTGCCATCTCATCAACCTGATAACTTCAATGATGTGGCCCATTTGTGAGTCTATAAAGGATTAAATATGAAACATGGCCTGCTGTTATTGCCCAGTGTGATAATGGGAAAATGGTTTTTGGTTTTTTTTTCCCCAAAGGATAATTTGTTATGGTAAAATGCATATATGTAATGTGTGTCATCAGAGAAAGGAATGTTCCTAGTCAGTCAAAATATGCCGTCATATTTTGCCACCAAGATACTTCATATCTTTGCAATTCGTTGTATATTCAACCAGAATTGATTATTGTGTGCAACTTGAACATAGTACACTTCCAGAGGTAGAGTAATACTGTATGCAGTATTTGTTTGTTTGTTACATGCTAGTGACTGCTGCCAGATGCACAAATTGGATATGGAGTTTCTGGCACGTGGTAATAAAGAACGATGTAGCTTTATAACTTAGAAAGTGAAATTTAGATGTTACACATGGTCTAAACTGAATCTATCAAAAACAAGCACATTCATTAGATACGCAACTCGGAAAACTGAACTCATCTCTACTTTGTTGCATACAGAGAACTCAGATTAGATGACAGAAGAGAGAAATGCATGACTTGCCCGACTTGCCACTTCCCACAAAGTGACTTACATGTATAACAATTTTGTCACATACTGTGCAGAAGCTACACAAGTAAATCATAGATATTTTCCATAGTATGCAGAATATTTATTAAATTGTTTATCAGGAGATGTGTGCTGGTACACCATGTACGCATTGTAGATTACTGGAAATACCTTACCAGGAACCAATATTACAACAAAGCTGAGAGCTTGTATTCCTCGCGTGAACTGTGTGATAAAATGATTCAGCTTGTCATGTTGAAGTCAACTACATGCTAGAGCAACCAAGAAGGAAAGTCCAAAATGAATTATGAACATATCCAGGAGAATTTCATTCTCTGTGTAACCAAACACTTAGCAGTATAATGTCTAGCTATTTCAAACATTCTATCACTTTCCCCCAAGCTTGACTGTGATACTTTAGATATGCTTGACTGAGGTAAACGACCCAGGCAAGTGAAACAATTTTAACGTCCCTTCAGCTGGAAAGCCATTGTCATACAATAGGGATTAAAAGGATTACTTAATCCATGTTCAGTGCAGTGAATATCAGAATTTTCTGTGTCCACTGGCGTCTAAAACACAACAGGGTTAAAGAAAAGAACTACTAGAAAGTTTCAATGGGAAGACCTCATTTAAGCCGGTAAGTCCTACTAGGTACTATATCTTTAAAATTGGGTGCTGTATCTTTGTATTATTTGATGTGAATCAATTTGTTTTTATCTAACTGCTCAGGAAACAAAAAATGTTTGTTTTTTTTTTTCATTTTTTTTGCCATCAGCATGTACCATTAATTACTAGTATTTCATTTGGAGAGTTATCAAAGGTCTTTGAATTGCTAATTTATAAATTCTAAACTCATGATATTTTAGTTAGGCACATACTGTATGTATTTTCCCCTGATTTAGTGCACATTTAATGAATGTAACCACTTCCATTTAATATTATTCTATATACGTGTACATGTAGGATGGATAGTAAGCTTTGGAGTTTGCTGATTTCATGATGACCAATTTACTATTTTTGTAGCAAAATTCCAGGACTTCAGGGGTCAGAGGACTGTCAAGTGCTCATTGTCAGTGTTGGTATCTTCCTGTCAACAATAAAGAAGTTCTTTTATGCATGGGATGGGACTATTCAACTCATTCACATTTTATGTGTCACCATATAGTGCATGCATTTGCAGCAGTCCTACTTGACACTTGCCTTATAGTAAAACTCCAAGCATCATAGAAGACAGTGAAAGTGCTTAAAAGATAGAAGCTTCTGCACAGCTGCATTGTGTATTAAAGTGCTCTGCCACAGTGAATTTCAGTGGCGTACTATGCATTACTGTGTGCATGGTACATGTCTCAGACACATCCCCTAGCTTGCAGGAAGACATGTACAATGTATGACAATAGATAGTGCTGATGTAAGAATCATGTTTGTAGGATCTTATCGGAATGTAAGAAGACAATATGCTCAAGACAAGTCATACATGAATGCAGTGAGGTTTTCCCTAGAGTGGTTGGGCAATGCCCAATATACCCCACTTTATTCAAGAGCTTCTTCAGTGGTATATCTTATTTCATCTTGTTTTCATGAGAAATGCACTTTTACAATCTTTAGAGCTTTGGAATTTGTGTTGCATGTTTCAGTAATTAATTCCCAAAATACAATGTTTTGGAACTTTTGTTGGTATTCAGAATTTCTTGCATGTGGGAAAGGTAACCTAAAAGTTTGTTTGTAATCATTATGATCACTCCCACATTTAGGCCAGATTTCCTTCTCTTACCCAGCTAGATCAGAGCCTAAATGTCTAATCAAAATATCCGTACATAGGAATTTTACCCATGATAAAGAGTCCTACCAAAGTGTAACTAACTGTGCATGTTGAAAGAAGAATAAACAAGAGACCATTTGATGTTGAATCCTCACAACATTTTTAGTGCTAAAATTAGTTCATGAGGGAAACTGTCTTATACTTGATGCAAATTGTAGTGTTACAAATTACATTACAAAAAAGGAAAAAAAGTTATTGTAGACCTATCAACCTTGAAAAAAAAAAATATTTGGAGTCAGTATTTTGCAAGTATGGCATGCATTTACTTTCAGTGGAGACTTGCTAAAACAGCACCAGTACATTTTTCTTGTTTATTGCCTTTTGTGCACAGAAATTTTATATTGTGGCTTTTGCCGTAGTTCTTGTTATAAATGGCAAATTACGCTTTGTCATCTTTCTCCTGAAGTTTCTCCAATCTACTCCATGGTTTGGAGTACCAGGTAAAAGATGTCAGGGCAAAACTGTCAGAGGTTAATGTCAAAAGTACAAGTGGAATAGCTGAAAAATGTCAGGGGTAAAATGTCAAGTGGTAGAAGGTCAGAGATGAATATGGATAAGATGAAACAAAGAGCTGTGGAAGATTGGATATACATATCTGACAATTTTAACATTTTAATCTGGCACATTGAACTGGCCTGAGAGTGTGCTCTGATTCTTTAATCCATTAAAGACTAGTCCCAATTACACTCGGTTAGGTGTCTATGGGAAATGTGGCATAGGAAAATCAGCTGAAGATCAGCAAAAAATCAGCAAAGATGCCTGCAGAGATTGACATGATGACAGTGATGGGCTCAATATCAGTCACCATTTAACAAGCAAACACGGACTCCAGTGGTTGCCAACACACTGTACTAGCCCGCGAGGGTGAACCCTGTACTGGACAGACTACAGCACCATGTAATACAGATCTCATGTTCACATAACATCCAACAAGTGATTAAAGGGAATGCTACATTCAGCCAATCAGACTCCATTATGTAGGATATCTGTGATTTGAAAATGAATTTTAAATACAAGGGTCCCCCCCCCCCAATCATTACTCAACCTCTCCCCACCCCACCTCCAGCATTGTGAAACTGTGCCTTTTCCAATGAAAATAGAATGCTTTTAAACCCTGTACTTCTGTAAATGGATTATTATATTCTTATAAGATTGTACTGCATATGCTGGTAGACCCGTCCTGTTAAACACTGAAAGTGCAATATTATGATGTGAACTCTGTGCTGAAGCGTGATTATGACCATTTTGTATTTTTCCCCCATGAGTGGTGTGGTGCATTGGTTAGAGTGGCTTATAGGAGCTCATGTAAACATTTATAGAACTGAGCAATGTAACTGATGCTATATGTTATTAATTAAGAAAGCACACAAACTATCTTCACTATGCTGTTGAATATGCTATAGCTGCTGTCCTTAGCTATCCTATGAAGTAAATTGAAGACATTTTGTTTTCGAATAACCTGCAGTTTAATGGAATGCCCCATCACATTCATGTCCTGTTATTGCTAGATTCATTGTATGTAAGGTATTTACCAGTGGCAATTTGTTGTATGTTTGTTCTATTTGTCTCTGTGTGCAAATGTGACATTACCTTTGAGAAATGCAAACAAGGGACACAACTTTTTTTTTGTGTGAAACATTCCCATTTTCCTGAAATATGCTGAAGCGTTTTTAGAAATTAATGTTTGTAGAAGTGGTTTCTGTCAAACATGATAATAATTGATGAAATTGGTCGGTATTAAAGGGGATGGCTAGTAACCGATCAGTGGGAATGCTGAGGGATGATTGTTCCAGTCCTTGTGGGATTCATTTAAGAGTACATTATATATCTACTGTTGTGTGAAAATTATTTGCTTCAGAACGGTCTCATATTCAAGTAATGTGCAGATTAATGCCCCGTCACTGACCAGGCGCGCTAACCTGGAAACATTAAACTGCACATTAACATAACAAAATGTTCTTGCATAAAGCACTAAATATTACTTTCATTCACATTTTGGTAACCCAGAATATAGCACAAAATCATTAATTAAACAAAATGCACACTCTGCATATTAAATGATTCATTGTGATCATTGAGTGAATAAAAAATGGCTCATTTGTGAGTGAATTTGATTTGTATATGAAAAGGAGTAGGAGTTGAGACAAGTTGCAAACAAAGTATATTTGATATATGTTTGTGTTGATATTTTATGTAAATCTGTAATCACATCACCATTTCATCATAAGTAGTAATAAGGACATGAATTCCAGACTGCATAACGATCAGTAAACAAATTAGTTTTTGATTAAGAATTATATATTTTGTAATATTAGTCATGTATAACATATGGTTTGGCCTGGTCCATTAAATGAAGTATCTAATCTTTTCTGATTATATGCATTTTTTGAAATAGATATCTTTCATAAAAGAATGATTCATCTGTGAAAATACATGTATTGATAGATATATGCAAATTCTAAGTATCGCGGATGGACTGCGATATTTCATTTTGGTAGTAAGTATTCAGTTATGGTATTCTTTTCGGTGGCAATTTTCTCAAGATTATGTTTGCCTGAAGGGAATGTTCTCATTTTATCTGTGTGGAAACTCGGGGACAAATTGTATATCACAGGGATGTTGTGAATGTCAGAGTTTAATATGATTTCAGACTTTTTTGCTCTCTTCAAAACCCACTTTTGAGACCTTTTGCAGTTTATAAGTGCATTGAAATGTTTACAGTTTAAGGCACATAAGCAGACTTTTGTCTTTTTAATAAGTTTCAGCAAGTACTCTCACAACTGGGAACACTGATGTCATTGGGAAGGTCATTGTCTGGAGAATTTGATAACTCCCAACATTGGTGACTTTATCCGACTTTTGCATCAATGGGTCAAAAGTTGTGTAGTTCAGGGTATTAGCTTTGTCTGCTGCCAACTAGTGTTCAAAGTGGGACATTGAGGTATACAGTTAGGCAAAGAAAATGAAAGGTTCTACAGCATACATGAGCAGTGTCAGATTTTGTATTAATTTTCATTTTTTCTTTTTCCACTACACAGAAGTTAACTGTTATGTTTTTACAAGCCTCACAAAGAATGTGCTAGTAATGATAAACAATTGATCTTGTTTGCAGTATTATGTGAAGGTATAAAGTAACCTATAATGCTACAATGGAGAAACATTTGCCTATGATGTTGACTGTAGTAAATCCATACATCATCAAGATACTGTTTCAAGCATGGATATAAAAAAATCCGCACATTGGTCTGTTTTGGACCTGGAGTGATATTTTGGGGAAGTTAAGGAATGGCACCAAAGCTTTAGTTTGATGGAGTGTTAACAGTGTTCAATCCTGTTTGTTTTGTCATCAAATGTTTTGTGACAGTGGCTGTACTTTCACGTTCTAATTTTCTTTGTACTTTGTCAGTATTCTGAACTCACATCATGAAAGTGATACAAATTCAACCTTCCATATATTCTTCCCTCATTATCTATCTCCCCCCCCCCCCCCCCATCTCTTATTGCAAGCAAACCTAGTGTACCCGGGTATTCTATTGACCGATTCGGGTTCGTTGAGGGCAGCAGACATTTTATGGCACTGGGCGCAGCCATGAGCTCAAATTGCGGTGTCTCAGCCGACCCCCCCCCCCCTGCTCTCCCCCACCCCCAGGGCAACATATTTATCGCGCACTTGTAACAAAGGTTCGCGCACTAAGCAAGCATTCACGCACTCAGTACGAGACGTCCATTGGCTAAAGCAACCATGCATCAGTTTTTCATTCTGCGCGCGTGCTAATGTAGGGAGAGGGGTGGGGAGTGGGAAGGGGGGGGGGGGGATCGGCTGAGACACCGCTTAATGGCGCTGCCCATGCCAAAAATACACATAGCGCGTCACAGAATCGATCAATAGGTAACCAGCTGATACACCAGTCTATCCAAAGTTTGTGTTTGTATGGTCCTGATCATGCAGTATGTGATGTGCCTACTGGTAGTTCTCTGTAGAGTGTTCCTACCTTTGACAATTACTGAATGTGCTATGGATACTTTTTTTTTCCCGCTGTCACAGGGTGTTGTTATAGGTTGGGTTTTTTTTTCTGTTTCATGAGGAAATTTCACAATCTTTCAGTAGGACTTTGCTGATCAGTTGGATCTCGTGTATTATTTGACTTTGAATTTTTATATAGTTTATAGTTTGCTCACATCATATGAACTGGAATCCTATACTATAACAGATGTGTGCATACATTCATTTCATTCATTCATTCCTTTAGTTGGAGTCAGTGGTGGTATATTTCTGATGTGCCTACAATTGTTTGTATGTCTACATTATAGGTTGTGGGTGATGCCTTGTTTGTGAATGTGCTTTACACACAAAGTGGATTCTCTTTACTGCTGACCAGTCTTCAAACTACACCGTGGTTAACCAAAGCAGGCTCTGATATGTATTAGAAACAAAACATACGACATGACAATGCAAAAGAATTCACATGTAATATCAGATTTATAGTTTTATGAGTTCCTTCAGCAGCAAGACGAGTTGCGACAGCATTGTCTCTTGTCTGGACGTGCATGATAAATGTGAATAAAAATATGTATGTATGACAGAATAAACTCTGGTGTTCTGCGTCTAATTTGGCAATGAGTTTATACATGTACATATAGACGATGAAGACAAACAAGTTGACATAATGCATTAGATTCCAACACATATATATATATATATATATATATATATATATATATATATATATATATATATATATATATATATATATATATATATATATAGTGTATATATATATATGTATGTATATATATATATATATAGAGAGAGAGAGAGAGAGAGTATCATGAATCAACACAAGTTATTATGTCTTTCCATTGCATAGTTTCTTTAAATCAAGTTGATTGTTGAATCATTCAGAGATGATTATTTTGTAGCACAGCACCACACATCTCATTATAGGAGCCAGGAGGAATAGTGTGTATAAATATGTATACTCACTATTCCTCCTGGCCCCTATAATGAGATGCATGGTGCTGTGCTACAAAATAATCATTTCTGAATGATTCAACAGTCAACTTGATTTGACTCTTTATGTGCCACGTTCGCACGTCCGACTCAGTCGACGGCGTGCCAACTTCGCATATTCTGCTCAACAAACAAAACCGCTTAAACCGATCGATAAATCGCTAATCCCGCGGTACGATGAAAGCGTTTCTCGCGCTTTTGTTCCTCTCACATACGGCTTGCATTCTATGTGGTGATTGACTATCAAGCGGTGTTAACAACTAGATTTGCGTGTACATTCTAAGTTTCTGTCACGGTTTTATGTGCAAAAGTCGTGCCTTTACAGTAATGTAGCAACTAGTCATTCAAAAGAAAAACTATTGGAAATAAATTTGTCATACAATTTATATCGAAGTAAAGTATGGCATTCCTCTTTAACTTTGCTCAATATTGTGTCCACCGTAACAGAAATTTATAGAAGTTCTACAAACTGGAAATACCGAATTCTTTCTCGAAGCATGACTACCTTCGTGTCTCAGAGTAACTGGCACACAGGGGGTTTCCACCATGGCACATAAAGAGTTAAAGAAACTAGGCAATGGAAAGACATAATAACTTGTGTTGATTCATGATACTCTCAACATCAATGTGTGGTCAAGTGAATATCTGAATATATGCCATATATTTCATAATAATTTTCTACTATTTTTCTTCATATTACTTGGATACACCCACAACAAACCTTACAGACCAGGTTTTTGCCAGTGACATCATCTTGTCAATCATTGGTAAAATACTAGTACAATTTAACAAAAGACATAGGAATGCATCTTCCCCCAGACTGAGCATAACTTGCATATTTCCATGTTATTGATATGATTAACAAAGGACATTGCAAGGAAAATGCAAGTTTTCCCTGCAAGTTACGTTCATTCTGTGGAGAAAGGTACACTCCTTTGTCTTTTCTTAGTCATGTTAGTACTATACCAGTGATGGGCATATGATGTCCTTGGCAGAATCTTGGTCTGGAAAATTGATTTGTTTTTTTCTTTTTGTGGGCATGTGTAATCTGACGAAAAATGGAGGAAAGTTTGTTACAGAATACATGGCACATATTCAGATATTCTTCAGGCTAAATAAGTGATGATAAGTGTACAGTATTATGAATCCAGTCAACATGTATTTGCACTGCATAGTTCCCTTATCAGAGACTGAATTCTTCCATCACATTCAACATTAAACCTGTACTCGCATGCTATCCACTCTGCCCATTAATGAGAACAAATCACTCGGAGCAGCCAAACGTATGGTTTCAAAGTCTCCAGTCTGTATTTCATTCCATATGCAAATAGCTAAAAGTCGTCTCTTTCGGTGACTTGAATTTTCTCTATGGTGACCCAAGTCCTTGAGTTTTGCTCAATGTGAATATCTACAGAATAAAGAAAAGGCAACTAATACACTTTACACCAGTCTCAGAAAGACTGCAGGCTGTATCAATCACATTACTATGCCATGTGTCTTGTGCAATAAGCTCAGTTCAAATTAGAAAAAAGAAAACTTACAGATGCTGACTAGCCAGCCATGATGGGCAATCTTTTCATGTAATATTGACAGAAGTAGAAGGTTGTAAAAGGTCAAAGTAATCTCCAAATAAGCCACATTCATTCATCTGGCCAACATGAATAGTGTGGTATAACCCATTTGACCAATGAACAAGGAGGTACATGTATAGTGTTTCATCAATACGTAGGTACCAGAGACTGCTATGACGGGCAGAAAAAAAAATAGGTTATGACCTACTGCAGTCATCATTCAAGAAATGTCCATGTGCAATGAATGAGTTGTTAGGGAGCAATTTGATGAAGACCACTTTGATTATAAAGTCATCTTAGGAACTGAACAAGCCTTCAAGCTGTAAGAAACAAACAAACAAAAATTGCTGAGCTATCCACTCAAAGAAGCCCTCATCACTGACTTAAGACCAGTATGCCATTTTGTCCCAAGGCAAAAACAAGGCAATACCTACATGTACCTTGCTGATCTGATATCATTATACCCCCACCCACACATAATAGGGAGCTTTAGATTTTGATGCGCGGACGTCCGAGACGAGTGCGCTGGACGTTCTCCTCTCCCCTGCGTCGTGTTGAAAAATAGCTTTAGATTAAGCTGAGACGCAACGTATAAAAAATAAAATGGCACCCCAATATGATCAGTGCATGAAGTAGTTCTCTATGTTGCAAACTGTGCGGACGTAAAAATAGCCCAGTACGCCTAGTGAAAAACTCAGGCGACGCAAGCTAAAAATAAATCGACTTGACACGCGCTTCTGTGCACGCTCATAACATGTTTTTTTCCCTCTGAACGTCCGCGCGTCTAAAATCTAAAGCTCCCTAAGTGTGTCTTTTCTTATGACAATTCTGCTAATGACCTTTCACTCTTTCAGTTAGTGACATAGAGGGCTGACTGTACAGCAGTCTAAAACATGTCCCTTCCTTTTCACTTTGTCAGTTGTGTTTTATTACTGACAAGCCCCGGAAGATAATCCTATATACCTTACAGTAGGTATAATGATTGCCACAAAGTTCCAGCAACCATATTCGCATGGATTGGAGACCACAACACCTATAAAATTTCACTTTGGTTTGAAGAAAATATGGTTGTAAAGTGGCTGCAAGTTTATTACACTTTGTTATACTTGCCAAGACTTTGAGTGTGTTTGTGTGTGCCCATGTGTATTGAAAAAAAAAAAAAAAAAAATGGCATCTTTTAAAAGAACAGTCCCAATGCTTCATTCATACTTTCATAATAACAATCAGTTTGGAGCAATATTTGGATTGTGCACACGAACTGTCAGTACAAGGCCTTCACAATCTAAAACAAAAAGTGACTCTAATACCACAAAAATGTATATTGCTGAGCAGGATTAAAAAAACAAAAACAAAAACAAAAACAAAACATAAACAAAAATTGTGAAGAACATCATCTGGCAGTGATAACAGAAGTTGGAAACTCACTGGAAAAGTAAAGTGCTCATTCCAAAGCTGTCACTCAACATTTTGGATTTGATTCCCAGTTTCATGTTCTGCATTGTCAACATGACATTTTCATAGACAGCAGGATCATACATATTACAAAATGTTCCTTTTTAACTCTTCTTACAACAGTGATCCTAACATAATCCCTTAGCTACATTCATAACAGTAATAATTCCCTGAGAAAATGCCTGTAAAATGTCTTTTAAAAACATTGTACACATATTTACATTGCAATTTTTATAAAATTCATTTTTTCCCCAAATTAGCTAATTTTCCCCCTTCTGTGTAAACCAAACATGAATTTACATGTTCTGACACAAAACTGGTTACCGGGTATACACACATTAAAACTGACAGTCGGTTATATCTGTTGATGATTACATAACACGTTGAAACAAGTAATGGTGTATGACACAGGTACCTGAGGTAACCATGGAAACTGCATCCACCTTCAACTTCACACACCACTTTTTTTTTCTTTCTTTTTAAATCTGTGTAGCTTGGTTGCACAAATAAGGATAGTGAGCATTTGTGTACAACCATCAACTACATCTGAGTCAAAACTCTGTAAGAAATGTCACTAGGTTGACAAAGATGGAAGGAAAATCAATTTGATAATCCTGCTACGTGAAGCTGAATTCATCTCTCTTTTTGCAGCTTTTTAAAATTCTGAAATTCTACTCTAAGCAATAAGTGACCTGGCTGTGGGTGCTGATAGAACAGAGACAATAACCTGGTGTGTTTTAGTTACGACTTGTGAGATGTATACTCCCAGCAGTTCACCTCTGTTGTTTGGTTTATTTTTTGTCTTTTCTTACCGAAGAGGTCTACTGCATAGACCTTTTGCCTCAATGGCACAATTTGGTTTCAATGAAACTTTAGAAGAACATGAAAAATTAAGGCCCTCTGTCTTGTTTTGGCCCTCTCCCCTTTAATAACAAATGAGATAATCTACACACACACAATTGTTATACCTGTATAAGGAATGAATAAAAGAAATAACCATGGCTATAAATTACATAAATGCCATAAAATATGCAGAGAGCTATGTCTTAATTCATTCATACATATTTACATTAATATTCATCTTACAACATGGAGAACAAGTGATTACAAATACAATAAATAAAGCAAACAGAAATTTGCTTGAAAAACATACAAGAATGCCACGAGGTGTATGGTATATATCATCTTCAATCTGTACGGTTTCCTTGAGCTCTCTATAGCTGCAGTCTCACTGTATGAAACTAATCATAGTTTCATTACCAGGTACTTTGCTTCAGGTAGTTTGGGTAGCCTGACCGCAAGCTTCTTGAGAAGTTACCAGCGAAACTTCCTGCAAGCACCTGGGAAGCTTCTCACTTCTCGCAAAACTTCACATAGTTTTGTGTGTAGAGTGGCCACACACAGCTGAAAATTCTACAAGTTTGTTGTGTGAGTAAGATCATTTCATGTTGCTTACACACATAGCACATTATTTTGCATGCTGTTGTATTTTTCAGGGTGCACGTCTTTTGCCCATGTGGAGCATGCACATTAGAGATCAAAACTATGGGTTGTTTCTTATCACTCAAACTACGCAGAGCTTTGGCTGTAGTGTGATCGCATGCCCAAACTTCGGGAAGTTATCAGGAAGTCAACTAAGCTTAGTTTCATATATTCTGACGGTGGCCTGCCAAACGCATCACCTGTATACTCATGACAAAGTGCTGTAATATGAGTATGATGAATCCCAAGGTGCTTAAGGTGGCACTTCAACATATATTGGTGTGAAAACATAACCTGGCAAAAACAATAACTAAAAAATAAAATACGCTGTCTGAAAGGATAACAGCCATCTTTCCTATAGGTAGTGTCATAAGTGACAATTCTCTCCTACTCATTAATGTGCTCAAAAAAACAAAACAAAACAAAACAAAACAAAACAAAGCACAGTTTACTTTTAATGATTATATATATAATCACAATCAGCTCTTTTATAAGGTATTTAATTTTACTGTACATTCATTCACTTAGTCTTTAGTTGCTTTAAAAAAAAATTCACATAACACAAAATAGAATAAGAAGCAAGAGAATTGTAGAACAAGGATATACTATTGTCCAATAAATGAGTTTGTCTTAAGGCATAGTAAATATAATCGTTATCACACATGTATATGCCAAGCTTGGAAAGTCAGAATACATGTTTGATGTCAGAAATACAGAGAGCTAAATGTCTTTCAAAACTCACTGTGTCATCATACCTGGAATTCAGTTACTAGCACATAAATTTGACTTGTGCCTCTTGGGATCCACTGTGTCATAGCAAGAAGGGAAGTTTGGCATTTCTGTCCTCAAACTGCATGAGCACACAAATCTGACAAGTGACAAGAATTGTTACTTTGTCTGTTGTGGTTTGTTTGTTTGTCTGTGTGTTGTTGATTTTTTTTTTGCCCCCTTGTCAGCCACTACATGCAGTTGGGGAGATTAGTTTTATATAGAAATACTCCATTCAATATTGTTTAGGTAGCTTTGAAAAAATGGGAATATGATCATTAAATTAACAGATGATGATCTACACCACCAATTTGATTTATACAGGCAAAGTAGCATGCTGTAGATAATAGTCGCTGCTAAACATTAGAGGCACCACAAGAGTAATTCTGCACAGCAGGTATAGACACTAGAACATGTTTAATACTTTGTATCACTGCAGCAAACAGTACAGGGCCTTTACAATATACCAGAACTTCCTTTTTTGACCCAATCACTTATGCTATGAACAATACTGCTATCATAATACTATTGACATACACAACACATTCTGTGTAGTTTGGGGGAATACTTGAGAGTTTCAACATTTCTAAATACTATAACAATGACATATATTGTGCATCTTCATCAAATGTTGAGATTTTCAATTAAAGATTTACGGATTCAATACCATTGTTCATTCCACCTCACCATGATCATCAAATTCTTACTGCAAACACAATAGAAAATGTCACAGGGACCAACTACTTTATTATGCAGCCACTACAAACTCCCCTGGAGTGAAATACTGTGGTCAAGACCTAACATACAGCCGTGTTATATTGTGGCGGTCAGTGGTCATGTGATATGTCTCCAGTGGACATTTCTCTGTGTAAAGCGGTCACAGAACCCAGGTTGAGCATTTCCAGTCAGCCTTCAGCTAGTAATTTAGGTATGATTCTCTCTCTACAAGTTCTTGTACCTTACATTAATAACTTCTTTTTCTAGGGTCCACCTGCTAAGTGGGATTAAAAGAAAATACTTGAACAAGATACAATCATCCCCAATGGAGTTACAACTCTCAATTCCCTTTTGAGATATTGTCCTCCACACACTGTGACATCATGGTGCAATTCTTGAGTTTGTGTCTGCTACTTTAAACAAACCTAAACGTGAGGAGAGGATACTTTCACCGCTAGCATGAGGCAGTGTGCAGCGGGAACAAATAAGCACAGAGGTAACAATTTACCCTCACTGGCCCAGTGATGGCCAAAGCTCATGATTACATAACAATGGTCAACTTTCCCCTTTCTTCTGTGTCTATTGTGTACCTCAGGTCTTCAGTCTTTCATCTCACTTTTGTAGACAGGCTAATTAGCAGGTTTCAGAGAACTCTACAGGGGAGAGGTATACAGTGGGTATGGAGGTGGGTGGTAGCAGGCACAATACAGCCTCATTACAAATCCCTGCCAGCCACAAAGGGGAATTCTATAGAAACCTCTTACAGAGAAAGGAGAGATCACGAGGGAAGGACCCCTTTAATAGAATGAGGGAAAGTGAGAGTCAAGTGGATTTACAGCTTTCTCTTTTTTCGATATCCATGAAAGCCAAGGGTGCACACCAGCCAGATTTCGAGGAAAAGTGAACTAAGAATGAATTCAATCAATTCCATTCAAGACTTACATTTTGACCTCCTACACTTTTAAAGTTTCCCTGAGTCTATACCTTATGGTCCCTAATAGACTATTGGGATACACTTCAAGTGAATGTGTATAAATGATGGCAAAGTCTGCATCGAAGTACAGTATCTACACTGTTTGTGTGACACTAAAGTCAACTGGAATCCCCATGAAAACTTGGAGGAAACAGAGGGAGAATTCATATTTGTCCATGAAAAATGTCAGATGAAATTTGAGTTTCCCACTTTTGCTAGCCCTCCCTTGCTTTTTGTGGGCAAAAATAAGCACAAGGAGTACAGTGGCCGCACAGCGTTTCGTAGGGTGGGGGCTGTGGGCCCAAGAGGGAGGGGGGGTCAATGTGCAATGTACCCTACACACGTATTTGATGTCAAATTGGTTGGTATTTATTATCACACAGCTGTGATATTTAGTGCATCTGACTCCTTATCTCTTTTGTTTATGTTGCTTTTTTTATTACATTCTTGATCTCCATAGAAATATTTTCTGCAATGTATCAGTTGAGACATTGTGTTATCATCATTTTACTGAGACAGGAAAAGCTAGTGAAGGCCAGTGAATTGATAATGTTATCCATACGACTCTGGAAGAATGCCTCTACTTTCACACATGCGTTTTGTTTGGGACACTCAAATATCCAGCGCAGCTGAACAAGCACAAGTGACGTGAGAGTGCATTTAGTTTGGATTCACTCTATGCCCAATATTTGCGTGCTGAAAACAGGGTAGCTACATAGAGCACAGAGAACACAACGTAACAGCCAACAATCAGACAGCTTTAAGAAAACGAGTGCTGTAGTTCACAACAACACAAGTATGCACCAAATCAGACAATCAAATAGAGATAAGAGATCATTTCAAATATCAGTTACTTGCTTCATGGAAACTAAAAAGATTCATATTTCAAAATATTCTTGGAGTCTGAAAGTCTGACGGGAGGTAGTTCAAGACATCATTCAAATCAAGCTTTGGAAGAAATGGGTCACATTTCTGATTTGAGCCAAATCACCATATTTGGCAGTTGTCTTGGGTTCGAGGTCTGCGACTTAATCTGCTACCATGGTGATTGGTCACATGGGTTACCAGCAGCATGACTTTCTAGCAGCTATGACCCTTATGTGGCAAGCCTTGTCAACATTAAGCTATGCATTTTTATCAAACTACATAAAGCTTAAAAATTTATATATCAAGACTAACCTGCTGTATCACAGCCTTTCAGTCATGGTCTCCCATACAGAATACAACACAAGATTGGACATCTATCTGACATAACACAAATACAAATCAATAAAGGAAAAACCAAACAAACAAACAAAATGTGCTGAAGAAATTCATACACTATGCAAGCCCATTTCTATGATTAAATTAGGCATCAGATACAGCTTGGAAAAGTTTCAATGGCATAGTTGGCAGCATTTATGACTTTGACCATAATTTGGAAGGAGGGAATCCTATCTTGTGGTAAAGGAAAAAAAAAAGAGAGGAAAATACTCTTTATGTCATCTTTGTTACTGTGGTAAAGGACATAGAGAAGGATGTCACAGTTATCTAAATACACACATTTCCAAACACTATTTTATGAACAAAAAATGCTTTACTTTCACCTGAGCCTTCCATTAAAGGCAATAAATCCAATAAAACCAAAGCCTCACATTGACAAATTCATAAAACTGTTGAAAGATTTGTACTATTCTCCAAACAAACAAATTATCCCATAATGCTCTGCTTACATAAGTGTGGTATCAAATTAGGATGATATAAATTAAATAGCTATCTCTAATATACAGGTGACTGGGATGAGTAGTCTGTCCGAGTCATTCTATGTCGTGATAGTGGTGATAGTGATGATGATGGTGGTGTTCATGATGGTGATGGTGCTGATGTTTGTGGGTGACTGGAGAGTACACCACGCCTTCTGTTTTCTCCATGACCTCATGCTTCATGACAGTGAGGGGCTGTAGAGTGTGGTGCCGGCGCGACTTCCGCCGGTGCTTCCCCCTGATGGCTGCCACTTGGGGCTGCACCTGTGGTGCAATGACCTGTGTGGTCACCACTTGAACGGGTGCCGGGAAGCTGTGCCGCTTCACGCTGTGCCGACAGTGACTCTGTTTCGCCGCCTGCACCTCAAAGTGCGGCTGCAGTCCCTCGAGGCGCGTTCGGGACGCCTCCAAGAGCTGCATGTGATAGTCTTTGTGGTTTCGCTGAGCGTACTCGTACTTTGCAAATGATTCCTGATTCATTGGTGGTGGCTGCTTCTTCCCACTAACCCCATCCCCATGCAGCTGAGGTTCATACGATTTTGACCTTCTATGGTGGTGGGGGCTCGACTTGGAATGTCTGTGACCTCCAGAGGTTCTACTTCCTGCCGATGCACCGAGCGGTAAGTCAACCTCAGGGCCTTCATTTGGCCTCCCTGAAATCTCCTCAGCACTAGGGCTGGTGCACTGGTGATCTATCCCTGCCAGCTCCTGGTAATAGCTGCGTCTCTCTGCATTCTCCTGAGGACGCTCTGTGGAACCACAGCTTGTACCCGCATTGTTGGTTTGTTTGGCTGTTCCACTGGGATCTTTGATGGTTTCTTGAGTTGCACTTGATTTTCTGCAATGACCACAAAACAGTGAAAATTGCCCAGATTTAGACAAACAGTATTTGTCCAAAGGCCAGATAAAAATTATAAATGCCAAGTAGAAAGATGTTAAAGTGTCACAATAAAATACAAACATTGACACTGACATTGAATAATTTATGGTATATGACATGTTCCTCAATAAAACAGTACATGTATTCTATCAAGTTACAAACTGTGCATGACAATTCATTATTGATGGTACCCCAAAAACAACCAAAACACAAGCAATTTTTTTTTTGCCTAAAAAAAAAGGAAAAAAAAGGCATTTACCATGAGGGAAGGAATAAAAGAACTCTGCATCCCAACCTGAAATCTTTACATAGAGTCAAATTCAGAGGATTTCACACAAGAAAAGTGACAACACACTTGCCTTGCTTTACGATGCTGTCGTTCCAGGATAACCTGCTCTCCATACGGGATTGTCATGTCCGCAGCAGCCATGGACTGGGACCGCCCGCGATTCCTCGCCCTACGCGACCTCTTCTCGTCCTTCCGCCAGCACTGGTGGTTGACGTTGAAGCTGTGCCTGTGGCATGCCGGAATGTCCTCAAGGTTCTCCCGGGGTCGGTCCCGTGCACGATTCAGCGCATTCTCCTTGTTCTCCTGTTTGCCAACAAAGAGGGGCGAGGCGGTCGTGTAGGCGAGTGGCGACGTCGTGGATGGCAGAGATGTGGAGTGGGTGCTGGCGGTGCGGTAGTGGCTGAGGTTGTCGTGGCTCGGGCTGCTGGGCTGGCTGGCAGGGCTCGGCTGGTTGGTCGTCCTCCCACCACCTGACCCGCCTCCTTCTCCGGCATTGACGTCGGACTCCTGGTCGGAGACCACGGAGAGACGCAGCTTCAGCTTCCGACTGCCACTGGGTGGTAGGATGACGGAGCATGCCAGGGCCTCAGATATGGATTTCAGTATGCTGGATAGATCCTGGATAATGGGGGGGGGGGGGACGGGGAATTTCATGTGTCAATTAGCTGAGCAATGCTCTACAAGTTCAGAATAATACTCATCAAACTGTCACACATTTAACAAAAATATAACAATACAATGTTGCTCTGACTGACAAATGCAGCAGTCACATTAAAGCTATGTACGTATGCATAAAATCACCTACCAAAATATGACAGCCTACATTTTCTAATCTGTCTATATCAAAAAGGATTTCCATGTTCATTTTATGGTCATCATGATATATTCACACATTTTATAACCCAGCTTTCAAAGGAAGAAACCTCACAGTATCCTCAGAACTAAAGTAGTTTTGAAAGAAAGAACAAAGAAAGTGAAGATGCTCTTCAAAAAGCATCATCAAACCATGGAGTCAATCTAACACCCAGACTGGATGAATCACAGAAGACCTGAGGGATGCTGCACCTCAGCTGCAGCACATATCGCTGTGGGATCACACTGGTAAAACTTTCCAAAGTTTAAGTTCCAGAACATTTTACAAAGCTTGTTTGTCCATTCAAACTTGTGGCAAAACTTCTCAAAGTTTCAGTTTGCAATAAGTTCTTGAAGTTTGGGTCAGTGGTACGCATGCGTAACAAAGAAGAAAGTGCATGCTATCTGACAGGTAATGATTGTTTATACGTAAAAAATGCACACACATATTTTCCAATGAGGATGTGCTTCAGAAGCACCGAAGGTATTGGACTGGTCATGTGATAAACTTCAAGAAGTTTCAGCTGCGTGTGTTCAAAATGCACAAACGTTGAGAAGATTTGCAGGGGTTTGGGAAATTCTCTAGTTTTAGTAGGATAGTTTGCAAGAAGTTTCACAAGTATTGGGAAGTTTGCCGTCACACTGGCAAAACTTCAAGATTCAATTAAAATTAAAGAAGTTTTGCCAGTGTGTGACTGCAGCTGTTGAGATAAGGTTGGATGCCTGCCCGGAAAGAGACTACAGTACTTCTGTACACTGCCATACCTCACGTGTGATTCGTCTGTGACCATCGAAGTCGTAAAGGGTGAATGCCCACTCCTGAGTCTCTTTCTCTGCATCCAGCGAAACATCGCAATCCACGGCCTGGAGAGAATGAAGAAGACAAGTTGTAGTCCAGCTGTATCAATTTCCACTATATCTAAAATTTAGTATGCCTTTAATTCGGCAGTTAGTAAACAGATTGGTGTTGTGTCACGACTTAATCTGAAAGTACATTAGTGTAGATTTTATTTTACTCACAACACACATACTCATACACATAAAGAATGTACATTTTGTAAGACTTTCCATAAAGTTCTTGGCTGCTGGTTGAAGGTAAGCTTTCTTATGGCCTTTCTCAAGGCACATGGCAAACATTTATGTATCATTATCAGTAAGCTTCCTTACACTCAGGGTGTCAAAGATTAGATTTCACTACTTCAGAAAACAGAAATCATAATTTTTTTCTGCACAACAAATGGTGTACAATTTGCTATCTGATAAACCATGATCTCTATCATTCAAAGTAACAGGACTTGACTTGGATAACTGCATGAAAAAGGAAATGAAATGCAAGAAATACTATTTGATCTCATCAAAGAGTTCTCAGTGGGCATCAAAGATCCCCACTTTCCTACCCCAATGGTTCCTCCGTGGCCAATGTCGTTGGGCGAGGGCGGGCAAGGTTTCTTTCCCGGTAATGACGAGTGGTCCGGCATTGCCTGCACCTTCAGGCTGCACCGCGATCCCGTCACTTCTGGGGGCAACGCAACTGTGAGAAGCAAACAAACAATTTGCGAGAGTCACATGATTATGTGGCTCTTGATTAGTTGACACCATAAAACGGTTGCCTTGGTCACAAACAGTGATATCCCCTGGTAATGCACTCTTTCATTTATTATGCACATGAAATGTTTCCCACTAGCAATTTTTCTCTTTGTGGATTACTCGATGCACATTCAGGATACTGTAAAACCAGAAAAATTTGCGGCATGAAACGTTCACAAAGTGGAACCAATGGCCTTTCTGCGGCATGAAACATTTGTGAATTGGCGACTGGCATTCAATGCATTGTGTACACAAAATCTTTTGTGTGCATCTTACTTTCACAAATCTTGGCTCCTCATGAAATTCATCAAAGTTTCATGCAAACAAAAATTTCTGGTGTTACAGTATATGAGGTGATATTATACAGATATTGACTTACCAGAGGTGGAATATAACATTTGAGATCCTCGCGGGAAGTTATATTTTTGTCGAGGATTATTATATTTTTCCGAAGCGCGTAGCGCTGAGGAAAAATATAGTATTCCGAGACAAAAATATAACCTCCCAAGGGAAATTAAATGTTATATTCCTACCGAAGGAAAAAGTCAATATCTGTTATATTATATGACCTACAGTACAAGAAATAAACTGCTGTATAGGCCCTAAAGCAAAACGACTAGGTCTAGAAACACTACTAGTACTCCTTTGCATGAACGCGCGTATGGGCGCGTACCGCATGACAACAGTGCGCTATATAGTGCCAGTGGTATTCAATCGAGCCACAAGTAACCTTTTGATACGTAGATCTAACTCCGATGGCTTCACGTAGGCCTACCGGGAATTCGTTCTTCCGTGGAGTACGACCGTTGCCTGTTTATCACAAAGTACCGGTAATTTCTAACGTTAGAACAGTCGTTAATCAATCGTACATAGTACGTAGGGCCTAGTTTCGTAGCGGTAGAGCCAGATTTTGTAATGAGAGATGTAAAAATTGTAGAAGACTAACTGTTAGACCAAATGCCGCTTTGGGTCTGGGTAAAGCAAGCTTGTTGACATAACATTTGTTTGTGGTGATGTACTGTATGAGAATGTGAACTTTCTGATAATGTAGGGCATAATCTCTTCTGCCTGCGGTCACTGATACAAGAGCTGTTTAGACTACGGACCTGGCCCTGGTCCATGTCCTGCGCTAGTACAAGTAGCATAAAAACTTACTCAGTTCAGGCTCTGGTAATGTAATGGGAAATCCTTTGGCTTTCCTGTCACGACTGTCTAACATTGATTGGAGTAGGAGCTATCAGGATAACAATTCTTTCTCTCTCACAAGCGAAGGGCAGCTGCTCATCAAAGCTGCCATGCCAGTTTGACGAAAACAAATCAGTTGCAATTTCGTAATTCGTGCTTGCAGTGTTCTAGCGTGTGTCAGTGTGATGCTCATTTAATACCGCTAGCGCATTCTGTAAACGTACAATGTAAGTGGTACCGTGCGTGTGGTCGGTCGACCGGTCACGATTACATTCGTAAGTATGTGTGTGTGTGTGCAAAGCGTCTCTGTGTATGTTGCGCGCATCATAACAATTGATTTTTGATTACGTCACCCCTCCAGATATAACGCCATTTGTTTAACGTAGTCGCTGTTATATTCCATGATTGTACGTAATTTACGTCATGTTGTGAAATATAACGCTTCTCATCCTTGTGAACATGGTCACGTGACAGCATTTTGACCAATCACACATTGGTATCTATATAGGTCATATAATATTTGAAGCTATTCCTGTTGCAATCTTCAAGTTTTTCATGGTTACTTGATATTTTGTCAGTTTGCAACCTTAATGATATATTGAGAAGGAGAAAATATGAGTTAAATGTCTTTTCTACATAGATTAAAACACAAGCACACAAGTTCTTCATTTTTGTTGGGAGTATAAGGATTGTAATGCAAGTTGAACCTTGGTCAGGTGACCAAGAGAGCAATTGGAAGTCCCTGTAGAAAGTAATGATACATGAAACAAAAACTAGAAATCATACATGCTGTACATTAGAAGTAACTCCCTTAATATGAAAATGCACTCCACAGTTGTGTAGTCTTAGATCGACAGAATCAAACCAATAAAACAAAACAAAGCAGTTCTGAAACATTACTTTAAAGATAAGACATATAATGCAAATTTCAGCTTTACATGTTTTCATAAAATAGTTATTTCAGTCATAGACATAGTATAATGCCAAAAAGCTTTGTTGTCTTGATCTCTAAAGACTTTCATTCTGATGGATAATTATCTTTACTAAATCTTCTTTTTAGAAATGAATTCAGGAAGACAAAATGATAACCAACTTCACATTGATTTCATAACTTCATATTTTTTTCTCAGTTTGATAAAGTGTTATGTCTCTGACTGTAACTTGAAACAATATTTATCTCTTCAATCTTTAGAACACTCAACACGGCACAAGCATGTTGTATTGTGACACAGACAAGTCATCCTAATACTCAGTATTAAACTGTATTTACGCCACATATTTTGTGGTGGGTTTTATTTTTGCATATTTTGCAGGTCAGGTGCTACAGAATGTATTTGTGAATTTAAAAACACACAAACATATGAATTCTGATCCCGACATGAATGCTATACGGTGCATGCGTACATGTACATGGATTCACTGATTCCTGTACAACACTATTGCGAATTTGACCACTCGAGAAATTATTGGTATGTCCAGATTCGCAAAAAATTAAACTTGCTAAATACAAATATATGGCATATACAGTAACCAGTATATTGGGACACATATCTGGTGTGATCTTTACCTTTGAGAGAGCAGAGATCCCCCCTAAGTCCGACAGGCCTCTCAGCTTGCCTTCCATCAAATTCATGAGAGCCACACTGCTGGGACACGGAGGGGCACGACAAAGGGGAAAGAGATAGGAGGAGAAACAAGGACAGAGAGAGAGAGATACAAATGTATATACAAATATGGAGAGATAGAAATATGGAGAGACAAAGCAGGGGAAACAATGACAGAGACAGAAAAGAGAAGAGAGAGAGAGAGAGGAACGAGAGACAAAGGGGAGAGAGAGGGCGAGAGCCAAGAAAACAAAATAGTTTAGGAGGACAGAGAGAAGCGGAAGAGAGATGGACAGTGGAAAAAGAGAACAAACAAAAGTGGTAATTAAAATTATTTGACACTACTAACTGTAAAACAAATATATCTATCTACAATGTATCTTCTCAAAGGAATGGCATAGTATTGCAGGGCTGCACACTAACCCATTTTTTTTTTCTACTGATTCGACCTGTCTGTCAGACCAGTAGGTACCCAGTTTTTCAGTTTTTTTTTACTGGTTCATTCCTGAAAAAGTTACTGGTCCGACAGTGATTTTTACTGGTCCTGGACTGTCGGACGAGTGCCAGTGTGCAGCCTTGAGCATTGGTTGAGATGGGGGATTCAGCTTTTAACTTTTTGCGTGATAATTAGAAACCACTGTTGAAATTTCACAAGAGGATTCTTATCTCCCAAAAAGTTGGAAACCTGAAGCCCCATCTCTTCCAAAACCACATCATCCCTTTAGAACAGATACCTTCATTTTCTTATCCATGACATACAGAATATAAGTTACTTTTATGACATGACATATGTTCCAAGACAATGATGAATTTTTCCTTTTACTTAAAAAAAACTTTAACTTGAATAACTTTAAAATGAAATGCACAAGCCAAGTCAAGATGAAAGATACTACTGTACACACAACACTGATGCAAGCAACCAACTGACCCAATACTGAAAACTGACTCACTAATTGGCAGAATACACCATGGGATATTTGACATGGTATTCTTTTGTTAGCGTGTCGTTTCTTTGAGACAATTATGCGAGGGGAACAAACTCATAAATGGCACAAACATTCTGGGCCTACCCTCATCAAAGCAAAGGTATCACTTTGCAATTACTCCAATACAGATGGAGGCTTAATTCAATGAATAATTAAATCTCACGAATCTCATATGGCATTAATCTTCTTCAGCATAATGGGAAATGGAAAAAAACAGCAAGCCCGGACAACAAACAAAACAACAGACAAACACAGAAAGGAAGAGGGGAAAAAATGATGATGAAAGAAAATGAATCCCTCACAGGCTGGCGTAACCAGAGCATGTCTCATTACAGTGTTCCAATGCAATGAGAAACAAATTCGGCATGATTGACGATCTGAACGCCGCTCTGCCAAATTAGGGTCAATGTCCATAATTTCTGTGCTCATTGTTGATATTTGCTGAGGGCTGAGCGGAACCATGCAACAGAGGAGAGAATTATGGCAGGGCTGCCGGAGAGGAGACGAAGAGACATGGGCCGTGTTCGCTCATCGCCAGTCTGACTGGAAAAATGTCAATGAATCATCGTGACAGTCGTAAAATGACGACCAAACCAAAGAAACAAGAAGTGTCACTAGTCAAAAGGCTTTGTTAGAAAACGACAAGGGGGAAAATAGGACTATACAGGCACAACTAATCCATGTACATGCACAGAAGTGAATGGAAATGCATGGAGGGTGCTTTACAAAATACAATACAGGGGCTGAGGGTTGGGGGGTAGGAGGTTGGAGAGAAAGAGAATTGTGAACATGCAATTATTCCAAATGAGCGCTACAAGCTGGGTTGAGGCGGGTCATGATTGAATGGGCCTCAGTGGGGAGATGATGTGAGATCCTATCAGCTCCCACCCAATCCCATTCATGGGAGCTTTGTTCCCATCTACACCCTCCCCCCATAAAAGAAAAAAAAAACACACAATACACACAAAAATAAGTTTGCCTGTATGATAAAGGAATAAAAAATATATCACAAGAGAGAGGGAGAAAGAACCCTGATCTAGGCCTCTCCATCATCCAGACATTACATTTCAGAAGATGAGGACTGTAAAACTCCCCCCCCCCCAAAAAAAAAAAAAAAAATATGGAATCCTTCAGTCCCTGTCCTTTCTAAATTTGTAGACCACACAAGAATAGTATATGGTCCAGATTTAAAATGAATTAAAATAAATTTGTGACTGAAAAAATTGAGCATTGAAGAAAATGGGATTCCATCCGGATTCGAATCCAAGACCTCCAGATTGCTAGACCGGTGCTCTACTGAGCTATAGAAAGCCCTATACAGTGTGTACTGTTTGTCCCAGGAACCGAAGACAGAAAACCAAACTACAATGTGAAACTTCATCAGACAACCAACTATTATTCAATCCTACCCTGGATACTTTGCAATACCCACATACCTACCATACTGCTACTTGCCTGGGACATGCAAAGCTCAATGTCAGACAAGTTTTTAAAAATGAAAGGGTATTCGTCTGCTAACAGTATGGGGCCTTGCATGAATGCTAAATCAGGCAAGTCATGTGGGGATGTTTTTCTCTACTGTATTTGTCTTGTATTTTCTCAATGCTTTTATGGACCTCATGCCTTCAACCTGACACTTTTCTGTAAGAATTTTGCTCTCAACAAGAATTTTGTTCACACAGCGCATTTTGATAAATATCTAACACAGGAGAAGATACACATCCCTAAAATAGTTGTAAAATGAGCCTCGTTCAATGGGTTCATATTTGTAGGCTCGAGGGCTTGCATTTAGATACACAATTAGAAATCATGCCTATTTACACAGCACTGCCGCAGCATGGCAGCCGCAAAGAGAGAGAGACAAACTAAAAGGACCTCCCCCTCCGCTTCCGCTGGCAGGGCCCTCGGACAAGTTTTCTTTCTGTCTGTGGGAAAACACAAATTAAAATGATGGCATACATCGGCGGCGCTGTCAGTCTCGGCTGGGATGCTGGTGCTGACACTTAGCCGAGAGCAAGACCATTTCCTGTGGTTCCCTCCCTTAGCTTGCCTCGGAACTGCTGGCTGGTAGGAAAGGGCCTCTCTTTTCAATTCATGTATGACAATCCCAGGAAAGCTGCTTAGTGGAGGTCCATGACATGATGTGAATGCACCTTTAATTGTTTACAGATACAATGTACCTGTACGTGACTAGTACAAATATTTCCTGTGCTCTGCAAAACATTTTTTTTTTTTGGTTTCCTTTAACATTTTACTTACAAATGAAAGAAGTTCAGTGGAGATAAATACCGTAGCTGTTGAGCACACCCTAAAAAGCTGCTCTTTCGATTGGATCTGTTGATGACACTGTGTCTATGGGGTATTCAGATTTAACAAGAATGACTACCGGGTACAAAGAAGTTTTAGAATAGCAACAGCCTAAAAGCGGAAGGATGTGGCAAGACACTTCATCTTTGGCATCAATACCACTCTGTTCTTTCTCCAACAATATCATACAAATACATGCTGGATGACTTTGTTATACTAGACAATATTCTGACATTTAAAAATATTTCACACTGGATCAGATTCCACTTTCAATAACATGAACAAAACGCTGCATGCTATAGCAGTTGCAAATTTATCACCAACCATTGTGACAAACAATATGGCCATGAAGCCCTCTGATCTTTCTCTGCAAATCAAGGTTGAAGCAGTTTTTGGATGATGAGGAGCAGTTGATGATAGAGCAGATGAGGAAGATGGTTCCAGTTAATATCCTGCTAGAGAGAATATCTATTGCTCCCTTGTTTAAAGAGATGTCTCAGAAAAAAAAAAAAATATTCCACAAAATGTCATCATTTTTTTTTTGAGAGGTACACATGCCCTCAACTTATTATCATCTCCCTATCTTTGGAAGGAGTTTGATCAAATTTTCTTTCATTGTGCCTGAATATTGAAAATATAAGGAATTCTCTTCATAATGCATTTTTATATCTATTGTATCACTACTGTGACAACACAAATTGTTGAAACTTTCATATTTTGTGATGATGGCAAATTGAAGTTGATAATGTATTTGTGAATACTTGTGAAGAAGATAGGCCTGCCCTGGTATTGCTTACAAGGCTCCTATAAAATGTTTATCTAGGCTTTTTTGATACATGGAAGTACATACATGTATTTGAATCCTGCAGCTCCAAGCAGAATTTTACTACTGCCGTAATGGCCCTGTTGCATAAAAGTTGAGATCAAACATATTGTCAGAAAATCAAACTAAAGTCTCTGAATACTCAATTCTGAATGGTTGACACCTAATTTATGTTTGATTTTCTGCCTTATGTTTGATTGAATCTATTCATGCATTAGGGCCCAGAACACATACATGCACCACTTAAGAAAAGGAAGTTAAGGAAGTGCTGTATGTGGGTAAAGGGTATTGGTATAGTATTTGGAGGTTTAAGCCTGCTCTTGGCCATAAAACTCCTTTGTGCAGTCTGAAAGCCCAGGAAATGCTGAGTCCTCAGTGTTGCCTTTATCTCGAGGCAAACATCTTTATTTCCCCTGCCTTACAAGAAAACAAACAGTCCCAAGTCATGGCCACATACAGCACAGTGCACTGACACATTGTTCCTACACGTGGGAATGCCTTCCACTGACGTGCTCATTGGCCCTAATGTGCAGAGAATCTAAGAGGGTGATGACCCAGCTTTTAGTAGTTGAAAAGTAAAATGAAAGAAAAAAGAATAGAAAAGAAAAGAAAGAAGATGAGAAAAATATCAATTTATCTCTTAGATATGTAACATTATTCAATGCACCACAACACTGCCTCATTTATATTCATTAAGTATGATTTTCATTTTCCCAGAAATGCTCATCTTATGCCAATGTTCCAACTTCTACAGAGAAAAGACACTGCATGTGGAAGGTGACAAGAGTAAAATCAAACTAAAGAGACTAGTAGAAATGTTGTATATCAGGCAAATCAGATAATTGAAGATGATAATGTTGTCACCTTACCAGTCTCCCATTGTCCTGCACATAAATCTTTTCTACATTTCCTTTGTTACTTTTTATCAAGTTAATGAGTATATGTACCCTGTATTCTTTGAAGTCCTAGTTGATTATTTGTAGTATTTTTTTAAATGTTTTTTGTTTCTTTTGATGTGTAGATTTTTTTTTTTTTTTGTAGTGCTGTGATAATAATCCCTGAGGTTGAAATCAGATTTTGGTTGCATGATCATGATAGACAGTACAAAATCCCAGATATTTGTTATTACTTTTACAACTACCTTTAAAAGACAGTTTACTTGAATGCTTGAGGCCCCATCATTATCATACACTCTTGCTTCATTCCACCATGAGTGAAGTATGAAGATATTTTACTGCCCGACAACTACTTCGCTTCACGTGCCACCTGTAATTATATTTGTTTATCTACTAATTCATTCACTCATCCATGTCTCTACTTATTGTAAGCATTACACTATGATTCCTCTTTATTTATCATTCATTCATGCATTTCTCTTTGGACTGGCCCCAAATTGTTTGGTGAATAAGGCAGCAAATAACAGTCGTAATCATTCTATGGCCATCTATAGCAAATTCTAAAAATATTACATAATATTCTGTGAATATTTTGTCAGTGAAAAAACAACAACCAAACATTGCATTGTAGCAGATTATTCTGTTTCCTTCAGTCAACACCATGGGAATGCACATTTGGGTGAGTACAGTGTGATAGGGCATGAATGGAGAAGGAAGGGTATAGGAATGGGGGCTTGAACACAATAACAGTGTGACGATGATGATGATGAGGCATAAGTGTAATGATGATGACAACGATGGTGATTATTATCATCACGAAAATGAAAACATGGGCAGGTTTCCATCACTATCATTATCATTATTACTATTATTACTATTATTATTATTATTATCATCATTATTATCATCATTATGACTGTTATCATTATTTTGTATCATCACCTTTGATCACTATCATCATATTCAGCAATTCAGTTAAAGCAGTTACCAATATTTCTGAACATGCAGTGTTGTGTAAATGTAGATGCACGATGTGATAAAGTGATAATAAATTGTTCACACAATCTCAATTTCCAATGCTGTTACATAACACCAATGTCACATAATGATCGCATCACACAAGAATGTCAGCATAACATACTTAGAATACCATTCCATAATACCACTCCATAACTTTGTAGACAGAGCACATCTCCCCTGTTGTGGGACTCTGTGTACATCATATAGAGAGTGCATTTCTGGAAACGTGAAGGCCTGCCAAGAATGCTATTAAACTCAGAATCTATCAGACCCTTCTACACAGCTAACTACACTTCCCCCCCCCCCCCCCCCCCTTCGCACATCTCGGTAGAGCCATCTTACCAGGAAGACGTGTTTGTTGACTTGAATTTCCCAGAATGGCCAACAGAGGGGGAAGATACAACAAGCAACGGAATACAAATAGACACCAGTGATAGCATTGTGTGTATAGTACAGCGGTGAGCTTTGCACACTGTATGCCACTGGTACAGTCTTTGTTCTTTATACTGTAGGGCAGCTTGGCATGAGATCCCATCATGAATTAACACCCTGCACATTTGCAGAGAAAGTTACCTCCAATAAAGAGGTGCCCCCTTTCCATTATAGTAAAGCTAAATAATAAATTCTTTAAAGGGTATAAGGATAAAGGAAGGCTGATAATAAACATCTGAGCAAATGTGGAAGAAACAAGGGACAATGACTGACTGCATTAATATTACATGTACATGTATTACTATTATCTACAAGTTCATATTTTTGTTTTTCTAGATGAATGTCTAAGAGCACTTGGCTTACCTCTTTCAAAAGGCAGAGGTGTAATATTACTTGAAACGTATATCAGTAACAAGTGGAAGGAATGTGCAATTAAAGAAAAAACTGCTTTATATATCTTACTGTGACATCATAAATTGTTGTCTTCTTATCCAGCGATGGCAGTATCTTAACTTGCTATACGATCATAACTTTTGAACAAATGGTCTATTAATTTTCCTCATATGTAATTGATGTGTTCTAATAATATTTTCTTGTTCACTCATTTCACACATATATTTTTTCATTTCATTCCTTGTTAAATTTTCATGAGTACTGTTAATGCTAGAATCTACTTCTTTAATCTATAGATGTATATTGGAAGAAAATGATACCCAACACAGTATGCATTACTGTTATGGGTACCAGAATGATGTCAAAAATACAAATTTCATTCGAAAATATATATCAAAACATTTCTACCATGAAGCAAACAACATGAAGAATCCATGCAAATAACATCGATGACCTAATAAAAAAACTAGCTCTGATTATTGTCCAAAGAGGATGCTTTTTTTTTTTCAATCATTTCACTGATCCATCTCATCTGCTTCATCAATTTGGTGCACAATGTATGACAACATTGACAAAGTGGCGCATAGCACTTATACCAAGGATTATCAAAAATTTTGAATTAAGCACTATGCTGTTTGTTTGGGGAATTTGCTGACATGAACAGTTCACCAATCTACATGTATACACTTGGCTAAAGCATCCTGTGATATCCCTTTCATAAACTCAAGATGCTCAACATCTGCCTTTGTCATTGGTGGTAAAATCGAAGGGGACCTGAGTAACCGACACTTTTTGACACTGCCATTATTTGAAAAATGTATCATATCTGCATCGCTACCAGACTCTTGTGAACACAATTAAATTCCAATATGAGATTACTTCCGGGGTGCTGAATTTGAAATACCAAACTATGCTGGAAGTAATGTCACAACAAAACAGCAGAGCTAAATTTGAAAAGCTTAAATGCATGATATGCATTGACCACAGTGGATTATTCTAGCAATTCCATTGGCCAGAGTGACATACTCAATTACAAGAGGTGCGCTTGTTAAGCCTGTTTTCTGCTCATATACAATAATTACAGTAGATCTCAAAATGGCTGCACACTGACATGCTTAGCTGCAGCTTGTTCCATTCAAGAATGGTGGTGCTCATAACAGCAAGAGAACCTTTAAAAAGGCTACACTGTTCACTTCTCAGTGAGGTGGGGCCACTGTACTGTACTGTGGAATGCAGAATAAAGTAGTGAGCAGGGTGAGAAAATTCACACCTCCAGAAAGGTGCCATTGTGTGTGCTGAAAGACACACAACAAAAGCTCAAATGTACCCTGCATGACAATCCCCACCTAAACAAAGTACAATGTGAGTCAACTGTCAAAATGCAACAATAAGAACAAAAGAGAAGTCATTTTGTGTGACAGTGTTTTATGATCCACCTAACTACAGGTGCAAATGTCATGGAGAATTAAAAAGAAAAAATAATAAAACAAATCTTTCTCTGATTCTCCATTATTAGACTCCTAAATGGCAAGAGCACACTCCTGTATAGCTGCAATAGAATGCCAGTTTTTACCATTTTGTATCTAACAGATAGGCCTATAGTTTAGTATATCTGCACAGTCACAATATTCAACTCAATTTTTCATAATAATTCAGAGGACCGTTTCAATGCATACCGGTTTTGAATTTCAAAGTCATGAATCCTTTTTATCTGTAATACAGCTGTATTATCAATACATCTGCTACACCATTCAAAAGGCTAAAATGAGCCTAATATTATTTTCGGCCTCCCACTTTTGCACCAGTGTACATGTAAGGCAAACAGGAATGTGTGCATCGTGATGGTACTTTCAGTGTATCAATCATAATTTTATGATTGCGTTTATGACAGTAATAGATGACAGCATTAACCAATTCAGGCTACAGAATGCTAAGACTAATAGAATCATACTATTGTTCACATGGTTCCATGACATTTGCTCCTGCAACAATTGCTCCCATAAAATATCTGCACACAAACATAACCCCAACTCAAATGCGAATCCTCACATCAAACTAAACTCCAAACCCTATCACCACCCTAACCCTAATCCTACGTCCTTGGAGAAAAGAAAACCTGAGCAATTGCTGCAGGAGCAAATGTTGTGCCATCATTCACATAGCACTGCAGTCCTGGGGTGTGTTCAAGTGCTCTAAAGTGAACCAAAGCGAACTGAACCAAAGTGTACCGTACTGCGCCAGATTTGGAGTGTTCGAGCGCTCTGTTGAGAAAGCATACCTCATTAGCTATTTTGGGAGGGGGTTACGTATTTTGTAGCAAGGGGGTCATTCACCTGGCATGCTTACAGCTGTCCCGAACAAAGGGAATGAACTATTTGCATTATGACGAATGCGCATGTTATGTGCATTTTTCACATGCAAACTTTTGGTATGCTTTTGGTACCCTTTTGGAGCACATGGGGAAGTCCGATGGTCCACTTTTAGCTCGGTTTGGTACAGTATGGTACACTTTAGGAGCATTTGAGTACTCCTCTGGTGCGGGTATGGTACAGTTCAGTTTGCTTTAGGAGAGTGACTCAAATGCACACCTGGAGTTGGTTTCACATACATTGTATATAAGTAGTTATTTTTGTGAGGGTTTAATTTTAGTTTTTGAGCCAGAAACGTGTGTCTGTAGAGTTGATAAATGCAAAGTCATTTTAGATCACGTTCATCGCCAGGAGTAGCCAAAGTCAACCACTGCCAACTACACATCACTCCTCGGTTCAAACTGCGCAACAGAGCTGCGCAGTGACAAGGCCTCCCAATCAACTCACGACAGAGTTGTCAAATGCAACACCGCGAGGAACACGCGATCCAAAGGGCACTCGCAAACGCATTTTGATAACGGGTACTGAAATGCGTTGGGAACGTATGGGAAAGTTGATAAACGCATCCATGCATGTTTTTACCCGAGATATATCTAGATGGAGATATAGTACATTGTTGATACATAGATATACAATATAGATGGACAGACAGAAACAGTCTATATATCAAATGAGAGAGACAGTGAGACAATGCTAGATTGATAGATAGATTATAGATAGATAGATAGATAGATAGATAGATAGATAGATAGATAGATAGATTATAGATAGATAGAGAGATAGATAGATTACAGATAGATAGATAGATAGATAGATAGATATATAGATAGATAAATTATAGATAGATAGATAGATAGATAGATTATAGATAGATAGATAGATAGATAGATAGATAGATAGATAGATAGATTATAGATAGATAGATAGATAGATAGATTATAGATAGATAGATAGATAGATAGATAGATAGATAGATAGATAGATAGATAGATAGATAGATAGATAGATTATAGATAGAGAGATAGATAGATAGATAGATAGATAGATAGACAGACCTCAACGGATAGATACATTTGTAGGTAGAGAGATACAGCAGATCAAAATGATG
The DNA here is from genome assembly GCF_964275005.1 of Diadema setosum. Taxonomy (NCBI): domain Eukaryota; kingdom Metazoa; phylum Echinodermata; class Echinoidea; order Diadematoida; family Diadematidae; genus Diadema; species Diadema setosum. Next base: position 28,165,235 of record NC_092693.1, read on the forward strand.
GAGAGGGAAAAGGGAGAGAGAAAGAAAGGGGAAGGGGAGGGCGAGACAGAGGGGGGAAAAAAAAGATGAAGAAGAAAGGGGATAAAATCAAGCCTGCGTATTGTCAGAGGCTGTGGGGTCACATATTGTACAGCAAGCCTTGATGAATAGCCGGGCTAATGACCTGCCACGCATGGCTCCAAGTTTTTCCTCCACAATACCAGGAGGGGGCACAGGGAAACTCTGTGGTGCCATTGAGCTGGTTTTCTTTCTACATGCGACTGATACAACACACACACACAGGCTTTGACTCACACTACTGCAGTATATTCCACAGAGGTATGTTCAAACCAGGGAGGTGGCCACCTCCCTGTTCAAATAGAAAGAGCCAACATACACAATCTTTGTGTGAAATTCAATCTCCTGCATTATGTGTCAACGTGTGTGTCCCCTTTGGACTTGAATGTACTTTTCCTAGATACGTCAGGAATGCATGAACGACTTGTAGAACAAGTGAGCGAGTGAATGAAAAAAAAAAGAACTGAATAAATGCATGAATGTATGCAGAAAGATGTTAATGATGTACTCACTGAGACAATGCAGTTTATCAAAAGTGTACAAATACACTTGTGCTACACTTTGCATGGTGTATCAACTTCAACAAAAGACACAATATTAATGTGATCCTGATGATAATGACAGAAAAGGATAATTTCAAACCATCTTCCTGCCTAACTGAGGAATTATTTGTGAATTATACTTACTCCTCATTTACTTCATACATAAAATATGTACATCAATCTGCAGAATTCGAGTTCTTTACACTGAATTGCCAGACTACCAAAGTCACATTTGAATCAAGGTAATGTTAATATTCATGCTGTGATAAACACAAAGGCCCGAATTCACGAAGGTGGTACAAATGAAACCATATGGTTTAAACCATGGACAAAAACCATGGAGCACCAAGTGTCACACGGAATATTTCGTTACGAAGTCAGTCATTTCGACGATGAAATGAATATTTTGTAACGAAATGACAACATTTTGTAACTAAATGAACATTTCGTCCACGTAATGATAATTTTGTTCACGAAACGGTCATTTTGTCGACGAAATGACCAATTTCGAACAAAATATTCTGCGCGACACTTGGTGCTCCATGGTTTTTGTCCATGGTTTAAAACCACGATTTCATTTGTACCACCTTTGTGAATTCGGGCCAAGGAATTGTGAATCACATACAGCAAGAGAAATAATGTGTGATTTGGAAATAATCTCATGAATTGTTTCTCCGTGCACTTTCATGTGACAAAAATGGGTAAATGTCTGAATTACTGATAACATAAACAAAGATAACTAAAAATGCAAAAATAATCATATTTGTGAGCAGGTTGCAAATCAAATTTAGACACACACACACACACAAAAAAAAAAAAATACCAACAGGTTCTGAAACTGAGACTAATGAGAGGTTCACAGTGAAATCCAGAGACAGCTGTAGAGGAGAACAGGCATCTCACAAAAACCACACTTGGCCACTGGAAACAGCCAGAGATGCTTGCGGTCACACCCATAGATTCATATTCAGTGGAAAAGGAAGCAATGGAGGTCAAGTTTGTATTCCAGTAATACTGGAGAAACAAAGAAGGTTAACCAATTATAATACCCATAGAATGCTATTCACTGTGACGCAACACAGTGCACTATGTGGTTTCCTTTTCTTTATGACAATTTTGTTCTCTCCCTCTCTCCTCCTTATACATTATAGCTATGACTATTTTTTTTTTTTGTTTCGCTGCTTTGACGGCGTGTTCACATTTATATTTTTTTTTTATTTATGTGTTTTATTGAATTAAGTGAATTACAGCATTCACAAACAATTCGGAATGATTGAACAAACAAAACATAACAACAAACAAGAAAAAACAACAACAACAAAAAAAACATAGCCCCCACCCCCACCCCAGAAAAACACTGTTTTAACATTTTTAAGCAGCAATACAAAATATATCCACTTCAGCTACTTGTTGGCAGTCATTTTGAATTCAGTCATAAATTAAACAATAACTACATGTATATTACATAATGAAATATTTATAATTTAAACCTCCATTTCTTAAAATGAAAAGGTAATTTGTTATTCTTTTTTGCAATAGCATATTCTACATTTTTAATACTAACGACATATGTTTTGTATCCTTCAAAAGATGGATTTTTACTTTGAAATTTACAAACATAGATATAATATTTAAGTAAAAGAAACAGAAATGTGACAAATTTATCATTTTCATAACCAAACATTTTTTCAAAAACTGTTGGGTTCATAACTTGATTTGTCTTCTTACTAATAAATAGCTATGACTATCTGTGAATGACAACAAGACGTGACATTGCCAAACTGAGATGAATACAGTACCTTTGTTTGTTTGTTTTTTCTTGCAAAGAATCACATCATATTGCGGGTATGTGACGGCACCTTTGAGCAATGATACACTGAAGCGCAGATTTTCACATGTATCGTTTAAACAATCATTACTATTTCAAAACAAAAAGCATCCTCATTTTTAAGTTACTGTGTGGCAATATTGAGGTACAGATGCATCACCATTGTGGGAAGTGAAACATTATGCTAAACACACATTGCACGCACACACACACACACACACACACACACACACACAAAGACATGATATCATTGAGAGACCATGGAGGTACATACAGGTTCCCTGGCATGCCAATGGCTGGTAGTAGTCTTACCAACCCAACCCAGAACCCTCCTCCTCCACCATTCACCGCCTCTTTCCTCCCCTTCTCTCCCCTCCCCAGTCTATCCACAGGCATCCATCTAGTGCGATTATGGGATTTGGGATGTCACTGATCAGTCTCTCATCAGGTCGGAACAAGTGGCTATCGAGTGGCACACGCTTCTGTCCTTAACACATCCCACTTAATCCCTGCATGAATATTTTTTGCCTTCCCAGCCCCTGACAGAGAATGCAAACAAAAAGCTACCCCCCCCCCCCCTTTCCTATCCCTAAACTGGCCTGCATGTATGGAAAACCACCACTAATTGGCTGTTTGGCTTAATTCTTTTTTATGCAGAATGCCCAATCAGCAATAGCCTATATGGCAACTTTCGTTTAGCATGAGATTATCAAAAAGATCAGACATGAAAGAAATTCATCAAGTGAATCCACTCATCACCAAAGAAAATTTCAGCATACACAAAAACTGACAATCAAGGACAAAATGCACCTATAGACTTAATTCTCAGCAATCTTAAAGTAATTTTTGATATAATATGTAAATTCCTCTCAATTTGCCAGAACTGAGTGTGAATTCTTCCGGACTATTTTTCAAGCAATACACTTGAATATAAATAGAAATATGTCTCCTGTTTCTGACACTTACACTCGGAAAATGTGGAATGCTTTAATACTTTTTCCAGGCATACAAAATATACAAACTGTCATTTGCTATCACCGAAACTGCAAGTTCTGCCTTGCAGTCAAAATGTTCACATATTCCACATAGTTTGTACATTGTGGATACGTTTTAGAGAAACATCTCTCATGCAGGTCATAAAGTCAACAAGCCCAAACTGACGCGCACAGTACAAGGTACACTCGCAACTAAAACAGACGGCATGAAAACGTCATTAGCAGCAATCTCTAGAGCAGAGCAGTGTCAACCCCTTGTACAGAGCTTTTCAGATGTTGACAAATTGCTATCGAAAAGGAGGCAGAAGCTGCACCTTAATGCAGAGAAAATGACACTTAAGTTCCTTGTCCACTTGAACCTCGACCTCAGTCTTTACACAGTTGGTGCAAGCAAAGAAAAGACATCTCTACCTCTTCAGACTGGTTTTCTACTTTCTTCCTATTCTGAGCCCCTTCAGGCTGCTGAAGATTAGTGCATAAATGCCTGAAGGGCCCATGACTTTGGAATTTGTCCTCAGCTGAAGGGGGATGGATCAAGGGGGTCACGCAAGCACATGTTCTGGCCCGATAATGTCCCCACAATTTCCGCATGACGTCAGTGATACACAAGTGGAGACCTTTAATTCACTCCAGCTTGCTTCAGTTCTGGTTGTAAGCCTACATTCTTTTTCTTCTTAGAGTATGTGTAGTACTGTGTATACATGTAACTACTTCTCCCTATATTTCCTCCCCCTCCTCCTCCCCCTCCTCCTTCTACTTTTCCTTCTTCTTGCTGTTATGGCACATTATACAACTGTACATGTGCATGTGATGTAGTATACGTGCTATGTGCACACAGTCCCTGCCATGAAGATCTTCAAGCAAAGGTTATTCTTCATTAACCCTTTGTGTGCTTGGAGTGCTAAATGAGACAGATTTAACCCCAAAGCGTTTGTCCTAAGTCCCTGGCACAGAAAGTGCAGGGGACTGCCCGTAACAAAGGTTTGAGCACAAGGCTTTGGACTACAGTACAAGTTTGAAATCATATACTTCTCATCCTGACATTATAAACAAAAAATCATAAACAATCAAAACCATGTTGTCAGAAGTGTACTACAATGTACATTGCACTGCAATACATATAGCCTGTAACATACATGTAGAGGTACATTTATGTGCCCTTATGTTGGTTCTGGAGAATACAGTGAACAATAGGCCTATATCATGAAATTTGGACCAACAATAACTCAAAGAGTGTTTTGATTTCCTTGGACCAAAGCAAATGCACCTTCATGCACCTCCATGCTCTTACTTGAAGCCATAAATATTATGCCTTGAACACTCTACAGAGTAGATTTAGTGCAATACATATAAGTTCCATATTATGATCATTATATTAATACCGAATTTGAAGTTTGAAGATGTTTGATATGTGATGTCATAACCACACTTAATCAGTGATCATCCATTTGGATGATACATCAAAATATGATCATAATGTATTCTTTTGTCAAGGATTCAGCAACTATAAGTAACTCCCATTTACATTGCTTAGATATCACATCATATACTTATACATGTAGTCAGCATTCAGCTGTTTCCTAGCTCTATAGACGTGGAGACAGTCACACCAATAAGAACATATTGCCTTATTAGAAAATTACATCATATTGAGTTGCTAGGTAACAGTACTACAATTTGTCAATGTTGCCTAAACCATTACCGAAAAATCACACATTGGAATTTCAGTTTTCCTAACTTTGCATCGCATATTTTGCCAGCGTTTTTCTGTAATTTTTCAGTTGCAGTACACAGGAATGCCACAAACATGACAGTTGTCATATTTTCACACCCAAACTATTGAGCCTCATGGAAATATTTCTAATCACGACACAGTCTCCCACATACACTTAAATATATTTCTCAGGAATGCTGGGTGTTTGGCATGTACATGTACGAGTGTTTACTGTTCTGTTTTCTTGTGGCAAATAAGCTGATAATTGCTAATTAGACATGATATACAACAGTCATTCTATGATCACTCACTCACCAACATAGGTAGAGTATCCTGAAATACATTTTCACTAATTAATACAGCCCTTGGACTGCACTGGCATTCTATTTGTAGAAAAACAGCCTCTCTACAAGAACAACCAGACATTTGGAGGCCAAATTCAGGCAAAAAAGGAGCCGCCTGTCACAGTTTACTGGGTCAATTAAATTGAATCGATGTGAGAGAATAGACTGGGAGAAGGGATAGCTGTTTGTCACACAACTCTTCTACTGTATAGTATGTGTTAATTTCTACATGAATGAACAATGGATCATAATCAATACCATTCTTTTCCCTCAATAAGCACAAAATTTGCCTACTAATTAGAGTTCCCCCCACATGCATTTTTTTTTAGTCTTGGCACTATGGTAGACCTCCAAGAGTACAAATATATATATATTTTTTATATACATGTAATATCCATAATTTGCTTTTGTACATGGGCAATTAAATTCTCCTCTTTTATCTTGGGAATCTTAATTTTAATTGCATTTAATATGTCAGCAACAAAGAAAGGTACAACTGTAGAATGAGGAGACACTACAAGCACACAACCTTGTTGAGATGGGCATCTTGTACAAAGTCACAATACACACACTTTAAAAAAAAAAGTAATCTGCAGACAAAAGATAGTAAAGGTACATTCACAAATGAAATGGAAGTGGACTGAAGAAATAATGTGGTGGGGAAAAAAAATAGTCACCTGCATTTAATCACCAGATAAATGCATTATTTACATCTGTAGGTGATGTGTACAGTACAGTATCTGTCACAAATATGGAAAGGTAAGACAAATGTATAGGCCTTAAGGTCTTTCTATCTCACAACAGATACAGTTGTTCCCTGATGGCATAAAATCATACACATAAGGCCTAATTGTGGAAGGTTGAGGCTTAAAAGGACTGTACAGTACTGGTTGAGGTGGGGATTCATGTTTTGAACATTCCTAAGTGAGATAATGAGAAACCTCTTGTGAAATATGAAAGAGCATGTAATTTTAAGAAGGATTCAACGTTTATTTGATGAAAATTTGTTTTGAAATGGCTGAGGTATCCAAAAAAGTGGTAATAATAAAAGGCGACAGGCCACGCCTTTATTCGGATCTCTTTGTTTCACCTTGTTTTTGGATATCTCAACCATTCCAAAACCGATTTTCATCAAATAAACTTTTGATACCACTTAGAATTGCATGCTCTTTGACATCTCACAGAGTGATTTCTGAATATCTCTCATAACGTTAAATGCTACATTGTAAATCCTCACCTCGATCAGAACTGTACACACCCTTTAAAACTGTGAAGGGCTGGCCATGTGTAACAGCAAGGAGCTAACAGTGAGAGGCTGCCTGTGAATCCTCTTTCAGGGGTAGTTTTGAAAGCAATGGGGTAAAGATATTATGTAGATGATGACTGGTGGGGGAGGGAACATACTGAATGTTCCACCCGAAGGGTTCGAAATGCTGTTGAGGGAGGTTATAAGTCCTGAGACGAAGTCGAGGGACTTATATCCTCCTGAAATAGCATTTCAAACCCTGAGGGTGGAACGTTTGGTACATGTTCCCAACAACAAAAGTCATCATCTGTTATATTATATGGGTTAGTCAAATCACCAGTGTTTCATGTTGTATGGAATAGGCATATCCTATTGATTGCATGAAAAATATGATCATTCAATCTTTTGTGATTTGTTACGTGAAAATGTTTTTCCATGGGAGAACATTACAAAAATGTTCTGCCCATGGGCAAACATAACCAATGTGCCTCTATCACGTGACTGTGTTTAGCAAATCACTAACTGGTATTTGACTAACCCATTTGATATTCTGTGATGTTCCCATCACCTACAATATGTAAGTATGGGGGGGGGGGGGGTCTCCATCACATCAGCCAATCTAGGTTACAGAAAAGAGAAGAAAAAGGCCCATTTAAACATCATTCTAGAATTTTCAAAGGAGCCCCTGAGGCTACAGATAGACGACGATTATATTCTTTGCAGGCATCTGTTCTAATTTTCCCATGTCATATATTAACTTCATGATGTACATTGAGTTGGGAGGCAGAAGGGCTTCATCACTCTGCAGACTCGGTCTAATACTAGTACATTCTACTGAATGCTATTAAATATTAATAATGTGTGAGTGTGCATGTGTGTGTGTATGAGTGTGTACACACATCGTGTAGCTACAGTACATGTATACATGTGTACACTTGTTTGTATGATGTCCTTTACTTCTAGCATTAAACTGCATGGAATTTACTGTAAGTTGAATGTATTGAATCAATAACATGCACTCTGTAGTGCAGTGTATGCTTAGAATGCTGTGTGCATTTTTCCCCTTTTTTTAAAGGCTGTATTGTTACCCATCTCATGGCTGAAAATGTCAAACAGTCTACCATCTTGAGCCAAGATTGGACACTCGGTAACAACAATGAGTAAAAGATGAATAACAACCTACACCACTGTTAAAGTTTAATAGTGGGAGATGAAGTATGAATTCTTCCATTTTGCAGCCTCACCAAAAACTTTTACATTTCAAGCTTTTGATGCACTTTGAGGATCTGAGTTACCAAAAGGGGGCAAAAGAGGAGGAATCGCAGCAATCGCTTAATATTGGTAAACTGCCAACAGGTTTTGTGGCATCAATTCTATCTCTTGTTTCCAAGTCTCATAGACAAGGTAGATACAGTTTAAAATCATGAAAAGAGCACTGCACTATGATTAAGGATTAGGGTTTAAGATTAGGGCTAGACTTAGGATTAGAATCAAAGCAAAGGGCAAAAAAGTCAGCTTTTCTGTTTCAGGAATGATGTAAGAAACGTACCATGGTTGTTCCTTAAATTAGGTAAATGACAATAAACTGACTCTTTTTAAATCAGGTTATAGGGGTTATAGGGGGTAACCACACTAGCAGGGCTGCACTCAATTCTAGTATGGCCAGTTGTTACCATGACTCAAAACAGATAAAACGGAATGGCTTTGGGAAACTCGATATGTAGGACGGCGTGCCAGATCTACAAAATGTGGACGGTGTACATTACCCGACATACATATCATATGTAGGTCACAAACAACATGTGTTTCTGTGTATGATTTGTATCACAAAATGATAGATACAACTCCATGGGGCAGGGATAGCCTGTAAATATCACGCAAAAGTTGGAATTGATTTGAGGAAAACATACACACAGCTGTTCCTTGCCACAGAAATACCACAATCCTTTGTGAATGAACACCTCAATATTATATCATAATATTACAAATATATACAGTGCTAAAGTATTCATCACATACTGTACATTGTAGGCCTACCTGTACATTTTATTAAAAAAAAAATGCAAATGAAAAAAAACTTTCCCAGAGGTTGAATTTTCTTGAAACTCTGTCGATTTATTGCCCCTTTTTGTAAGGCCAATGCAACCACTTGCTAGAAAAATGTACATTGCTTTCTAGTCATGTGGATGCAGGCGTGAGGCAATAGTAACTTTCATTCATATCCTCCACATGTTTGGGGATTCTGACAACATGGAGAAGCCACATGTCTCACGTGGGCACTATAGCAAAAAACAAAAACAAAACACATACATACACAAAAAACAAACAAACAACACAACAACAACATAACAAATACCCCTTCCCCCTAAAAAAAAAAAAAAAAAAAAAAAAAAAAAATCTAGTAATCTCACAGGATTTTCTTAAAGGCTGTTGTACAACATTGTATCTGTTGTTTTTAATTTGCATTATACAAATGCATATATCTATAAGCCTACACACACATTTTTTTCCCTTTTTTTTGGGGGGGGGGGGGAGGGGGGCAGGCCTCTTGTTAGTGTACCTGGTACAACTGTAGATCTACAAACCCAGTTTATTTCCAGTTTGGTTGCAGCTAGTGCAAACTGTGCCAGGATCATGATTTGGGCAGGTTTTCTCCCCCTTTAAAAATGCTTGGGTGCCACTCTAGACCACTGCCTAGGGCCAGAAGCCGTCATCCCTTAGTGATATTCCTCTCTTCCCCAGCCCAGTCTAAAGTCATCCTCCCGCTGGACTCTTGGGGTTCCCTGAGATGAAAGGTGACCTCAGCTGACCTCCGCAACCCTGAAATTGATCACAGGGCAAGGTTGCCATACCTCATGATAGTCTCAATGAAGACACTTTGGTGCCACACTACCACAACCTTTGAAAGGTCTTTGCTATCACACTTTAATGGCACTGCAGCTTTAGGCCCTATTAACCATATGGGCTTGCTGCTTTTCAAATGCAGTGACAAATGTCCAATGAAGAGGGTTTTTGTGTGATGTTTCATCTGTAGCAAACATATTTTTAACGAGCATTTCCTCATCTGTGGCAAAAATGGGCATTTGATCTTAAAAATTTGACATGTTTTGACAAAATGCTTTGAGTGAAGTCAGGGCATACAATGCATAACCAGTGACTAGATATTCCAACTTGAAGGATTTTAGAGATCATGCAATTGCAAATTGCTGGGATCACACTGAAGACATGGGGATGATTCAAGAACATTCTAGTGTGAATATAGGCACAGAGTAGGAATTTGTGCATGACCAGCAGATAGATCAGAACATATAGCATGATAAAGTATGATACTAAAGCCTCACTTGTGGTGGCAATGGGCAGTGCTCCATGCTACATTTCATCAGGGTCCTGTTGCGTAAAAGTTGAGATCAAACATAAGTCAGGAAATCTCACACAAGTCTCTGAAGTCTCAATTCTAATTGGCTGATACATGACTTATGTCTGATTTCATCTTTTCATGCAACAGGGCCCAGGTTACTAAACTTTTGGCCTCTACAAATGACTAATGGAATGCTAATCACTCGTCAAAGCACAGCATTCAAAACTCAAAATTGAAGGAAACTACATTTGTATTCTACAGGTCCTACCAACTGCTTTGTTGCAACATAATGAATGGTGAATCACAATCACAATCAAAAAAGTTCGCTCGTCTCTACAGAAAAATATTACCCTATTCTAGTTTGAGATGAATTCAAAACAAAGAAAACTATACAGTTAGGATGATCAAGGCCTGTACCATTACTGATCTCCCAATTTTCACTCAAAACTATTCGGCACTATCAACCGGTCAAAGTCTGCCTGCGTAAGACTATCTAGGTGTGCAAAGAGGCGGAACAGAAGAAGGAGAGGAAATACTGGGCCAATTTTGAATATTTCTCTGGCAACCACTCACGAGGAGAGGATAAATCATGAGAAGAAAGTGATTCATGTCCACTTCCAAGGATGGAGACCACTACGGAGAGTCTCCAGAGGGGCCGAGTCGGGCATCAAAAGTGTCCGCCCTGGTATCAGATAGCCCTGTGAAAGCCCATCGGCCGACAAGACAATGATGCCTTTGAAGCCACCACACAAATGAGGGCGGCGTATTGTTTTGGCAGCAAATTATTGTCAATTTGTCCAGGCTAGTTTCTTCGCACGAGCCATATGGAACACATCTCTTGTTTAACCTAAACTATGGAACACATCTCTTGTTTAACCTAAACTATCTATCATAGAAGTGACCATATTTTTGTTTCTCTTGTTTGTGGTCAATCCTATTATGCAGTGCCACTTTTTCACTTAAACAATGAAAAACAAAAAAGATGAAATAAAATGACATCAATACAAAAATATGAAACAAATTTGACTTGCCAGTTCTATGTATATATGTACATGTACTGTACATGTAGGCACAGCTGCTTGTCTTGGCTGAAAGTGTGTAAACACAACGGATAAGTGAGTTTCCAATGAATTAACCTAAATCCCACCTTTTTTTTTTATTACTGAAAAGGGATAAATTCCCTCTCCTCCCTCTTTATGACATAGATTTGTTCAAGCATTTGTAACTTTTGTGATCGAAACCTATTTGTAATGTAGACATACATAATTTTTCATGAGAAATTAATAAAAACTGGGATTTGTATGGGGGATACACATGTACAATGTACACACACACACACACACACACACACAATTATTAGTAGGCATCTCTTTCAAGACAACCACAATTTCCTTCTCTTCATGAATAAAACACATTTTGGATTACTTTCAGGCATCTACAGATGTGGCAACCTCAAGCTCATACTAAACAACCACAACCACTGATACCCCCAACTCCCAAACAAACAAAAAAGAAAAAAAAATATTTTGAAAAACGTGTAAGCATTATCACTCTTTCATTTTCGGCATTTGCCACATCTCCACTGGCAATTTCACTCTTCAATCCATCAGGAAGAAATCCATTTGTAAAAAGCCATTTGTATGCAGGCAACGGCCAGTAATAGGCAAATTATTATCCCCTCGCTCTTTACCTCCCATCAGCCCGAACTTCAAGTCTGGCATCTGCTAAGTATTCTTAGTGAAAGGAGCTGTCAAACACAGCCATGTGCAAATGAAGACCATCACTGGTGCAATAAAATCCAAGCTGCCATTATCTACGGAGCTTGTGGCCTGCCAAATCAGAAATCCTTTTTTTATGACAAAACACACACACACACACACACACACACACACACACCCACCTAAATCATTTCCTTCTTACAAGTTACAGAGAGTTTTCCTACAACTGTACGCTTTGACATATCAAGTTTTTCATATATATGTAACATTTGTGATAAAATAATTAGCAAGTGCATTAATTTGTGAAAACTTGTCCATTAATCAAAGGAATCTCCTAATTGACAAAACTATTCTAATAATGGAATTTTAAATTTTACTTGTTGCCTAAATGGTATATCCCTAATTTAGACACAGAAATGTAATTGCTGCTTACATTGGTAACTCACATTGTGTCAAGATGCATTATTTACAAGGGTCATAAGTGGGTGACAAAAATCAAAATCAAAATCAAGAAGTACAATGTAGTTCTACCTTTCAGGACAAAATGCTGTTCAAATTTGACTCATGCTGTTCTGTTACCATTTACAGTACAAGCCTCACATAAAACTTGGTGCTATTTGAGAAGGCAAAATACAGATTTTATATTTAATACCTCATCTGCTTTTGAAGGATTTGTTATTCTTCTGACTGTGTCATTACAATGTACAGTGTAATACAGCACATGCATCGATGACAAATTGAATTGTGTGGGCAAGATCATTTTCCTCTTTTCAGCTAAAACTTCTCTGCTATGCCAAAATTATGTTTCTGTGAGTAAAATGTATACTGGTACAAGTGAAATTATCCCACTAAGACACTTGAAGAGAAAATAGTGAAAAATTCTGTGCATTCCTCTAGTACGTCCTTCTTCATTGCTGATCACGGCTGAAGGGCTTTCTGGAGACAGTGGCTTCACTTTCCTCTTCGAACGAGAAGAGGCGGGCATTAAGAAGATTGGGGGTGAGTGGCATTTCATAATAGGTATATCAGTGAGACGAAACGTAATGGCCGCTAATGGAGAACATCTGTTGTCTGCTTCAGATACATTTTTGCTCGTCGCGCCGCTTTTCATGTCGCCGACAAAGCATTGCGCTTGATTGCGCCTCCCGCCCATCCAATGTCTCACTGTAATTTTTTGATAGATTACTTCGCAGTGACGCTAATGCCGTGCAGAGGAAAGAAGCTGTGGCAGAGCCTCGTAAACTATATTTAGTTCCCCCGCAATCGGCAGGTCTTGCCCATACATTCGGAGGGTATTGGGGAGATATGATTCATGTGTACTGTGTCAAAGCTATGTGTCTTGATGATGATGAAGAAACTGTGTGAGGAAACTATATTTTCCAATGAAATGTGAAACTAGTGGAATTTTTTTTTCATTAGATACTCAGTTACTGGTTGCCTGATAGGGGGACAAATGATGTTGTTATAAGATGTCACAAAAAACCCCTAAAAATAATAGAAATAATTAATCATTAAAACTTCCGTTCATCCTGGTTTACACAATGCCCATGATGGTTTTAGTGAAAAGCTTGAAATCACACAAGGAGAGTGGCAAAGGTTTCATAAAAATCAGACCAAGAAGAACGTCACAGAATTTTAAAGTTGTCCATATTTTCAGAAATCATTGATATTAAGTGCACGCAATACATCCTCAAATAATATGGCAAGAATTATGACATCACCACCTCACAAGTTCCTCACTTAACTGTACAGATATCTCTAGAACTATATTTTTTAGTATCAGTCAATAAGAATATATCTGTATACATAGTAGTCTACTAATAGTCTACATGTACCAATAATGCCACTAGAAGGTGAGTGAGGTTGCAATTACTGAATCAGTAAGCAAAATCATGCAAGGCTTTATCATTTTAGTGAACAAACAGGTAGTGGGAGAGTCATGAGATGAGGACTTTGTCACCTCTGCTAATCTGCATATTCATACTGTAAAAACATGTGGAATATTTTGCATCAACCATAGTGAAAGGTTTTTGCTTGTCAGCTGTTCTCTGTTGTGTGCTAATGCATAATGCTGTTTTTGAGCAATTGCTACAGTGTATTTGTGTACAATGGATAGTATCTCTTGCAAGTAATGCTGGTGGAAGGCACATTTCCACATTCGCATACTGTGGACATTAAAATATTCAATTGAATTGAATAGAATTGAATTGAAATGAATTGAATTGAATAGAATTCAATTCAATTCAATTCAATTCAATTCAATTCAATTCAATTCGATTCAATTCAATTCAAATGTTTATTTACTTTCTATTGTTTGAAATGTCTAAATTTGATGAAACCTGCACCATCTCATTCGTCTCATTTTGCTCTGTTTCATAGAGCCAACACAAACATGATGTGGAATTAAAACTTAACCTGCCCGGCATTTTCACATCACTCCCAGTGTGCTCTATTCCAAACAGGCTTCCTGGACAACAGAGACACCCCCAAGCATTCTTGGGAGGTGTCATCAATGATTTGGACGATTCTATCTCGGTGCCAGCTGGCATGAGATGTCAAGAGCATTACTTATTCATGCTGGCTGGACTGGGCTCCGGGCTCCTGCGCCATCTCAAACAAGTTAAGACACTCATACATGTACATGTAGTTTGTAGCTGGGACTAAATGTTCACCTACATGTTGTAGCATCAAATGGTGTTAGTTTAATAATGAAACAAAGCACACTCATCGCCATGAAATATTAAATGTACATGTACATGAACATGTACGTGTATGGATGAGTCCACAAATATCATCTCATCAGAAATATGAGGGTAGTACATGTAGTTGCAATTTAAAAAATAATGTTTTATCCAGTGGCTGATATCCTTGAAAACATGAAGCAGTATACAGTGTATACATAACTTGAATTATTATACAACCACTTGAAATAATTTCTGGCTTTCAAAAACAAGGAACCAGGTGGACCAATGGGAGGTTGTATCTTAGTAAATTAACAATACACTTTGTAGTCTTATTGTTACCCTAAGTTCAGTTTAAAAGTTTTAAACATAGAGTGTTGTATCTTCATCACATCTTAAAAAATACATCGTGTGTGTACAAAACTGCAGAATGAAGAAATGAATGTATACGTAACCGACAATCAAGGCATAACAGATCAGGGCTAGCAAAAGTAGATTATGCCAAGAGAAGTATGATGGTACAGTTATTGTAAGTACAGGGAATGTGTTCTGTTGGTGTACATACAGTAAAGGGCCTACAGCAAAAATCATGGATGGGGCTGAGTAGGACAGGGTAAGTCTGGTTTCCCCTCACAATACAATCCACGGACCACTGCATTGTTCTCCCTGTCATTCAGCTGTAAGACCACAAACCCAAAGTCATTGTTGAGAGACTCTTCACAAAAGACTTCCTAAAAGGCAAGGGGGAGAGAGGGGGAGAGAGTGAAAGAGAAAGAAGGGGGGAGGGGGAGAGAAAGACAACAGGGAGGAAGAAAGTACCAGCCTTGGGTCCCAGTCCACCAAGGGCTTTAACACAGAGTATGCATCGTAATGCATTCCTGCACATGAAGAGTGTTGACACACACAGTGCGGAAAATGGAGCGAGTGCTCTAGAGTACACAGGGCAGAGACCGATCCATTATTCTCTTCCCAAACTTTCTCCCCCTCTTCAAGCACCCCTTCAAAAGTGGATTGAGATGACTTGAAATTGAGAACAAGAGGGTCTGGTTGACTGTCAATTTAGCTGATCTCATACTTGTGAACTGGGAATAGGACCAATTCGCCATTTGACTCTACATTTCAGTACACTGGACAGTATGTACTCTGCTTCAACAAGCACCTGCAAACGTATAGGTCTATAGATTCCCTCTCTGACTCCGATCTTCGAGTTGCTACTTATTTAATTTACAAGCACAGGGGACTTGTTCTTTACATCATACAATTGTACATCATATATTCAGTCAAGCAACTAGAAAAAAAAATTGTTGCAACTGATTGACAAATTGCCCTACATCAACATAAATAAACACTGAATTGATCAGTGTTTTAGTAGTAGCCATGATAAAAAATCATGGGCGTACATAATCCAGCAGGATTCGAACCTACGACCTCCTGATCACCGGACAGGCGTCATCTCCACTAGACCACCAAGCTTTCGCCCAACAAGTGTTGGTTCTAATCCTTACAGCATGCAGTGGGTACTGCTTATGTTATTCAAATTAGTGAAATTCTTCCGTCGAGATGTTTTCCTTGCAAATAATTTTTTTATCATGGCTACCACTAAAACACTGATCAATTCAGTGTTTATTTACGTTGATGTATAGTAGGGCAATTTGTCAATCAGTTGCAAGGAAAACATCTCGATAGAAGAATTTCACTAATTTGAATAAAAAAATATTGGTTGTCAGAAAGTCTTTTCCACACATGAATCACAACCAGTTTTTTTTTTTTTTTTTTTTTTTTTTTTTTTGGTTACTTGACTGACTGAATATTACAGCAAGTTTCCACTGCATTTAACAGAAAGTGTTCAAATGATTTTTTCTTTGTGTTTTGGTTGCTCCCAGCAAAGTGCTGCTTAAATGATAAAATGAAAAGCATCACTGAAATATTGAAATACTAATATAAATTGTGGACAATTTTTCCTTACAGATTTAAAAAAACAAACAAACACACATACACAGAAGGTGTCTATAATTGCAATAACATCAATTCCTCCTTTTCCTATTTTGACCAAACACACAGCAGAAGTACACTCCCCTTTCCCCGAATAAGTGTGAGGCTTTTAGTATCTTTATAAAATCTGTTTTTACATGTACTTGAGATGGCAAAAGTGAGCACTGGCATCAAATGATAACTTCTACTTCACTTCACACATCATTGCTGGCATCACTAGAGGACTTTAAGACCATTCAAATTCTTCTCTTACTCACATCCTTTAAGTGCATGGAGTGATCTCAGAGGTGTGCCACGTTTTACAAGCAGAAATTAAAGGTACACTGTGCATTTGAAGGCACACAGGAGGAACAAATTTTCTGCTGTGGTGCACAAACAGAAAACATTCCTCATTCAATGCCCTGAGACTTGTAATTTTATTTTCATCCAGAGATGGATATTCAACTGGAAAGAAAAAGGGAAAAAATACTATGAAATTATCAGATGAATTTCTTGTGGGGTTCATAACAACAGGCACGCAGTGTTGCACAAAGAAAAACAATAACTTATCTTCAGCAGACATACAAAAATTGTAACTATGTACTTACACGAATAAAACATAACACAGAAACAGTTTTTATATGGCATTTTCCAATAGTGTGTCAAGTTCCTAGTAGTAAACTTAAATTACACTCACAAAAAATGTTCTCAAATTACATGTTTTTGCCATTGCCATCTAAGTATCAAAATCACAACCAGCACACTCACAACTGCAGCAATACTTATCCTATGAATCTTTAAACCAATTAGTGGATGTTGGGTCCTCTTACATCCTAGAAAGCTGCATTTCCCCTTTAAGTTTCTACTCACAGTCAAATGGACTGAATAGACTTCATGATGCATTGTACCTGACCCATCCAGAATTAACAATTGAGGAACGTGCGAGGTGGAGTAAGATGAGAATGTAGAGGATCTATCACACCACTCCCTTTTCATCCTCTTTTCCCTTCCTTTTGATCTCCGTCTCTCTGTTTAACTGTATAAAGAGTGCAGGCTCTCGTTTTCTCTGCATTGAAATAGAATTGAAGTGAGCTCGTGGAAGAAATTATGCAAGCTTGAGTGAATGCATTTATTACTGCTGAACTTTAATCTTCTGAATAGACACGATTATAAAGCCTGAGGAAAATATTGTTTGGTAGAAATGTCCACAGATGAAAACAGAATTGTCTGCTTAAAGACTATTGTCTGTTACCAATGGTTACCATGCAACATTTTATCTCAAAGAACTTTAACCTTCAGCATGCACTTTACCCTGAGCAAAACATCAATAAAATGGTAAATGTAACTTTCTGCAGAGAAAAGGGCAGATACCCACAGGTTTCTCAAAATTAGGAATCCTTTCACCAATAAATTTCATTTGTTGTTGGTGTGTGTATTTTGGGTAGGGAAGAGACAGAGAAGTTTCAATCAAAGCTCCCAATTTTTCTCTCGGTAGAGCCTTGGTTCTTCTAATCCCTGAATCAGGGTACTTGCCATGATGTCTCTATCCCACCAATCTGTGACCTACCGCATAGAGCTCCCCCTGTAAGTGTTTTCTCCCCTCCACAGCGGTGCTAATGCCTTCATGCACCGCCCAAGTCGATGCAAGACTCAAGAGCAAGATGCAGCTTTCCTCAGCCGCCCTCTTTGGAGCAAGATCATGACCAGAAGCATGGCGCCCCGGAGAGCTGGGGGGAAACCTTGCCCCAACAATGGCTGATCCAAGATCAGGTGTCACAGTATGGGGGCTGGCACAAGAGCAGAGGTGACACCTTCATTCTTTTTTCCCCTTTTCCTTTCCTTTTTTTTTTTCAGCCAGGAATTCCTCCTCCCTTCTAACTCCACAAGAGAAACCAACACCACACATGAAAGTATGATTCAGCACATACTGTTTGTGGTAGCTTTCTGCATTGGGCAGACCTGCAGATCACTGCTTCTGTCACCACGCATGCATGTACTGTACACTACAGTGTTGTTTTCATTATTTCTGCCTAAAATGTCTGGAGCGATGACATGGAGAGATAATGACTATAAAAGAGATAGAGAAACTGTCACTGCATATCAGATAAAGATGATATGGGTGACCATCATAACACATTTCGTGGGTAGGCCTATCAAAAAATATGTTCATTTAACATGCTGAATCATTTAACAAAATACAAATGATAATAAACTGATAGACCCTTACTATTACATGTAAATCAATTAAACTTTCAACTTCATAATCCTATTAAATCAATTGAACTTTCAACTTTATAATCACCTTTTCCATCAAAATGAAGACATTAAAAATGAACACACCACAGTATTTGTCTCTCTTATTCATTTTCACATCAAATGAATTAAAATAACCTCTATTAGTACAAAAAATGTATCCCATCTGGACATTTGCTAATAGTCGGCAGGTAACGAAAATAGAATACATTCCTCTTTTATGGCAACCCAGCCAGTAATATCACACTTCCTAAAAATGCCCTTTGACTTTTAATTTCCTTAGGGGTACAGTACTTAAAATTGAGAAAATACTTACTCCTTTCCACTGCACATTACATGTATAATATGATGAAGAAATTGAAGTCTATTGATTTGCTCTGTTTATACAATACTTTTTATCCATCACTCCTCCATCTTCACCCTTTTACATAAAAACTGAAAAAACGGTACATGTATTGTGTGATTTTTTTTCTTATTACTTTCAACACAAATCAGGTGTAAATGCACCATGTACAATGGGTATCACTGCCAAATAATCTCATTTTCCTGTAACCCCACAATTGCAACACATCTTCTTTAAGTTGTAGTTTCATGGAAAGACACCTTGGATTATTTGAAAATATGCCACCAATTACAGCAGGCTACTTTTTATTATCTCTTTACATACACTTTTTAGACACTACAGAATCTTCCTTCTCTAGTGATTCTGATTTGTATATTGGTTCAGCTATAAAGAGTAAAGACTTCAAGTTTAGTCCTGTAAGCCTTATTTGAATAACAAATAATGCTGATACAGAACAGCACAAGCACTTAGATTCAACACTTAGTCACCTACACTTCTGCTACATGTCAGTTAACATCTCTTTCAGGGAGATATTTCAAAGACTAGTACAGTGTAACAGCTTTGTCTATTCTCTTGAATACTGAGCTTTCCAGCTACATTCATAATTCAGTTGAACACCACTTTGGAATGACAAGGTTCAGTCTCCTTCACATCATTAATGATAACTGACTTGTTACCCTTTCTGCTGCATACAGGTAGTTAAATAGTAATCCATTAAATTTCCTGCAACAAATACTTTGATAAAGATTTACACACAGGGCACAACAAATCCAGCCAGCAAAGACAACAGACCTATGAACATGAGATGATTTGATAATTTCAGCAACACGAGTGCTGATTATCCTCTTCACACCTATGACAATGGCTTCAAACTTTGGACTGATCACCCTTTGAAATCTGCTGCATGGAGAGAGAGAACTCTGCATTGGTTTACAGTATTAAACATGCAGCATTACTTTGCAACATGTATTACTTTGCAACATTACTTTGCACAAGCAATAGCAAAACGCAAATAGAGCTTAAAATTCAAACAAAAATCCCATTGTGAGGAACCACAAAAGTTGAAAGGATGGTACAACAAGGGAAAGTGATAGAGTTAGTCAGTGGATGGCTGACCAAAATTCTAGAAACATACAGTATGAAGTATAGTACTATGACTGTCAGCATCACAGCAACTCACCTGTGGGCCATGGCCATTTTTGCAGGAGGCGGGGGCTGGATCACTTGATCCCTCTGCCATCCATAGATTCTCCTCCGAGTCACGGAACCTCGTGTTGATGCAGCCACGCAAGATGTAGGAGTCACCTGCAGTATGGTATGGAGAAAATGGAGTTGGAGCAAGCAATAAGATTGACTGAAACAAATTCTGAAGAATACACTGCGATGAGGATTAATATACTGGATAGGCACAATAATGATGATAATTAATAATGAAGTGCATTTCTACAGCACAGCTGGTATACACTTGTATACACTCTACTGTGCTTCAAAAGGAAACTTCCATCTGCTTTTGCGCTGAATTTCAGTCATACACACCTTACAAAGTATGAAATAATGAAATATTTAAAACAAAATCCACACTTACAGAGACTCCAACTCTCCTGTTTTCGACGGGAGATCTCCTGCCGAAAAACCATTTTTGTAAAATCTCCCGTTCTCCCGCTTGAGATTTAATTTCTCCCGCCCTGGCTCTTTGTCTCCCATTGGAAATGATTTCTCATTTATTTCTATCGTATGTTGAAAAAATAAGCCTTAGATAGCACCAGAGAGCATCTAGAACCCTGGGAATTTCGCGCTTCGCACACATCAACTTAGAGTCTCCCGTTTGCTAGGGGTTTCAGGCAGGAGAATCTCCAGATCAGAAGGTGCTTTGGGTTGGAGTCTCTGCACTTATATGATTATCAGATAAAGAAAACAGCACTTACACTATTGGATATTACATACTCTACACATTACAATTCGGTGTGATATCTGTGAGTGTGAATGATATGACATGGTGGGGCATTCTGTCATGGTTCCATAAAATTTGCATGTCCTTGCATGTATACAGATATTACAGTATTTAATGTAGCCTACATTGTACAATGTACAGCAAATAATATAGGGCAGAGGACATTGCAAGAAAAAAGTTTCCAATCTGACCTTGTGGTTTATAGTGTATGCAGGGCTCGACACTAACGGTGGCCCGGTGGCCCGGGGCCACCAAAAATGAAAGTCGGGCCACCAAATTTTTAAAAAGGGCAAATTTGGTGGCCCGCATCGGGCCACCAAAATTTTTTGAAAAGTATGTCAATAAATTTGTAACTTTTTGCGCCAGAAATTAGCAGTTAAATTTGTTTAAAGGATGGCTAAAAAGGACTTAATGAGTGCCTGAGAGTGAGTGTTGCAAGTTTGTTGAAGTTTATTCATGAGTAGATCTGTCAAGCTTCTAATTCTTACTATCATAAAACTTAAATATTTGACTCATTTAAAAAAAGGACTTTTAATGTTTTTCATTGTTTTTTTCGGGCCACGAAATTTTTCTCTCGGGCCACCAAAAATTTGAAATTTAGGATTTTGGTGGCCCCATCGGGCCACCAAACAAAAAAGTTAGTGTCGAGCCATGGTGTATGGATCATAGTGTATGGATTTTAGTGTATGGGTGACTGTCTTGTGATGGGGGTTAGAATGAAATCTTACTTGAAGGGGGAGGGGGCTTATAATTTTGAGTGATGGTGCAATGGAATGTTTGCCACAAAATACAGTGTAAATTGCTGAAAAGCCTACAGATCCAGAAGGCAAATGTCTCATCAAAAAGGTAATTAATTTGCAATTGATTGTGACAAAATAAACTTTTAACCAAGATACAGTGTAAAATAAAATGCCTTCCTACCTTCTGGATTTTCTCTGCGTTTGTAACTCCAAGACCAACCTATTTGCATGTGGGGAAGAATGCAAATGAAAATATAAAGTCTCTTAAATATGAACACTCATATATTCATCACATATTCATATTCTTCATATACCACAAAATGCAGCACATGCTGTACATAGTACTGTCAATTACACAATGACATGTTGTCACTCACATCAAAACTCTATGGTCAGATCTGCAAGCTTTACTCTGCATAAAACAATGGCAATTTGTGCAATACCAACAGCACAGCATCCATTTAACCTGTCTTTTATAACTTGCTGTTTGCCAAAAAGTATACAAGGCAACCTCTCATATACTCTATAATGTATATTATGTATTACAGTAGGTATTGCCCCACGGTATAATGTAACTGCTAAGTCTTTATTTACTTTACTTTTTTTAATACAGTGCTACAGTACGAGTGCATCGGCCGATCAAGAACCAAATGATACACAATTGTTGGCAGGGCAATCCTGGGCGAGGCATATTTTGGGCGATACATAAATAACGAAAAAGGGAAATAAAAGGGTGACTTTGTTGAACACGGATTTAACCATATATCCCTCGATTCTTGTGAAACGACATTGCTTCCCATTACGTTATTTTCGCCTCACTAGTGGCGACTTGCGGGCGGGCCAACGATAAAGATTACACGCTGGAGCTCTGGCGACTGGACACAGGCCGAGCTGGTAGTGGTAGGTCCACCTACTCGCACGCGAGTCGAGAAACTACCACTACCAGTGACTACCAGTGACCGTTTACTAGTATATCTCACAGCAAAATATACTTCCGAAGATACTACCTCTCGCCTCGTCAACATTATAACATGAAAAGTTTACTTACTTGATCCTGGTTTACTTTGCGATTTGCCCATCCTTTAATACATAGGCTAGGGTTTGTGTTAGTCCATACAAATCATTCCAAACGTCTCTCCTCGGAAACTCCTCGGCTCCCAGCAACGATGCTTTGCGACCAGTGCCTCACACAACTGTGTGTTTCTGTTGTAGGAAAACGACGCCACAAGTTCTACGGTTTCCTCCAGCTGTACATGCGAGCAAACTCTGCCGCTGAGAGGCACCTGTGCTAGATGTGTAGTTCTCGATCGTGATTTGATGGTGCGGCAAGGGATGTGGTGCAAACGCAGCCGCTGCTCACGCCGATTGTTGGCGCTGATCAACTTTGTGTTACTCTGCTCCGGTTGCGGTGCGCTCTTATTCTTACCAGGGAGGTGTTCTTACACACCCCAGTTAGTAATAAGCGGGCGCCCTACTATTATCTGAGATGAGCAATGTTGTGGAACTTTTTTTCTTTTTTTTTTTTCGGGGGGGGGGGGGGAACACATTTTGATGGAAAAGTAGTAATTTCGTTATCGCTAAGTATTATCGTTGTATCTTGATGCATCAAGATGACATAAGTATTCCAAAAAGAAAAATAAATGATAAAAATGGTAAGATTACATGAGCAAAATAATGTATTGCCCTAAGATCGGGCATATCACAGAAAAAAAATCTAAAGTAAGTCTGTTTACTATGGGATATCAGTCTTTTACCATTATTATATCTATCGCGGAGGATGCGGTCCATTAATTAGTGTCTAATGATTATGATACATTTTTTATCACTTCAGATTGAATGAGTGAATAAAGTATAATAATATTCTACTGCGGTTCCACTACTGCTCCTATACCTCATCAATTTGAAGTTGCCTTTATTTTGTTAACCAATAAAAAAAAAAAAGACACTCAAAATCATTTCATCCATTACATGTTCACCTGTTTATCATGCCCCCTCTTCCCCCCCCCAAAAAAAAAACAAAAAACAAAAAACAAAAAACAAAAAACAAAACCCGCATGTACTCACATAGCGAGCTACACACTAATAGGCCTTACTCTTCTATTGGTCATGTATTTTATAGTTCAATTTCTTTGGTAAGGGATTTGGGTTAGTCCTCTATATTCGTTATGCTCATCCTGCAAACCGTATTTGACCGCCTGTTCGGTGCTTCCATCATTTCCTCTTCCCTTTCTTTCTATAAATCGTCTTATTTTCCTCCACTTTCTTTGCTTGTGTATCTGGATTTTGTTTGCAATACTGGAGTATGGTGCGTTGGGAAGCAGTGTGCCATCTTTAACGTGTGCATGCTTTGGCATCCTTTCCCCGCTCTATATGGGAAGATTCAAAACGTGCTATAATGTACGTATTATGCAGGTACTGATATCGAGTGTCGGCTGAATGACTATAGGTGGGCAGACAACATTTAGTAAACGAATTAAAAGTGTATATAAATGCATAATGATGTCAAACGTGACGACGACAGGAAGTATGTTTGTTGTTGTCCGCTTACTTTTTGAGAGAAATGTGATCTACACTTCTCGACAAGGCTTAGTCATTGTGGTGGTTGGAAGGTAACGTTTTCTTCAATGCTTTTAATCGCTTTTTTTATTATGTAGTCATTAAAATGATAATTATGTTTGTATGTTTCTGCCTAGACAGAGAGGGTAAAGAAAGTAATATTCCATCAGGAACGGGGAGGGATTGACTTGCAAACGAGTGGGTTGTAAACTAGCAATGAAATTATATAAAAAGAACATTTTCTACCTTCACGAAAAATGCTTGTCATGTTTTGTCGTTTCTTTTTAGTAATCAATGTTAGCGAGAGATCCTTTGTAATTTCCATTAACAGGCTTTAACCAATCAATTAAACGCTTTTCATTTGTCTTTGTGGTAACTGCATGCAATTCGTTTTATGTACAAAAATTGTACATTACATACACGTGCACACAAACACACACACGCACACGCTTGTATATTCTAAGCCCTGGCACACATAAATTAAAAGAAAATTCCTATTCGGTAATTGTTGAAACACCGAACACAACCGATCACCTTCTTTCAAGTTCATTTATCAACTGCTTTCCTATCTTGTAGTTTTGATTTTAATAGATAATTCTGTAACAATGTGAATGACGTCTTAAATTGATTTTTTTTTGCCACCCTTTTTTGTTCATGCTGCGTTGTTGGCTTTATTTGCTATAACAGGGTTTGTGATGGATGTGTCTTAATAATGTTTGTGTGTGCTCTACAAATCACTGAAGAGAAGTAAGAATTTCCCCTTATTTTATTGAGAGGACGTGATATGGATTACTCCTTCCATACATTATTCAATATGATTCAGTGCTACTTATTCGTCTCGATTCCACGAATATAAACATTGAATGTAGGTATGAAGGATGTGTATTATGTATATGAATGTGGTTAATGTTATTCTGGTTATTTATTGACGTTTATTTGGTGTACATTATTTTTCTTGAATACTTCATTGTCTTAACTTGATATGCCTTTAAATCTACTTGTGCAAATGTTTTTTCTTACTTTGTATTTATTTAAACATTTCGACATGAGAAATAAATGAAATGGAAACATGAAAACTGTAGGTGTATTATGTAAATGTATAAAGCTTATGTAAGGTGCAACAAATTATTCTATCGCAAAATTAGGGTCTTTTGCAGTATACAGACGCGACACACATGCAGATGTCAAAGACATCGAGTCCAACAGCGAAAGACTACTCTGTTTGGCATAACTTGGGGTGGCCTGATGTCTCGTCTTGCGGTCACCAACCCCCTCTCTCACTTTGTTTTGAACACAGAAAAGAACACTGTCATATGGTATTCGAGGTCGGAGAAAACAAATGTATAGATCACTTAGCTCTTAATATTTATTATACATTTTTAAGAGCTCGCTTTCGCCATAATATCAATTTCATGGACGGAAAATAATCATAAAATATTTCATACCTACGTGACAGGAAAGAATTTCTGAAAACTCAGGGTAACGCAAAGGGGCTTTGAAAATAGTTTACAGATAACGTTGACAACAGACACGATGTTTGAAAGTGTTCCTTCTCCTCATGTTCAATTTAGATAATTATGATTATGTTTCATGAGTTTACGTGGAGGTACATGATAGTGGCCCACTTTACAATGGCCTAATTAAAGCTACATTGTACTATATGGCTCAGTGGGTACGTCCTCGGAGTCTCATTATTCAGGTTCCCGGTTCCAGTCCGTTGGCAGCAGCGACAGGACCTATCAAAGGCGAATCCTCAGTGCCTAATATCAAACTACAAACATTTTCGACATGAAACTTTATACTATATAATACATGTATCAGATTGTGCAGACAAAATGTTTCGCGTGCATTTTACTGTCGCGAATCGCAGCTCCACGTGAAATTTGCGAAAGTTTCATGCACGCGAAAATTTCTGGTTTTTACAGTAGTCTTTTACCTTGTATACGAGGGGACTTAAAACTCTACAGGCGTTCTATTACCTTTTTAATCATACGTATTTTATTTCTTCATCAGTCAGTGTCAGTGACATCATGACTTCAATTCAAAACTCAAACTCTATTAAAAACAGCTGTACTGATGATATTGATTTTATCGTATCTCAGAAGAACAAAAATGCAGTATTTGAAAATCGTCGAAAAAGCTCATTTATATTTTGATTGATTAATAACATCTAAATCAATAACGACAATCATTGTCGTCTAAGTATATGATCCATATATTCTGTCCTGACTTGGCATGTTGTTGGTATCTGTATTCAGAATTCGTTTATTCGTGGAGAAAGACAGAAAGAATATGATTTATGACATTACATACTATTTAACATGATCTATTTATCAATCAACTCGCACACGGTTGAATTGCACTTAAAACATGCACGTAAAGAGGAATGTCAGCTCTATTGAAATATCAACATCTTTTTGAAAAGCTTTACATCAATCATCAATGCACATTAAAATGTTTATTGCGTCAAATAAATGTATTTCAGTCTTTAAAACTAAGTAAAAATCTATAACTGGTATACCCATAGGCCTAAGTGTCATTACATTAATTGCAGCAGTTAAAATGAACTGTATAGTTGTTATATTAAAGACATAAAACACACAGCAAGAACGATGTTGTAATGATGACAATAATAAAACCAAAAACAATGATTATGATGACGATCAAAATTAAAACTCGTACACTACTACTATACTACTACTACTACTACTACTACTACTACTACTACTACTACTACTACTACTACTACTACTATTACTGCTACTGCTACTACTCAACAGGTTACTACTACTACTACTACTACTACTACTACTACTACTACTACTACTACTATACACTACTACTATACTACTACTGCTCAGTGGCGTAACTACGGGGGGGGGGGCATGGGGGGGGGGCACGTGCCCCCCCCCCCTAATCCGCTGGTAAAAAAAAAAAGAAAAAAAAAAGAAGAGAAAAAAAAAACCCTACCAAAATGGTAATTCAAGGGTTAGTAAACTGCTTTTGAAATCGATATGAAAGGATGATCAAGAAAAAAGATATTTTTCTAAGATTTCTTTTAACCATATAATTAAAGAGGTATTATAGTGAAACATTGTTCAAAAAGCCCGGAGACGACAAAAGATTGTGATTCAGTGTGATTCCTGGTTGGCATTTTGAATACAAGCAGGATGTGCGCAGTGTGCTCAGAACATCGGAATGGCAAAAAGAGTCGCTGCAATGTTGCGCAATGTGATGTTTGATAGGTTGTACACATTTGCTATCAAAGCTTGATCATTGATTTTGCAGTGTTGCTTTACATACTAGTCTATATTAAAATGCCTTGCATTGCCAATAATAAGACTTGACCTTGGCTATTTCCTAACTTTTCCATCTATATGAAACACACACACTCACAAACACAAACAAATTAGGGGATGCTCTATATAAAGTGCAGATTTTGGACATCCTTCTCCCGCTTGGTCACTTCGACGCCCCCTCGCTGGTCATACCTCCCCCAATCATGAACATAAACCGACACCCTTGACTACCAGTGGCGGATCCAGGGGGCGCAAAAGCACCGGGCGCCCCCTCCCTCCAAAGCGAAAAATATATATGTAGCTACAAACGACAGTTTTTGGACTGTAAAATGTCAAAATTTTCAAGCTCGCTCGCTTCGCTCGCTCGTATTTAATCGTTATGCAATTCTCCTGATGTTGCTGTCAGTAATTGCCAGCAGTTGTGCCCGGTGCGCCCAGGCCCTCTCCTTAATTTCCAAAGCGAAAAAATATAGCTAAAAACGGAAGTTTTGGGACTGTAAAATGTCAAAATTTTCAAGCTCGCTCGCTTCGCTCGCTCGCATTTAATCGCTATGCAATTCTCCAGGGTCCCGTTGCATAAAACTTTTTTTGCAACCTTAGAAAATTCTGGTTGGGATTTGCCCAACCTGAATTTTTTAAGGTTGCTAATTTAAGAATGTAAAATCCGTTGCATAAAAACTCTGGTTGGGAGCTTCCAACCGGAATTTTGTGATTTCAACCGGAAAAAAATCCGGTTGGAGTTTTATGCAACGGGCCCCTGATGTTGCTGTCAGTAATTGCCAGCTGTTGCGCCCGGTGCGCCCCCTCCCCTTAATTTCCAAAGCGAAAAAATATAGCTAAAAACGGCAGTTTTGGGACTATAAAATGTCAAAATTTTCAAGCTCGCTCGCTTCGCTCGCTCGCATTTAATCGTTATGCAATTCTCCTGATGTTGCTGTCAGTAATTGCCAGCAGTTGCGCCCGGTGCGCCCCCTCTCCTTAATTTCCAAAGCGAAAAAATATAGCTACAAACGGCAGTTTGGGGAATGTAAAATGTCAACATTTTCAAGCTCGCTCGCTTCGCTCGCTCGCATTTAATCGCTATGCAGTTCTCCTGATGTTGCTGTCAGTAATTGCCAGCTGTTGCGCTCGGTGCGCTCCCTCTCCTTAATTTCCAAAGCGAAAAAATATATCTACAAACGGCAGTTTTGGGACTGTAAAATGTCAAAATTTTCAAGCTCGCTCGCTCCGCTCGCTCGCATTATCGCTATGCAGTTCACCTGATGTTGCTGTCAGTAATTGCCAGCAGTTGCGCCCGATGCGCCCCATCCCCTTAATTTCCAAAGCGAAAAAATATTCCCAAAAACGGCAGTTTTGGGAACATAAAATGTCAAAATTTTCAAGCTCGCTCGCTTCGCTCGCTCGCATTTAACCGTTATATGCCATTCTCCTGATATTACTGCCAGTAATTGCCAGCAGTTGCACCCGGTGCGCCCCCCCCCCTGAATTTCCGAAGCGAAAAAAATATATCTATACAAACGGCAGTTTGGGGACTGTAAAATGTCAAAATTTTCAAGCTCGCTCGCTTCGCTCGCTCGCATTTAATCGTTACGCCATTCTCGTGATGTTACTGCCAGCAACTGCCAGCAGTTGCGCCCGGTGCAACCCCCTTAATTTCCAAAGCAAATATATATATTAATATATATACATACATATATTATTATAAATAGCTACAAACGGCAGTTTGGGGACTGTAAAATGTCAAAATTTTCAAGCTCGCTCGCTCCGCTCGCTCGCATTTAATTGTTACGTTATGCAATTCTGATGTTGCTGCCATGAGGTGCCCCCCCCCCCCAATGTCTTGACCCACGGTACGCCACTGCTACTACTACTACTACTACTACTACTACTACTACTACTACTACTACTACTACTATTACTGCTACTGCTACTACTACTACTATACTACTACTACTACTACTACTACTACTACTACTATACACTGCTGTTGCTGCTGCTACTACTGCTTACTACTACTTCTACTACAACTACTACTATTACTGCTACTGCTACTACTACTACTACTACTACTACTACTACTACTATACTACTACTACTACTACTACTACTACTACTACTACTTCTACTACTACTATTGCACATTATAGTACAAATCTGATCTTACCAAAGTTAGCCTCGTCAGTATAGACACTGCTTTGACCAGCATTACCCCACCATTAAGTTTCATACACGTGAGTTTATACGGGACATAGTGGGTTGTGTATGTTTCGTCATCTACTGTGAATGTGTTACACCAAATACATCATCAGTACACCAACAGTACAAAATGAGGTCCCTGCTTCATGGTGGTTATAGGAGGATAAGTGAGTTTATGTCTGGAATCTGTATTCAAGGATGCGTTTACATTCGGTGGCACGTTACAAAATTAATAATATGGTGAGTGTGGGCAATTAGAGTATGGGGCTGACCGGATATGGAGATCAAAACATTGTTGCAGTGAGGGGTCACTGGGTGAAGGCAATAGCCATGACATGGGTGGTTGGATATTACAGATTGAAGCTATACGCATGTCAGTTCTTGGCAAGATTAGAGCCCTATAGATCCCTTGTTTAGTGTTAAGAGACTCATAGACACCCTATACCACATTACCTCAATGTACACTTATTCTAGAGCAGTCTGTGCTGGCATTGAACATCAGTAATGAGCCAAAGTCTTTAAGAGTTACTGAAATCCAGGACATTTATATCAGTTATGGCACCGCCCACGCTGAGATAATAAGTTTCAACTAAAGCTATAGTCTTGGTGATTTCACATCTTCTGTAGATACGACGGTCTTTGAGTCAGAAAAGTCGATGTAACTTTTTATGCATGGTGTCTGTTTGATTTTTACGTTCCAAGGAAAACTTTATCTGGGGTGGCAATATTTCTATCAATGGTGCAGCTGAGGTCGCCTCACAAGGCCTTAAAATACATGGGAGAAGATGGAAGCCCCCCCCCCCCGCCATCTCCACCTCTGCTTATACCGTAGATAGATGTACTAAGAACACCTCTTTATAGTATATGGGTATATATTGGTTAAGATATTAAAATCAGTGACACTTATTATTAAATCAGAGCATGATATATGCATAGTTTCAAACCGAACGTATTACATTATCTGTCTAGATTGATAATGTCTACAATAATTAGTGTCCAGACAAAGTTTTAAGGCTGAGTGTAAGTATTGCAATACCCTTTTTTCTTCAGTTCCACAATGCCTGACTTTGTCTTGATTTCCCCCATTCTAAATAGGTCGGGAAGTGTCAGAGTCGAGAAAGCGCCAAAAAGGCCTTTGGCGGCAATTATCTGGTGATTCCGCCCTTTAGATTGCTTGATAAAGCGCTAATACAGCCCATGACACTTGGACAAGAGATTATCAAGCTACGCGAGGCAATCTGGCCGACATTTCGCCCGGAATCTGAAGGGACGGTATATCACGGCCGTTGATGAACGGGGCGGAGAATGTTCTTCATATAAAAGGGCAGTAGGGGATTGGTGTCCCATGAAAACGTGGACGTCCGCCGATTACTGTGTCCCAAGACATCGGGGTCTCTCAGTTACGGCACATAATTCGTATGGCCGTATAGTAATGTCAGGAGCATATCATATTTTGTGTGCCCTCTATACAGCTTTAGGAGATCGTTTCGTACAGCTGGTATTATGTCGTGATGTCGTCATTATAATCTCCTTTTTGCTTTTGAACATTTTTGTTTGCTTTTGTTGTTCTTTCTTTTATTCATTGCTGTTCTCTGCTAAATAAAATTGCTCTCGAGTCATCTTCAAATGTATCTAAAACATTCTCTTTTGCACAGGGAATCTGCTGATTAAGAAGAAGTCCTCGGTAGCTCGGACGATGCAGTAGGAAAGATTATACATGACACCTATTTTTTTTTTTAAATACCGAATCTCACACAAATACATGGTTATACACACAAGCGGCGAGATTGTTGTTGTTGTTAATAAACAGTTGCTAGGCGACAGGACCGGACTTTGCTAAAACGGCTTTCAGGAAATTACCCGATTTCGACACCATCGTCTCGGTTACTGAGATCACCATCTGATAACACTCCTCGCGCCATGCACTTCGCTTCCGATACAACCAAGGATTCGTCCATGAATAGACTGACACTCGGTGGCGGACGATGAGGAAGAGATACGTGCATGCGGGGAAAAAATACACACAAAACAAACAGAATGGTGGCGATAAGAGGAAAGAGGTTATGAACAACGAGTTTTCTCCCTTCTCTCGGGTGCTTCAAGGGATCATTTTGGTCTCCGCCGTCGGCTAGGGGAAGATCTGAGGAGAGACCGCCGCCAGAAGGAGACTCCATTGACCGACATACTTAGCCGACATAAAGGCAGAGGGAGCTGGCACGTACAGTGAAACATGCTGGTACTGACAATATTGTGACGACGCGCTTTAGGGCTCGATAATTGCCCCGCACGGGCAAGCTGGCGCGTTTACGTTTTCGTTCTTCTTTTTTTTTTTTCTCATACCGTCAACAGACACACAAGTTTAGTGTAAGCTCTGATAAAGGTAGCATATCCGCCAGCACTTTACGATTAATAGATAAATAAAATCTCTCTTCGGTGAATGTAATTTGATATGATGTAGTTTATTATTTATTTCTGCACCCTGCAAATCAAAGTTAAGCATAAGGTTCGTTACTTAAATAATATGACATGATTTGGATGCCAAATGATACAAGGCATGCAATATTATCTGAAGAAAGTATATAGCAATGTAATCGTTATACACGATAAATAATAAAATGAATACCATATTCATGTAATCATGTCATTCATCTATTGGAAATGACATTTCAAATACACAAAAGACCGCCATCACAAGCAGCTGCTCGGGCGGCCTCGGGAAACCAAAATTTATGGGCCTTAAGCAGATTAGGGAAAATATACCCAAAATTATGATGAAAGCAAGTACAAAGAGAAGAGAGGAAATATAATAGAGATTGCCAGCGGGAGTGGTTATGATACATTTTTATATACTGCGCGCGTGTGTACGCGTGTGTGTGCGGTGTGGGTGTGCGTGTTTGTGTGTGCCAGTGTATGTTTGACGGAATGCAATTCAATGAGAAAAGCTTATCACTTGTGATAAGAACGCATGTGAACAGCTATAGTATGAATGGATAATATTGTATACAAACGATATTATGAATATTTAATTTCATATACAAATCCCTTCAGGCTAGTGGCGATTTGAAAAAAACAACAACAACGAAATGTTTAAAATCCAGCAATTTATACAATAAAGGTAAAGTACCTTTGCGCGCCTTTGTTTGTTTTTATTATGTTTAACACCTTCCATTAACTACCGCTAAAAATTTAGTCCAGCAACAATAATAATAATCTACAATCGGAGACAGTGGATGGGTCGGGAAATTTGATAGAGTTTACTTCTTTTTTTTTTTTTAGTGTTGTAATGTGAAGATTGTAACGAGCCTTCAGTTTAGTTTCTGTACAGAAATTCAGTTTGAGTGAATGGGGCTAGATGTGTATTACATTAAATGTGTCTAAAATGTAGATCTTGCACATAACTCAACGTATCAAATAAAATATGATGTTATGCTTGATATGAAGGTGGTTTCAATATGTTCATACACTTTTGAAAATGAATTATAGATTGTAAATGTATTGACCGCATTTACTTTGCATACTCACGTATAACAACATGATAAATAATGCGAGTGTATGCGTCCGTGTACAGTGCAGTCATGTGGAGTCACCTCTGCATAATCATTGCATGTTTGCTTTGACTTGACGACAAATAATGATACACAGGATGAGAGAAATCCTATTAAGTGTACACATCACGCAATTTCCAATCTCAGTAGTATTCACTCTTGAGATTGAAATATAGGTCATTCTATAAGCTGTATCCAGAATTAATTGGGTTGATGGATTTGCACCGCCACGCAGTGAATATTGAATACCGCTAAGCATGCTATGCGTGCAATTAGTTACAAATCTGTCTCTGACTTAGAATTGAAAAGAAACAACAGTAATAAATGCACTGTACTTCTCTTTCAGCTCCCCCCCCCTCTCTCTCTCTCTCCCTTTCTTCCTCTTTCTCTCTCTGACTTCATTTTGGGCCGTGTCTTTTGATTGTGGCGGACAACCCTCGAACCAACTTTCCCTGGCGATGAGCGATTGACACACGTGGTCCTACTGAGCCTGAAGTAGGGAGACACGGGGGCCAACCGGTTAAACCAGGATGTCTCTATACAGTTAGAAAATAATGACACACAAAACATGTTTCACAGCTGCGACTGCAAGCAGCAAACCATTTTGGCTGGCATAGGCGATTTCATCGTCCATTATAATGAAAAAATTACGATGACACTCATTGAAGTGGTAATGATGACGTGACAGTGATGTTGATAATAATTATGACATTAATCGTACTGATGATTCTGATCATGCTGATGACGTGCTCATCTGTCATGATTGCAATGGAGACACTGATGATGATAACAATGACGAAGATATTGTGATAATGATGTTAAGAGGACGTTTACATTGTGATGATGATGATGATGATGATGATGATGATGATGATGAGAATAATGATGGCAGTGCGTTACTGATGTTGCTGTGATGATGACGTGAGACTGATAACAGTGACGGTAACGATGGGACGATGACGTTGTTTATGATGATGTAGGCCTAGATGAGGATGATGATTACGGGTGCGACAATTTCTAAGCTAATGTTTATAGGCTCTGAAGCTACAGCTGTTCATAAGTTAGACAGACTTTTGTTTTCCATGCAAATAAACCCTATCTTGGCTGATACCAGACTGCGGGGCTTTCAACAAGTTTAGAACTCTAGTAGCCTTGTTTGTTTGTTTTATTTCTTCACTTGTACAATCGAAATTATTTTATCATGATAGAATAAAAAAGTAGTAATATGCGTATATAGGCCTTCATAGATTTCATTGTATCTTAAAGTATATATGTGGAGGATACCATTATCGATAAGCAATTTTCTTGACTTGGATAACGGCACCTTTGCGATGTAATGTCCTCTGATTTCTCCCTTATTGCTTATTTCTAACTGAAGGAACAAACATATACACACAAATATAAACAACTTGAAATTCCTCTTATTTTCAGTATCATTCAGCCGAGAATAACAAAACAGAACTTGCTAATAATTTGACTGAACCTGATGTGGTTCCAAACATTTTCCTAGAAATTAAATTGGCATACTCGAAAGATGTGTTAGGAGGGTAGTTTACTAATTGATCCCAGATACATATTATAACAGTGAGAATAATATTCATGCAGAGTGGGAAATATTATAAACACAGGGAAATCTTGGGTAGATGTGGGTCATGTTATAGATTACAGATAAGGACTACAGCTGAAATCATCAGTCGGAAATGAATGAACTTAAACGGGCTAAATGGTCCATAGCACAAATTTTTTTATCAGAATACTTCATTTAAGTAATTGATATAAAGTGAAACAAACAAAATAAGCTAAAGTAATTGATTTTCCAAGAACAAGCAAAAACAATCTATATCTTGATTAAGAAATACAGTACGTCATCCCTTCCCCTCCCCCCCCCCAAAAAAAAAAAATAAGGAAAAGGTTCATGATGTTCATCAAGCGTCTTCATGGAATCGACATTATTGTAACATGATTATCTTTAATAGATTCAATTTTCTTCACATACAACACCATGAAACGCTTCACTTATGAACATGGCAACCTCTTATCCCTACCCCACCGTTTTGGTATCGTGTGTTCACTTTACGAATCGTGAACATTCAGTTTCCGTTTCAGGACATTATCAGCCTATATTTCGTTACGATTATAGGGGCCTGTAACAGTAAGTCGCTATCACCAGGAAGCTGATGGCCAATTAGCCTAAGGATCCCTAGTTGGTATAGCAAATTACATTTATATCACAACGTTGGGTGTGATGGGTGCTCTTAGAAGAGCAGGCAGGTCATTGGCCTCCGGGAAAGGGGCGGAAGGCATCAGTGATTGATGCTTGAACCGCGCTGTATGATCGACGGCGAGGGACCAGGCGTGTGCCCGTTGGGGAGGCTGAAAGTTTAATCACCAAGAGGCAATGGCCCGTGGGTGCAGAACAGCTCCTCTCACAAAAATAAATAAATAAATAAATAAAATAGAAAAAAATAAAAATAAAAAATGCGTCGCCATTCATTAAGTAATACTAGTAGTAGCCTTGCATATAAATGTCTGCATTATTTCTGTCATTGACAACCTCCATGTGTGCCATCGTATAGATCTGAATAGATATCGAACTTAACAGAACGTTTGCATTGAAAATTGAATTTTTAATACAAAACCGAGTGCATGATGATTGTGATAATTATGCTGATAACTATTAAACACATAAAACATCTTTATTTGCACATAGGCTCCTTATACATCATATATATATATATATATATATATATATATAATAGGCCTATTATAGTCAAATAATTTTATGTAATAATATATGAGTGTATTTTTACATATAGGCCTATTAACCTCATGCGACATCCTAGTCATTATCACAATTATATATAATCCCATATACATATACATAAAAAGGGCCTATATATACAATGCTGTAATGCGATCAGATTTCAAATGATTTGATTTCATGGCAGTATGCCTATAACGTGTTTTCGATTAACATAAAGCATACGCAACATATTTGGTTGATCTGGTTGGCCTGCAACGACTTTTTGCTGTGGCATCAGTCTGGTCCAGCAAATCTAGGAGCACCTGCCTAAATCCCTTTCAACCTGCCAGGAGAAGACCATGTCCAGTGTACTTGCCATCTCAGTCTGCCAGCTCCTTATTTGTAGCTGTGCGAAGCGAAAAGACTTTCTCTTGAATGTTTGATGCACATCAGTTTGCTCTGGAAAGAGAGAAGAGAAAAAAATCAAAAAAGGCCCAGGAAAATGCATGAAGCCATGGAGTTACTGAAAGATTTACAACGTTTCAGTCCTGCAAAATTTAAGAGGATATTCTTAGTAAAATGCTGTGCAGTGCCATATTAGAGTCAGTATTTATATGCGTGGATCTTTATGAATGATGAATGTTTTTGGTTTTTTTTTTTTGTTTGAAAAGATTTTATTTTCTGCATTTCATATTTTCTTTCAGAATAACAAAAATAACAAAGGCAGGTTCAATTACACAAATACAATTCTGAAAATTATTGACATATTACATAGTAAGTCATATTTTGTATGTAAAGACAAATGAAACGTTAAATAACATACAAAATGTTTATATGGCCAATAATGACTTAATGCAGTACAATATATAATATATACATATGATGCAGAGGGCCGCCGTTATAAGCCGTGCTTGAACAGACGGACAGCCAGAGTTAAATTACCATTTTTTATTGTAGTACTTGAACACTAATACAGATGGGCCATGTTAAAGTGCGTGTAAATCCAGTTTTATACAATTACTTGGTAAACAGGAGTGGTGCCTGTGAGTGCGTGTGCAGGTGATGAAGCGCGAAAGTGTTGATGGTCAGCACTTCTAAGAAAATGATTGGATATGTTATAATATGGGCGAAGGGTCAAGCAGCAAAGTAAAAGAAAAGGAAAAAGGGGGTGGACCAAATATTGCCTTGTTGTTGAGTATAAGAGGTACATGTTTAATGATTACTGTACCGTATGATATTGTGCCAAGAAATATTTCTTTGTATTTGCCTTACAGGCATAGAGAGATGTGCACTGTTTTATGTGGAGAGGGAGTGAATTCCAAATATCAGGCCCGTTATGCCGAATTGATTTTTGAGCTAATAGGAGTTTAGGGTTATTCAAATGGAAATCATTACGATGGCGCGTGGGGTAAGCATGGACATCCCTGTTAAGGGAAAATGCGTTGTGGAAGAGTGGGAGTAGATTTTGCGTGTATTTGAACATAAATATTGCTGTTTGAAATTTGTGTATATCGTCAACTTTAAGAACTTTTAGTCTAAGGAATAATGGATTAGTATGTTCTAGATAATGTGAGTTGGTACATATTCTTATTGCCTTTTTCTGTAAAAGAAAAATAACATTTACTTTGGTTTTATTACAGTTTCCCCAGACAACATTACAATAATTAATGTACGGTAAGATTAATGCATTGTATAACATAATGAGTACTTTTTCCGTTACAAAATATCTTAATCTCCGAAGTATTCCAATGGCTTTGGATATTAATGTGGTTATATTGTCAATGTGGTTATTCCAATTTAAGTTGGAGTCAAGGGTTACCCCTAAGAACTTGGTTGATTTTTTTCCAATAATGGGCATACCATCAATAATAATGTTATTAGGCATGTGAATAAAATAAATTATTTTGAATAAAATAAATTATTTTGAATGCATACACTAGCACACACACACACACATCACGCAGATGTATATATATATGTTATGATTATTTATTTATTTATGCAATATATCACATATGCATGTGTATTGAGACAAATTTAATCTCATTCAATTATTTTATCAATTTATCTTACTAACAGGAGAAAAATGGCCACACGCACATACAACTACTACAAGAAAAGCACAAACGAACTGAACAAAAAATAATGCAGTAATTTCCATTGATCATTTGTCATTTATTTTCTTTCCTCCCCCCTCCATTAACAGTCGACTTGTATCAATAATAGTCTATCAAAATACTAAAACAAAAACATACACATATTCACACATATGCAAATGGTACCTCAAGTACACACACACACACACACACACACAAAACCGTAAAGCTGACCGAGAAAAAAAAAAACATTGTCGCAAGAAAAGAATTATGGCTGTAGTACATAATGATATTATGACAAGTTAGAACGGAGCGAACTCGTGATAAAACTTCATAATTCTATATTTTCAAACCGCCTCGGGCCTTCGTCAGTATAGTGTATACTTGTACTAGTATACACTACACTGACGAAGGCCCGAGGCGGTTTGAAAATTTTATGAATAAAAACCTTCATGTTGAATCTACAGATGGCGTATTTGAGCCTCATTCTTCTTATAATTATAACATTCGAAGTCCAGCACGTGGAAAATTCCAAGATGAACATTAATATATACTGGTATACGTACAATATATCTCATAAGATTTATCAGAATATTCCTTCAAGGCACTTTTCCTTCTTATGTTCTCTTCCTCCCTGCTTCTCCAATTACTTTTACCAAATAAATCATATTGTGTTTCAAAGCTTCATGACCGCATACCTTCATGGAATGGTCGTGAATTTATATGGTGCGAGGGGGTCATAATTTGCAGATTTTAGCTGAGTGGAGCAAACTTACGCTGGTATCATCCGGTCCACGTGTTTTGTGATTCAAAGGACCCCTACAACCTGAATGCATGATGGTTAGTTTTTATTTCAAATATTGTAAACATCAATGTTTGGCCAAATGAATATATGAATATGTGCCATATATGTTACAGTAATTTTTCTATTATTTTTGTTAAGATTGCATGGATATACCCCTAAAGAACCTTCTAAACCAAGATGCTGTCGATGATTTCATCTGTCAATCACATCAGGTAAAGTACTAATAATGATTAACAAAAGACATTGGAATGCACGTCCCTTTATACTCTGAACATAATTTGCATGTTTCATTTGTCGATTATAGTTCTAGTAACATACTGGTAACATTTTATGAAATGATATGGTGCGCATTAAGATATTCACTTGGCCGAGAAGTGATGTAAAGTAAAAAAACAAAACAAAAAACAAAACAAAACAAAAAACAAAAAACAAAAAGCAAATGTAATGTACATAGCGTAGGTCCTCTGACCTCTAAGCATACTGATTCAACTACATTAGACTCGGGGTTACATCCCTTCCCCTTTCCCTATTTCGGTTACAGTTCGTTATTATGATGTTTCATGAATCTTTTAACAATTTTTAACATGGAATTACGGAATACATTGTAGTGAACCTCTGTTTTTATTTGCGCAGCTCGGTCCATTAGGATTACAATAACAATCTATTCAAAAATAAAGTACCAATGCA
This sequence comes from Diadema setosum, assembly GCF_964275005.1. Lineage (NCBI taxonomy): Eukaryota > Metazoa > Echinodermata > Echinoidea > Diadematoida > Diadematidae > Diadema > Diadema setosum. The sequence continues at coordinate 28,204,903 of NC_092693.1, forward strand.
GTTTTCTTTAAAATCAAGCGAAGTACATGTATGACGCATCTCACTTTGTGCAAGATACATATTTTTTTTTTTTTGGGGGGGGGGGGTAGACATAAGAATGCTCTCGTTACATAGTCTCAACCATTAATCCTGAAGCAAGACCGCCCTCAATATTGTCGCCAATAAATGTATGCACGTGACCACATTTCTCCATCCACTGATGATGCTCAGGGACGGCGTAACCGTAGCTCTCGATCCCCGGCAGTTCCGGCGGCGGGTCGTATTTAGCCCTCAAGCTAGTTTGTCATGCTGGCGGGGGATGCCCAGTAAAGTGGTGTTTCGCCTTGGCGGCACGTGTCTTTGAGATTCAAATTACTCTTGCACCTGTAATTCGTATATTTTATACGAAGGGTGTGAAGGAAAAGAAATAAGAGATAGAGAGGGAGGGTGGGGTTAAGGAAAGAGATTATGATGGCAGAATAACCTCATAAAAGATAAAGAGAGATCCGGCAAAAAATAACCCATTAATAATGCGCACTGCTGAAATCATATAATATCTGAGTTATGAGTGTGTCTAAATAGGGTAGGGCTTGTGCACTCCCACTAGTACAGAATAATGTTTCCTATTTTGCATGCCACACCCTCGATCGGATTCTGAGACATTATCTCATTCTTTTTCATGACCTATCACATACAGGCTATGGAATGAATCATCGTAAGCATTCGATCCAGAACGAGTGCTAACCGAAATAAATTCTCAATCCATTCTCTACATTTTCCAAATTCTAAACCAAATTCTATATCTCTGACGAGCATTTGTAAATACAAGTACAAACTTCGCTAATGTGGCGTCAGAGACAAATCAAACCATTTAAATATGTTACAGTGCTAATTTCACACCATGTTCAAGGTGACTTTGACAGAGAGCAAAATAAGAAGAACCGATCAAGGAGAAAAAAAAAACAAATTTAATAGTACAGTGAAAAAGTTATGTCATCTAAAAAATTAACACAATACCAATATTAACGAAGCAGTGACGTGAGACCAGAAGATCTAGCACCATCGAGCACTCAGAACCAACTGCAGGTCTCCTTTAAAAGAAAAAGTAAAGTAAAAGTAAACTTACATAAATATAATTATGAATTAAACAGACAAACAAACAAACGAACAAACGAACAAACAAACAAACATGCAAAAACAAACACGGTTGGGCTGCTTCGAGAGCTTATAGTCTAGATTCTAGACTTTCTTATCGGATGAACAGAATATTCTCGGGATAGTGCCGTCACATTGCTTGAAGAATGGCGTGCCTACAATTTAACTGGAAAGAACAGGATAAACTGTTAGATTGGAATGTAATCTATAGCCCCATCGAGTATATAAGACGACGCGTCAGAAATATAAAGTTCCTGAAAGTAAATTCGAGGGTCGTTGGTTGAAGGAGACTGTCGGCTACCCTTTTGCAACTCAACACCAGCCGCATAAAACAAACTACAGAGTTTTTTTGGAATAATACCGCGTGCGGCAGATTTTCGATATGTATTTAAACCAGCTCTACAGCTTAACTTAAACATACTGGCATAAGCACTACGACCTAACAAGTTGAGTACACTCGATCTTGCATTACCTGGTAAACACTTTATTTTTGTAACTAAAAACATTAAAGAAATACCACGCGGCGGCGCAACGCCGCAAAGATGTATCTCATAATGGCAAAACAAAAACAAAAAAGAAAAGGAAGAAAATCACTTAGGGCAGTTCTATTTCTTCAGGTCATAGAGCCGAATGGTATTATAAATAATACAAATCTCTCTTTGGCATCTCTGCATATTTTATTGTTGTGACGCACAATAACTCCATAATTCCCCGCCTGTGTTATCTTGGGCACGCTGTAGTCCTCGTGTGCGGCAAGTCTAAAAAACGATCGTCCGGTTTATGACGCTGTAATAAACCTTAATTTCAATCTCGCCCGGTCAATTCTACGCGTATACGGGCTGGAATGTGATAGCACACCGTTATTGGCGAGCATGCCGAGGTGTTGCATGAGGGCTTGAAGCGCTCCAGATTTGCCAAATATTATTTTTTCTGGCGTTGAAATTTTGATCGCAACCCTCCCCAAGAGTGCGATATGGTAAAAGGAAACCGCGGGAAATGATCGCGCCTTTTCTGATGGGCACCGCAACCCGATATGGCTGTGACGTGGCGGAGAAGCCGGTGAAATATTACACCCTGAAGAACGGATGAAAGGGATTCGATGATAATGTTAATTTAGAGCGGGAAAACCGAGTAAAAAATTGTGTATTTTACTCGAGCATATTTTGAGGCAAAGACGGGTCGCTGAAATAATGACCGACTGGAGGTGTTTCACGGTCTTGCAGTAGTATCAATAATTTAACCTACTTATGATTGCAGCTCTTTTTTTTCTTCTGAGCTTTTTAAAATTAAAAATAATCACTAAGAGTATCCCTCCCGAAACCCCCCCCCCCCACAATGATTCTCTCTGATCAATCCTATAAGCTTTCGTTAAGATTCCTCGTATGAAAATGCTTCACTAAACTTTTCATTATCAATTTATACTTCAGATTCATTTGATTTTCACCCGATTTGATTTGATTGTTACCTATAATATGTTAATATGATCAGAGCCGAAAGTGGAAATTCCCTTTATCGTGTGTCCATCTTTGCTCAACTTCAGGACAGTGTGACGCATGCACGCTTTAGAACATGAACACTCGTCATGTAACCAAGCACAACTGTTCTGATACTTCGAGTTACTCAGTACTGTCGCCTTGCCCAAGATAATGTTCCAAAATCCTCACATTGTCACAGGTGTACCGCTGTCTGTATAGAGACAGGGCTCGGAACATGGACTTCAAAGGACCCTCTAACATGTCTAATGACGATCCCTTCCTCAACATACGACACGCACCCTTATGTGCATTGTCCTAAACGGATCAATCCGTGTGGAAAGATTTTATTTTATTTGGTTTAAATTTATTTCCACTTTGTGTTCACAAAAGTATGAAACAAACATAAATGAGTTACAATGATTATTACAATTATTACTATACATATATTACTATATCGAAATAGTAATACTATAATAACATCACTTGCCCCAAATGGACAGTATATAGTCGTATATAGCAACCAAAGTGAGTGCACGAGCCTTAATCAAAAGCATAGCTCGTACTACTTAGGCCCCGAAGAAGAAGAAGAAGAAAAATAATCAAATCACATCATAATGAGACACAAATAACAATAAAGTATATACCGGCATGGCAACATGTTTGACATGTCTGACGCCAGCCGATTTATAAAATGATACGTGGAGGTATGATAGCTTCAGCTTGGTAACGTTCATGAGTAAATAGCTTGTTTGCATCTCTCTTTCCGGAAGCAAAGCAGATGAAGGTGTTATATACATTTCTAAGACCTAAAGCCAAGCACAATGTAGTTTAGGCACTAGTAGGATGGACATGGTGAACCAAATGAAACGGGCATGTAACTAGTTTCCATGGGGTCATCCCACTAGACCGACACCTACGAGTCATACAGCCCATGAGTTCGACATTGAAAACAGGTAAATGAGTCATACAGCTCACGAGTCCTACAGCCCACGTACAGTATACTCTTAGGAGGTTCTGCACGGTATAGGAAGAAGAAGAAGAGACCGACAGGCCACGAGTTCGACAGATACAACACGGGGCTTAATGTGTCGATCTCGTGGGCCTTGTTAGCTTAGTGTCGAACTCATGGGCTGTAGGACTCGTGAGCTGTATGACTCATGGGCTGTATGACTTGTGGGCTGTATGACTCGTGGGTGTCGGTCTCGTGACGTGCACCCGTTTCCATGACTACAACCACTCTCCTATTCCAGCTTCTCATACTTCAAAAGCCTATCTAAGAGGGGGAAAGAATCCTGCGCGCGGCCATGATTTCGTATACAGTATCATGTTCTTGTCTCGCAATATTTGTACATGCATTGATATTACGAAAAACATGTACAAAACAATTCACATGAAATCCCTCTTAGGCTTTTGAAGTATGAGAAGCTTTTTTTTTTTCCTGTTTTTTTTTTCTTTTTTTTAATGCGGGCGTCACATTGTCCCGAAGTTGAGCAAAGAATGACACACGATAAAGGAAATATGCAGATTCGGCTCTGATCATACCAACATCTGGTTATTTCCGAGGGCATCTAAAAGCCGTCGTATGACTGCTGCAGGCGGAGTTTATCAGGCTGCTTAGAAAAGATCGTACTTGCTTTGGCTATTGATCGGCTTTGAACCAAGTTCGGGACTAACTTCGCGGAAAATTGAAATTCCCTACTCGTATGGCCATCCTGGGTCAATTTCGAGACAGTGAGACGCCAGTCTTATCTCCCCTCCCACACGGGGGAGCTCTTGCAATCTAAGAACTTAAATACGTCGATCTTGTACATACTTTGGGTTGAATATTTGGAAGCTTTTCAATTCAAAAAGTGAGAGAAATAAATATTAGGAAAATGTGAATGGCCAAATTGCGGTATCCGTCAAGACCTTTTGTAGTGTATCTATGTCATGTGCATTCTTGCACTAGGCTAATTAGAAATGTAATCAGCAAACACAAGAAGAAAAAAAAATCGATATTCTTCACTTTTTGCGTGATTTTCTCATCAACCACTGTTTACTGATCAAATTATCAAATTCAAAGTGTAATATCGTCATCGGTTTGACGATACAGCATTTCTCAGGATTTCTCGGAATTTAATGAAAATATGAACGAGGGCTACATAATCATCATAATTAACACGCACATACGTTTATCTCCCTCCCCCTCTCTCTCTACATTATATTACATATTTGTATATTTATGACTTTATATATATATATATATATATATATATATATATATATGTACAGGAGAATTAAAAAATATGTGAAATGTTTTTTTTAAAAAAAAAGAAGAAGTAAGTGTGCTATATCAAACAGTATAATCCCCATTTGCATTGTCTGTCATTTGTTTTCTTTCATAGAAGTCATGTGCTTGAAAACAAAATGCATTGTGAGATTATTAAATTCCAGGCTTCATACATTAATATAAAACGGCAGTAGTTCCTGCAGATTAAATTAAACAACGGTTGACCAAACAATCATCCAATGTTTAGGAAAATGAGAGTTTTTGAAAGTGCTCACAATGATTTTCATCATTGCTTATCGCAGTGGCCTTTTTTTTTTTTCTTCGAAGCAATACATTAGCAATAGCAGAATTATTCCAACATTTCACTTTTGATCTGTCTCCACACTCGGCTGTTTTACACATTCCAAGAACATAAAATCATAAAGCAAGTGAGGTGTCATTTTAAAGATAAGTAATCAAGCTTTCTTATGATGTCATATCTAATGAAGAAAATGTCGTTATAAAAGAGAAGTGATATATAAAACTATAAAGGGACTGCACACTACTGGTTGAGGTGAGGATTCAGGTTTGTAACTTTTTTTGGTGAGATAATGAGAAACCTCTTATGAAATATGAAAGAGCATATAATTTCAAGAAGGATTCAACATTATTTGATGAAAACGGCCTTGAAATGGCTGAGATATCCAAAAAAGCGATCCTAATAAAATTGACAGGCCACGACTTTTATCAGGATCTCTTTGTTTTACCTTTTAAACTTTTGATTCCCCTTAGAATTGTATGCTCTTTAATATTTCATAGAGTGGTTTCTGAATATCTCGCTAAACGTTACAAGCTGAATCCTCACCTCAACCAGTACTGCACAGTCCCTTTAATTGCAGAACTTATTTTGAGAGGTATACATCATATATATATATATATATATATATATATATATATATATATATATATATATATAGTGTATTAAAGTTACTCTACGGCTCTTTAAGTTACAGATGCCTGTCTTGTATTTCTGAGCAGAGTTTGCGTCTATGTATGTATGTATGTATGTGTGAACTCTTTTCCCCCTCGTTCCTGTCGGTTTGTCGATTTTTCTGTGACTGTCCTTGCTGAATTCTAGTTTTCCTGCCAGTCCGTTTCTGTCCATCGTTCACCATCTATGCTAATTTGCATCATCTCCAGCTCCAGCCTATGATATCATAGAGCGTGGTCGGTAGCTTTGATGTTGCCGCCTGCACAAAAAAAAAAAACAAAAAAACTCTCACAAGCTTCGGTAGAAAAAAAAAGCATTATATCCAATGAGCGCTAGGTTCTCGCAAAATGACCACGCTCAGATGTATTATTGACGAAGATCAAACGCGTTTGGTTTGAGTCGTATAGATAGCTGAGTAGGGATGTGGCAACTATGCGGGCAATTGTTGGCAGTCGCTTCCTTCTTTGTCATTGACACTCAGCCGCTCTTACAACCCTATAACCAATATGTCCCACTCTGATTACAACCAGCACTTTCCTCCTATCTCCTCTGAATTTACACCAACTCATCATTTTAAGCACTGCGCTGTATTGGAGCGACTCGATTAGAAAAGGTGTTCTTGTAATGTCTGCGCCGATTATGAAGCCACTGTAGAGACTGCCCCTTAGTTTTCGGGGGTTTTTTTCCGAAGTTGTTATATATCTTTTATCCTTTATTCATTAATTTCTGTCTCAGTGTAAGCCAGTAAATCCTTTGGAAAGTATATTACCCTGCCGCGTGAGAGAGAGAGAGAAAAAAAAAAAGCAGTTTGAAAGAGTGTATCGTCAAGAGGAGATTTCAAAGAAATCAAAGGACCTATACTGGCACCTCTTAGAATACAGATGCCAGTCACGTATAGCGCAGCAAATCTAGAGCGAGTTAAATTGTTAATAGGGTTTGGCCACTCGCTTTACTCGCTGCAGCCGCCACGGAACTAATCGGAGTAATTGTTTAGATTTCGTGCAAACCGTGTTCCAGATCGCAGCGGCTTGCTTTCATCTCGCTGGCCGGAGCTGGCGAAGGGCAATGATATTAAAAGAAGTGTGCCTAGGCTCTTGGAAGGCTGCAAATGGGCACTTGCTGATTGGGGATGGACAATGGGGGTGGAATGATGGGAGAGGGGATGCTTCTTGTTCATTCACACGTCATTGCACACTCAATATTGAATTGTAACGTTTGCAGCAAGACATTTATGCAACTTCATCATGAATAATTGAAGACAGGACGAACAATACATTAATCCTTTTCCAGAAAGCTCTTTTAGTTATCTGCAGCTATAGGAACGGTTTATGTTAGAATAATTTCATACAATATGAGTGACAATAGAAAGACATATATATATATATATATATATATATATATATATATATATATATATATAATCATATATAGGCCTACATACATGAGATATGAGAAGGGAAGGAGAAAACGGTGTGTAGCATTGTTTCGGAAAAGTGCAAGAGTTGAAATGTACACTATATACACTATATATATATATATATATAAGCTTTAACTCAGTCGGTAGAGCACCGGTCTAGTAATCCGGAGGTCTCGGGTTCGAATCCCGACAGAAACCCATTATTTTTCTTTGCTCAAAGTTTGCACTTGATATATATATACATACATATATATATATATATATATATATATATATATATATATATATATATATATATAATTATGTATATATACATACACATACATATACGTATATATCACAATTAAATGAAGGGAAGAAAACTATGAAAAGGCTCTTTCTATTAAATAAAGAAAATGACACACTAAGATCCCTGTAATCCCTCACACAGCCTGTTGCGGTAGTGATAGATGTGGATATATGCCACTTATGGTTCCTTTCCCTCCTGTATGCTGCGTTTACACCATATTCCAGGCAACCACGGCAGTCACGTTTGTCCGAAACGTAGTTCGTATTCTAGTCTTGTTTGGTCCAGTCCTCGCCCCCGTTGAACGTATCAGACCCTGTTCACACGGCGTCTAGTCAGGCTAGACTATCAATATTTTTCGTCGCGGACCAAGTTTTGTTACGGCCTATTACATATTGTCGTATCTTGTTGCGTTCACCCCGTTATAATACAGCATACAAGGTTTCTCATTAGCACCGGGACTGCCGTGGCAATTTTTTTGACAGTTTAAAAATCTGACACGGCATCCACGGCAATCACGTCCTGTCACGTTTGCATTTCCAGTCCCACCGCGTTGTATCACGTCCATCCCGTTTTGTCCACGGTGGCCTGAAACGTGACTGCCGTGGCCGCCGAGAACATGATGTAAACGCAGCATAAGTTGAACATCAATTCATCTTTTCACGTTTATTTCAGCCGAGGCGCTTCACTCGATCTCTCAGTCGAGGGTGCCCTCTAGTGATGACAAAAAGGAAAACCGTTTTACCGAGAGTTCTAGTGATGTACATAGCTGAAATAAGTTTTGGCGTGGAAGATCAGTGGGATCCGAATCGTCGTTTTGTGGGTTTCGGTACCCCCCGTCTCCTTTGGCCGACACCAAATTAATGAAAATCCGATCACTTGAAACATGCTGGAGCGCATATTTAAAAATAACAAAGTAAAAAAAATGCAACAAATGTGCATTAACATAAATAGTATAATACAGAGTGACATACGAATTTATGATAGATGCAGATACACTACGGAGATAGAGAAACGAAAATTACACAAATCTTGGAAGAAAATACCTTTTTCATTGAAAGTTAGTCATAAGGTCAGAATAAAGAAATTTATGGGCTTGAAAGAAAAATTGGTAAGTCAAAAAATAGTTTTGGAAAAAAAAAACCTGTAATGTAAATGAGAAGATTGAGGACAGAGGGAGAAAGACACGACTACACTAAACATGGTACAATAGAACCCTGAGTTGTTTAAAGATTATAACCATCCCTTTATAATGGTGGAATATCGACTGACGACTGATCTATATAACCAGCCATATTTTTCTTCTCCCTGTCTCCCTGTCCCCATTTTTCCCTCTCTTTTTTTTTCTCTGTCCCCTTTTCATTCCCCTGTTTTTCTTCCCACCCCTCCCTAACTTCTTTCCTTTCTTCCCCTTACTTCCCGGTATTCACTTTCCTTTTCTTCATCCCATCTTCCCCTTTCCTCCTCTTCTTTCCCCTCTGTCGACCCCCCCCCCCCCCCACCCACTCACAGGGCTTTGCTCGTCAGCAGTAGATGTGAATGTCCAACCCGACTTGTTCCTCATTGTGGTTTCGCGTAATCCCGGTGGGATATCTCTACTTGCCTAGCAGCTGTCTCCCGAGCAAATTTCATATTATGAAGCCTCTTTTGAATGAACAATGACTTGACCCCCAATCGACCTCAATTCCACATTCATTAATCAGAAGAGGGGTTTAGAGCGGATTAGCTGCCTTACAAAACTTTACTCGACAAGGCTTAGGGGAGGGATGGTTGACCATGGCAACTGTGCAAAAGAGTGGATTTGAAAAAAATAAGGGAAAAGGGAAAAAAAAAACTTTAACTGGAGCATGAGAGCGGAATAATACTCAATCTTGGAGTCTCGGCGCATAACATATTCATGTTTGAGAGTGTACTACGAAGTTAACATGGGACAGTCAGATGGACAGACACAAATACATGTAGGGCCTATATCGTCTGTCTTACGTTCTAGATGCTAAGAGAAAAAAAGATGTGTGAGATGGTATTGTGTCTTCCTTAGTTTTAGTCTTGCAAGGTTATTCAATTCATAGCGAAATATGGAAAAATATGAAAAAAAAATCCACCATGTTCAATTGAAAAACAAAAACAAAAATAAAACCAGAAAGTATAGAGAATGTGAATCTGCCTTTAGATAGCCGGAAACTTTGAAAGCCAGTGAAGCGTAAATATATGGCATAAGAAAGAGGGGAAAGGGGAGAAGGACGGAGAGAGGAGACAAAGTGAGAAATAAGGGGACTCCGTTAATTGAAATGACTCTCTTTCTTAACGCGCATGCTGTCCTTGACTTCTTCCGTACCATCATGTTGCCGCGGCTCCGTTTGAAAATATCGCCGTCGGTTGCCCGACCGGTGCCGAGGCGCGGCGTCAGAAGACCGCAATGAATCACTCCCCCCTGCCCTCTCTTTGTGCTGGTGTGTGATGACTGTACATTCGTCCTTGAGACAGTATTTGACGCCAAGCTCTATCTCTCTCTCCCATTCAAACTCAAATTATGATATAGTGGATATAGTTTATCAGGGAAAGGTGGCGACGGGTCACATTAAATATACATAAATGTGCGGTGTGTATGAATGGACAATAACCAAACCGATGAGTAAATACATGACATTAATCTTCCTTTGCTTCCAATTTCGATCAGGGGATTCTGTACATACAGTATCCCACAGCAGTTCAGATGGTGTCCACATGCATAAAAGAAAATGAAATGAGGCTGTGGATGTTCAATTCACACTATCAGTTTTGTCATCAAAACGATAATAACTCTTGACTATAATCACCCATTTAAATTACCCATTCCTCGCTTTTGATGTCGCCTTTTCTTCTCTCTATACACATGGATTTACTCAGCAAATGAGGGTGTTAGTCTTCAGGACAGTGGACAGGTTGGTATACCAACTTGTCAGTGCTTTTTGACGGCATATCCACGGTTAATCGCTGTGTCTGTAGATTTTGACGGGAACCAACACCCGTCGGGACAAAATAAAATGCAATGGTATAATCAAAATGGAGAAATGATATCAAAAATTGCAGAAGGCAATACATGCTTTTCTTTTTTATTTTCGTTTTTGCAGTGTTACTTTGCTGATTATATCAAAATATATGAACGATTTGACGGAAAAAAACACACAAAAAAACAAAACAAAACAGTTGCATTGCTAACGGGAAAGTCGTTTAATGCAAGAGCAAGAACTTGGATAATATCAATACAGTATTATGTTAGTTATTGAAGATCCATTTGTCGTTTACTGTGTAAATTCTTAGGTTCATTGATAAAGGGAACCAACGTTATCAGGTGGTTTAGGAGGAAGGAAATATACACTGGGAGAGCTTGAAACGATTTAAGAGCTTGAAGCAAGTTTCAAACTAAATGAAAATGAAATCCCTTTATTGTAAAGATCATTGATGGGCAGTGGGAATGTTGTACATGAGCTTCTAATTGGGGCACTTGCTTATGTTCCCCAATTAGACTCAATTATACAAACACACACGTAAAAACACACAAGCACACACACAACAAAACTAACACACATACACATACACACACACGCACATACACAACGAATAGAAGTTACAATTATGTGATAGCAAGGTTATGGTCTACAGTTCCACACTTACTTTCTCATTACGCAACTACAATACATATGGACACACAGACACACACAGCAATGGCGTCATGCCATGCGCTTGTTTACAGCAAAAAGGAAAAAGAAAAAAAAATGGAGCAGATACCAATAATGAATATTTCGCCAATGAGAAGGCGGCGAAGGCGCAGGTGTGCGCGCGGATGGTTCAACAACACACGAGGTTACGGCGATGTGACGAACATTTAATGACGGTCTCGCCGACTGACTGGAATTAGACGGGATACGAGGTGCGAAAGTGATCAGGGGCTATCATACAGCTGGAATTAGACGGCAGATAGACCGATAAAAAGCGGCGTCCAAGGTTTCTCGTTTCAAACGTTGTCGACATTTTACCGACGACCGTCAGGTTGCTTCTTTATTCGCAGGCAATTGGTTCGATGAGAGAGCATCTGCCTAACTATAACTGGAATATCTTACGCGATGCAGACAAGTAAACCAACACGGCATGTTTTGCCCTTAGCTTGAAGGGGGAATTTTCTCCAAAGATTGAGGGTGAATTCACAATTGAAGAAAGAATGAGGAGAAATTTGGTGAAAGTTGGAGGAAAATCGGATATCTTTTCAACGTTATGCCATGTTCAAAAGTTTGTCGATTCCGCGTTGCCCTCTGGAAATCTGAGTCCTACATAACACGTGGTGTCACAGCAGGAGAGTCGTATACAGAAAACAATATTCTCAAATTTAAAAAGACAGTACTTCATTTTCACGAAATTAAACACATATCCTTGACCTGTTACTCGAATATGTTATGGTAGATATTTTCCCCGCCTTTTTTTTTTTTTTTTTTTTGGGGGGGGGGGAGGAAAAGGTCAAATTTCTCTTTAACTGTCCCAGAAAGGTTTTGTTTTCTTTTTTGAGTGTGAAATTCCTTCCACTTCAGGATCTGTGAGTATGTCCCATTTCAAGGGTGCTTTTGATATCTCAATCTGAACGGCGAAGCAGGAAAACGCGTCTTCTTGAATGTAAATGAACTTTGTAAGCATCGAAGAATTGTTCATTCGTCAGATGTATATTACAGTGGAGTGGATTATTACGAGCATTTTATTTAACCGAAAGTGGAAAGATCCCCCTCCCGTACTTCATTATTTTGTTAATTTATAACGTAATTTTATGTGAATAATAACATCAGAGAGACTATGTGTCTTCACGGTGTGTGACCGTCTTCGATACAAGCCTTTCAGTATGCTTGTCGGTATGAAATACAATTACATGTATCTTCATAGCCAATTTTGTTGATTTAAAATATGTTATCTTTACTTCTTTTTTTCACATAGTACTTGTTTCGTTGTTCAACGACCATGTGTATGTGTCAACATCTGAATGTCATATAAAATGGCTACCTCCCTGGCACATCACCGGTCACACATGAGCAGACAATTTTTACAACGTGAAATACTGCCCTCTTCCGTTAAGAATAAACAATATCATTGGGTCTGGTGTCGAATATGTTGGTAAAAAAGCGTTCTCACATGAACATTTTCTATCATAACGAAAGAGCACTAGATTTAACCTCTTTCAGAGGGCAGGGGGAATGATAATATCCTGAGCATATGCAGGTTAAAAAGTTTAGGGGATGCATAGTCATGAAATATGAAATTTTGTGTAAGTTTCTTTTAATTTTCTGTTGTCCTGTTTTGGCAGTCTTCTTATCCATGGATGGCCGCACCGAAACTAAGATTCAGGACTTGTGAATGGATTGCCTAATTTTCCTTAAATATCACTGGTGTTTTCTACCAATATTTTTGCAATCACTCAATCCACTTTATATATGGATTTCATTCCCCTTTAAGTTTTTCTGTGCCATGAAGTTTGCATAGTGTGTACCATGCAATAGGGCTTAGTGTGTAATTCAGCACTCAAAGCACACAGAGGATTAAGGGGATGAAATCTCAGTGCTAAATTATCTTCCCGATAACTCTTCTCCAAGAGCCTATACATAACCTTATCATTCCCATTCAATTTTCCTTTCCTTTTTTATGTTTTGTTGTAAATCTATGTCTAATCATAACATCATCTAATCATGACACTGTGCACTCGCTTATTCTCTCCGCATTTAATCGAGAGCACCCAGACGAAACAACGTTGGGGGCCAGGTGTTCAGCGGACTCGTTGATGTCCCCGGAATTTCCGCCTCTGGTTTTGAATGTGGGCGTCAGACCTCTGGCGACCTTCCACGCTAATGGAGATGAGACTCTTGTGTGCACATGCTATTACCAACATCACTGTCATTGAGCGAAGACCACTCTGATAAAGCGGCACACCGCAATTCCATGAACGGCACAACGGCCTCTTCTTTCTCTCTCCCTCCCCTCCGCCCCCCCCCCCCACCTTTATTGTCGTTACCTTAAAAATCTATAAGTACTGGATACCAAGCAGATTTCAATGTTTCTTGTTTCTTGGGTGATGTTGCTTATCGGTATGTAACATTTCTGATCTTCATCTCATATCATTAATATTTATCATACATAATAGGGTTTCCAACGATGGTAATAATTAGAATTATTATCAATTATCTTATGTTAGTGCTTTGCTATGACCATTCAATTACCAACTATCACGGTCATCACTCGAGTCAAAACCATAAGCTGATGAAGTTATTTCGAAAGCCAACTAGTAACGACTAATGCCTTTACAGGTGAAGGAAGTATTTCTCGATAAGTCGATTTTTATAAGCAGCTCCTTCAGCAACCGATTTTTAAAACCTTTATGAAGACTGACGAGATAATGTCATTCATATCGGAGTTATATTCCATGAAGCGGATCATCTTTTACAAATAAGGAAACCATTTTCACTTCCCTGTGCCTAAATCAGCCGTCCCATTCAATCATTCGCCAAAAGACAGGGGAAATTTAGGAAAGAAAAAAAAAAGCATAATCAATAATAGTTTAGAGATCAATTTTCGTACTTTTCTATACTTGTTGAAATCGTACCAAATCGTGCAGTTGACATAAGCCACATCCTGAACATATCTCAGAACCTATCAAGAAGAGTTTGCATCCTTCCTAAAAAAAAAGAGAAAGATATTGTTACATTGTGAGGATAATCTTGCAACAATGACGACTGGGGGAAAATTGCATTGCGCTTACTAAATCATATATACCAAATAAAGCATTCTTATGTTTTTGCATACAAACCAGTGGGAAAGTTTGTGAGGCGGTGGCATCAGGCGATAATGTCTGCCAGTTTGCTTCAATGTGGTTACAGCCAACATAACCACTCCATAAATATTTGTGAAAGTTTAAAACGCTGTGAATTCTTCGGTTTCTTTTTATTTTGTCCGATTCAGACGAAACTTTTACCATTCTGTCTGCCTGATTTTACTTCAATTACCTTTGTCAATTTCAACATGGTGCAGAATCGCATTTCAAATCACAAAAACCCTGTCAAACCTTGGCCCGCAGAATGGTGTATTGGCGGTGGAGGGGAATACAGGCGGATGAGGTCAACTCTATGATACCTGTTGTACGATGTCACCTGGTCAGGCGTGTCGTGATCTTTTTTATATTTACCTTCATCTTTCTCTCCGTCCTCTCCTTCCTCTATTATACGTATGAATAGAATACAGCTATTTAACCGTCACCAGCTGACACTCCTTTATCTCCTGAAAACACTAAGTAGTAAATCAGACGACGATAGGCAACAATTTATGACGATTCATTCAGTAAGTATGTCACAACGGTGAGTTTCCCGGACGTGACGTGTTATGACGTCAGAAATTGAACGCTTCCAGCAGTCACCAAAAATCAATATGTTTCCTTTTTGGAAGCTTACATTTTCGGGGTCTTTTATGAGGTTGGGAGCTGGGAGGGATCAAATGTTGGTAGTTTGGGTAATTGTTTCGATTAGGATCAGAAAAAAGGGATGACCTCCAGATGTCTTTTCAAAATCTACTGTATTGGTTGCGGAAATATAAATGCGATGCTGTTGTCAACAATTAATTATGTTTCTCATGTTTCTTTTTCTTTCGTAATAAAGTAAAACTTCTCTTTCTTGAATCAAGCTAAAAGCGTGCAGAATGTTTTCTTTTATATATTCTACAGCCAGCACTGGTCCAAGTAAATAAGTTACTCAGAAGAAAATCATAATTCACTTCGTTTACAAAATCAATAAAAAACAGTCAGCAAATTGTTTCCATTCATGGTCGACCTCAACTGATAGCTATTGACTCTTGTATCTTGTATCATGATATGCAATAATAAGTATACGAGAATGTACACACGCACGCACACACACATACGCACACACACGTATTTATGCATATTGTATGTATGTATACAGTTAATGATGTGGCAACCTTATCACCATGTTGCCTAAAAAGTTGCCTTTGTTCCCAATCACGAAGTTTGTGAATGTTTTGTCCAAAGTTATTTTAGCGTCATGTATAACATGTATAATAGGCTATTAATGATGTTATTCGATCTTTATGCATTTGTTTTGTCTTCGCCTTCTGAGATATTGATAGCCAATCACGATCCATCTCTATAAAGATTTTCCCCCATTGTCTGTGCTCTCCATTCATCCCCCTCTCCCTCTCTCGTTTCCAGACCGTCATCACGACACGCCATCTCCGGAGCGGCGTGAATAAAAGATGCCGTCGAGATGACAAGATAAGCCTCATCTTCTTTTACGCTCGGCCGCCAATGTTTAGGGAGCATCATTTTCTACTGAAGACACAATGATGTAATTACAAGGCTGACGGACGACCAAAGGCACCGCCGACCCGAGATTCACACTTTGCGGCACCCCGTTTTTGCCGCCATTCTGTCGAAGGGGCACGGACGGTTTGGATTTTGGCTTCTGTTCCCTCGAAGCTTTATCTATCAAAACGTTGCAGTCTGTCATGCCAGTGTCGGTGAATGATCTGAAAAGGCCACATTTTAGACTAATGAATGATTATAGTGATATATCACATCACAACATAGCTCCTACTATACACACGCTTCTATAGACGCCCCTTTTCCATTGGGACACTGAACGATATAAAAAAGATGTGTGTGTGTGTGGGGGGGGGGGGTATAGAAAGTGTACCTTAATGCGCAGTGATACAATGTTGCTGATGTACAATTATTTTCCCATTATCATCGGTTGCTGAAATTGTAATTTGTCAGTAAATTAGAACACACATACGGTGACAGAAAAAAAAAGCGCCAAAAAGAAACCCCAAACAAAACAAACAAATTCGGGGAAATATACTAGATCGGTAAAGAGAAGAAGATGGCGAAAAGAAATGTTGTCCGTAAGATAGAAAGAGAGGGGGCGGGGAGCAGTGAGGGCAGAGAGGGGGAGGAAGACGATGCAGGGGATTGACTGCGGGCAGCTTTCACATACGTTTGAGTGACAGAGGGAGATAGATATACTTATATGGAGATACAGATAGATAGAAAGAAAGAAAGAAAGAAAGAAAGAAAGAAAGATAGATAGATAGATAGAGCAAGAGAGACAGAAGGGAGAGTGAGGGGAGACAGATGGGGATAAGTGTAATTCAAATACTCATTGTTTGTGTGCCAGAGGGAGAGGGTATAGCTGAAAAGATATAGGTAGGTATAGATAAATAGATAGGGAGAGTATATAGAGAGTATATCTGTATGTTTGGCTGTATATAACATGCACCCAACACACACACACACACACACACACACACACACACACACACACACACACACACACACACACACACACACACAACGTGAACGAATGAGTTTGAGTGACTAGTGGGAAGGAGAGAAAAGGAGGAGAGAAGAGAGATGCGATGACTGTGGAGGAAGCCGTCTAATAGTCATCGGCGAACTTTGAACGTGAACCTCGCCCGAGCTATTTCCGACGTCGGTCGGCATCGACCGATGATCAAAGCAGCCCGTTTTCCCCTTTTTCTAATTGCTCCACAGAGTGTAGTTACTACATATAATTGGAGTAATTGTGTGAAAATCTGCCCGTCGCACGATGAAAACTCGACTGAATGATTTTACAGGGCTTATTGAATTGGCGCACGGTCGGTCCCTCCGCGCCGCGGTCAAGACATGGCGCCACTGTTCTTCTGTCAAGACTTACAGTTAATGTTGTTCACCGGTTTCATGTTGTTTGCTACCACCCTTGCTGTCAGTATACCGTCAGTATGTCAGTGTTGCAAATAACCATTATTAATAAAAGTCATTTCAACAAGGCAGAAGACACTACTATATTATTGTCATCTCTGTTGTTCTTGCTAGCTATTTTGTTTTTATCTAATGAAAACCTAGATATAATTCAACTTCGAAGCTATAAAAAAAGGGGATGGCTAGTAACTGATCAGTGGGAATCAGTGGGAATGCTATGGGGATGATTGTTCCAATCCTTGTGGGATTCATTTAAGAGTACATTATATATCTATTGTTGTGTGAAAATTATTTGCTTCAGAATGGTCTCATATTCAAGTAATGTGCAGTTTAATCGCCCAGTCACTGTACAGGCATGCTAACTTGGTGTGTGTATAGACGTGTGTGTGTGTGTGTGTGTGTGTGTGTGTGTGTGTGTGTGTGTGTGTGTGTGTGTGTGTGTGTGTGTGTGTGTGTGTGTGTGTTATGATGGCATGTGTTGCTTCGCCAAACTCTTTGAGGTACTATAGTACATCAAGCGGAGCTGTGTGAAGCGCCCGCAGGGAACCCGCGGTAATTAGCTAATGAATTTGATGTTCCCAAGTTGTGATGATTGTTTATCTAAAATGTCTCCCTTCGGCATTTCCAACTCGAGGCCCAACTCAGGCGTAATACTCAGACGACGATTACTGCTTTATTATAATTATATAAAAAAGAGATGTCATTGATTGAAACATTCCGTGTATACTGTCACTGCGCTTCATTGAAGACGTACCTTGTGGTACCCGGCATGATTTATTGATTACAAGGCTTTGTCAAAATTTGAGTCATCTCTATTTTGAACTAACAGACAACGTAGAAAAATCAAAGAGTAAAGCGCTTTTGTTTGTTTTTAATACAGCAAAATGATCTGATTAATCATCTCAGCAGCATGATTATTACGACGAGGTCACATGACAAGAACGAATATCTGAAATATCTGGTCTTGTTTGGTAAAACAGAATACTTACCCTGTTTATATTCATCGAGATAGCTTAGAGGACAGATGAACATTGTTAAATGAATTCTCAAGATTTGTGACTACACTATAAAAGCAATACATTGTCACTGTGAATGAGAAAGAGAAGCTGCCATGAATGACTGATGTTGGTAGAATGCGTTGACTTTGCACTTTTAAGTCATTTCATTTCATCTCTCTCAAGGAACTTCTTATGACAAACGTATCCTATCAAGGGCCTTTGTAATGAGGTGTAACTTGTTTCTAGGGCCCCGTTTTATCAAAAGATAGAATCGATTTTAAATTCCCTTGCTACACAGGCTGCCATAGACTTACAGTTGAAATCAACTATATAATCAATTTTAACTCTTCATAAAACAGGGCCAGATGACCTTTTGGTCTTGTATTATTACCAGGAAGGTCTCACCTCCCTGTCTATAATCGATGATAATGAGAAGGTAGTGGCATAAATTTCTCACTTCTGCGACTCTGAGAGATGAACTGTATTTTTTAATCATGGTTCTGAATCTAAGACCGCATTTTACTTGTACGGTAGCAAGGGAACGAATGTTTGGACCTTTTTTTTAACGATGACCCATTGATACGCGTTGTAACAACGTTACTCAAGTCCTTGTTCTACCTGAGGATTAAATAAGTACAACAATGTGCCTCCAACTTGCAAGCTAAGTTCTGAATCAGATGGGCAGTTCCATTTTCTTTCCTTTTTTTCTGAAGTCTCTTTTATTTGCAAACTTTGACAAACTAATTTATCACCGGGCGAAAGCCGCGGCTATTGATTCGTCCAAGAAAGTTGATTGCTTATATTATTACTTCATGAATACAATACAATACAATTTTAATTAGTACACTCATCCCAATAAGGCTAAGAGCGCTTACAAAATTAAAGAATTGGAAATTTGTAAAAAAACAAACAAAAACAAAACAAAAACAGAAAACACTGTTAAGAGTAATAAATGAACACAATTTTGGGCAAGCTTCAAACCGTAAGTTAGAAGTCAAACAAGAGGTTCATGCAGGCTGTACTCTTTTTCAAAATATAAGTAGAGTACTAGTATAATGGAACATTGAAAGCTAATTATGTCATTACACCCATTGCTTGGACAAGATATCACGCATTGTTGTTGTTTTTTAAATCAAAGCTGCGCAGGAGTATGCTACGACTTAAAGCGAGTGACTGTTGTAAGACACGAAAAAGAGAAGACCATTATCAAGCTGTGGGATATGATCGTGTCGTTGCCCTATTCCTATTCAGAGAAACTGTCGGAGGATACGAAACAGCGCCACCACGAGAATCGCAAAGGCGCAGGCGCCGTGGCTCGCGCTCAGAGAGTGCCCAGCGGAATAGATTCCAATCGTGTCGACACCGATCGCGCTTCCGCCATCAATGCCTCCAGCGCAGTCGTCAGCGTACGTACCCAGACAGGCCGCCCTCTGCATGACGTGCATGACGTAGTTTTGCTCGTGAACTCCGTGAACGAGGTGAGACATTGGCCCCACGGCGAAGATTGCTACGTCGTCACCGCCGTGAGTCTCCGTGAACTTTGGCACGAGCGCCTGCTGGAAGTACAGTTTTCTCTCTGTAACAATGAGGGAGAAATTAGAGAGGTGGAGGTGGGGATATTAGACGGGAGATAGGAGAAAGAATGAAAAAGAAGAACAAGGAGGAAATGAAAAAGAGACTCTCGGTTTTTGTTTTGCGTTGAGTGGTGTGGGCACGGCGTATGATAATGTATTTACACTCCCCTTATCCACAAAAATATATCACTTTAACTGATAATACAGCTCTACATTTGGCATTTATTCAAGATGCTTCGTTATATCACATTGTTTTGTTCCTTTTTCACATTAGGTCTAAGATGTGGCTGTTTGGTTTTTTTTTTTCAGTGCACTTGTCAGCCGAAATGATACCTATAGTTCCCAGTAACAGTGTATTAGTTAAATGAATTTTCTACCAGAGAAAAAGGAAGAGAGAAAGAGAAGGAAGAAGAAGAAGAAAATCATGAAGAAAAAAAAAGAAAAAGAAGAAGAAGAAAAAGAATAAGAAGAAAAAGAAGAAGGAGAAGGAAGAGGAGGAGGAGGAAGAAGAAGAAGGAGAAAAGAGGAATAAACGAAGAAGAAGAAGTAGAAGGAGATGAGGAAGAAGAAGAAGATGGTGAAGATAATGATGATGATGGTGATGATGGAGAAGAAGAACAGTACGGTGGTGCGTATTACCAGATCTGCTCTCCGTCGCACGAGGGCGTCGTCCAAGGACGCGATAAGACAAACTTGACACGATCGCGCCAGGTCCGTTCATATAGCCGAGAGTTGTGTACGAACCATAGTCCAGAGCCCGATCTTCTGCGAGACCTGCAGCGTAGAGCCAAGGAACAAAGGTCCATCACATCAGACGATAAAGATCAATTTAGGGCTACGTGCAGCGTTTTCTGCATATCAAGCAATGATAATTACCCACCACAATCTCTGAAGTGATATTATTGTGTGTGTGTGTGTGTGTGTGTGTGTGTGTGTGTGTGTGTGTGTGTGTGTGTGTGTGTGTTTTTAAGAGAGAAGTGAGGTCACTGTAACACGACCTGGCAATTGCAGTACCAGATAATTCAAGGCAATCTCAATTTCCTGCCTGTAAGTTGGTTCGATACAGTTGGGGTCAACTTGGAAACACCACACATGAGGTGTATGAATGCATCGTATTACTATAATATAGAGGGGAAAAAACGTTTTGGCATGAAAGCATTTACATGGACACGGAGTTTTGAGTTATAAGTTATTTCTCATATCAACTACAGTGGACACATGGAACTCAACTTTAAGGAAGAAGAAAATAATCACAGCGCTGTCATAGAAGCAGGTAATAATTTGCCATACTACCAAAGCATGAAACAAACAACCTCTGAGCCACAGCGTTCAGGTTTATCTTTGAAACAAGTCTCACTGATATAAGGTGATGGCGATAATGAATAGTTCCAAACTCACTGGCGCATATTTAACTCGGGGCAATTAAATGAGAGAAAAGACAAGTATCAATGAATTTTCAAGTTTTGCTGACGCTTAAAAGCATTTCCTTTTTGGTGTGTGTATGTGTGTGTGTTGGGGGGGGGGGGGGTCATCTATGCTTCCTTGCTTCTTAGTGCACATTACATCTGAAATAGTCAATACTTGAGGTATACCAAGTATGGGATTCCCCCTCTGGGCGTAGCCTGCAATCTTGAAAGTATGGGCGTGGTCGGAAGTGACCATGACCAATGTGTCCTCGGTGTTGACCATGTCCAGAGCAACGTCGATAGCCTTGTCCATTGCTACGGTCTCAGTAAGGGCAAGGTTGGCAATGCCGAAGTGATGACCATGGTCGATTCTACCGCCTGCCATGGGACAAAGGGAGAAGAGTGGTTCACAACATACAAGCTTGCTTTTTAGTGGACCTCTCAATTCTTTTTTTTTCCTCAAGTAAAGCATAACTTTGTATTTTTTTTTGCCAGTATGCATTCTTTTGTTTATCTGTATCATTTATCTTTTGCAAAGTTGAATGTTTATGTTTATGATGTAATTCCAAATTTATTATGCGTTATGTTTTGTTGAAAAAAAAAGAAGAATGAAAAAAAAAATAAATAAATGAATTTAATGAATTGAAGAAATTATTTATCCCAGGGAACAAAACCGGCAATAATAATCCTATATGTGTTTCACCATCGATAGGAAAAACTTGCTCTCGACTTCTAATTCTAAAATCCCACACTCTGGATGGAACATTCTCTACATTCTCTTCCCATCTACAGTCGTCATCTTTTGAGTGCAATTGCCCTGTGTTTGCATAAGCCCCTGTGTACGACGATTCGTTAGTTCGTATGTTCGTTGTTTCGAAGTTTCGTTAATCCGAAAATGAAAAGAAGGTGCGTACAAATGAACCTTCGGAAATAGAACCTCATTTCGTTTCAGGTTTGCGAACCTTTTTTTTTTTTTTCATTTTCGGATTATTAACCTCCGGAATAACGAACCTCGTTTCATTTTCGAATGAGAGAATCTACGGGATAACGAACCTCATAATCATTTCCGGAATAATTAACCTTCGGAATTATGAACTGTGATCGTGTACGAGTCATTAGCTGATTTGGACATCAATCTATCAATATAAAATGAATGAATGAATGAATGAATGAATGAATGTATACATTGTTAAATAAGAATAGATTAAGTGAGTTAAAGAAGGGAATGGTGGAGTGTCAACTTATTATACCCTCAACGAAGAGAAAGTATCCGTTCGGGTTCTTCCGTAGGATTCGGATCGCCTTGTCCGTCATTTCCGCGATGCTTGGTTCCCCGCCAGAGTCGTTTTGACGCAGGATGTCGAAAGACATCAGGTTGTAGGAGAAAAGGCCTATAGAGTCAAGTCCAAAAAGGGAGAGACGGGAAGTGAAATCGAACCTTTGGAATCTTTTTGTGACGTCATCAGTGCTGTGGATTGTTTCTCATACCACCGAGATCCTAATGGCAAGTAGCATAAGTTTTTACATTCACGGCATTTTTGGTAATGATCGCTCACTGAAGAAATATGCGTCGACACAGTTTTGTTCCTTAATGTCAGAATGAATAACAATTTGATCCTGCAGTGGGTACGACATTCAAATAACTCAAATGTAGATTTGGTAATATGGTATGTCGCTTGTTATGATACCAACTGTGTCAAATCCAAAGGAATTGATATTCACTGTTCTTGATTAGGCGACTTCAAGTTATGTTCCGTGAAATCTTATTTTAACGCTGAATAGCCCATTAGGTTTTCCTATAGTGGTCAAAGTGCGACAATGTTTTCTCGCTTTGCACAATAATGATTAATAATTCATCTCAAATAGTGGTAGCTTAAAATTGCTATTCATAATTTCTATCTTGAAGAGCATGGTTGTAACATTCAGGACTTAAGAACTGTAAGTATCTACAATTATTGTAACTACATGTAATTGAAGTAAGATTTCCACCAACGTTATGATTATCATTCTGTCTTTGTAAAAAGTGATGAATTGACAACATGAAGTCAAATCACAGTCATATCGGTCGACAGTTAACTTGACGCCATCAGATCACCACAAATAAAAACCATAATGACTTACCGATTAGATAATCAGTTTCTTCCGGATCAATCGCAGCGAAGTCCGGTTCATTCCAGACATACTTCGCCTTACTCGGATCCGGTTTGTTGATGATCCACTCCTGGATCAGGTTTCTCCCATCGATACGGGTACCGGGTATACTCGGATATTCCGGATCCCGATCCGCTCTGCTGAGGAACTGTCTCCTTCCACCTCCCAAGGCAACCTTCGGTTTGTTTTATTTTAATTTTTTTTTAAAGAAGAGAGAAAGGGAGCCTACATATCTATTTCTAGAAGAAATTACAATCATGCTTCCAACAAAAAAGCAACAACGACTGAGGTATTGTTCAGCTTTGATCAATTCATTTTAATTTATTTCACTTTGATATAATATAAGATGATTATACAAAAGCTAAAAAAGCTTTTGAACACTTACCCTTAAACTTCTTTATCATTGACTTCACAAAATAAACATTGTATTGTCTTTATTCTAAGTGATGGCGTTAATAGATGTCTTCTTGTAGCAGTCTGTTCTTGTTTTGCACTGTTCCTTATCATATTATTATAAACCTTGCCTTTGTGTTACCGGAAATTGCAGTCATATTGCAAATTATTGTTGTCTTTCACAATGTCGACGCTAAAGGCGAGTAGATAAATGTTACATAGAATTACAAGACTCTTATGATACTGGGTCCAGTTATATGGGTAAAGTAGAGAGCATTACCGAAGTGGTATCTCACTGAGCCGCGAATGCTTATGAACGTTGCGAGTTTTGGATCCTGCTTTTTGCAATAGGCCCTATGTATGGCATTAAACATGTCTCTTTCACCCATACTGAATGTGGTAGACACGAGGGGTGTGAACAGGGTGAAGGTCGAACCTGAATGTTGTTATTGTTGACGAACTGTTGGGCCATATCGATGCAGCCCAGCCCACGCTGATCCCTCGGAATCGACATGTCCGACTGCCATTCCCTGTCTGGAACCTTAGCGTAGAGGGCGCCAGGCGATGCATGTGTCACAGTAGTGGTCGTAACAAACCCAACCGACTTCCCTATGAACAAAGATAACGTTATGACCGTAAAATATCAAAGAACTTGCCACCTGAGAAGAAAATGGCACAACAATGTCATCCATTACATCTTGCCTATATCACTCAAGAGATATAATTCACATTTCAATTTGTGACATTAATCAACTGCCTTACGATGTAATTGTTATTTTGTTGGCTGTCAAAGAGGGGTAGAAACTTAAATCCCCCTATTAAATGCATGTGGTAACCCCTCCCCCCCCAAAAAAAAAACAAACAAACAAGCAAACAAACCCAACAACAAACAAAGACATGAATGCAATGGTGAGAAGGATGGAGGCGTAACCGGTAAGACATCAATCTCTCCAAATGAAATACCACCCCCCCCCCCCCCGAAAAAAAAAAAATATATATATACATGTATAAATGAAATCTCAGACAATGATGGGTGCATTCGTCTTCAGGTTGTACATAATGAGTTGTTCATAGTGCTGAAGAATGTCTAATCAGCTAATGAACGAACACCTCACGGAGTATATACACCTATGTCAGTTATACCTACGACAAAAACAAAACAAAACAAAACAAAACACACATTCACTGATCGTTTCTTCTACTTTTTTCCTTCAGTCGCAATAACACAATGTAGGACGAATGAACGAACGGACGGGCATTCCAAAAACAGACATACATACAATTTCTATAGCACCATTTTCTATTCTGATTAAATGTTCAAGACGCTTTTTACCACAGCAAAAAGACTGAAAATACATATATCATAAAAGAACATAACGCCTCAGGCACGCTTCGCGAAAGAAGCATTCAAGAAATGTAAACGCCTTACCAGCTTCCTGCGCCATTTCGAGAATGGACTGGACTTCGCCCCCTAACGACGATAGGCAATCGCCTCTTTCGACGCGGTCGTCGATTCCCAAGACTCCAGTCTTCGTCTTCACACCGCACAAGTAGGCCGTGGCTGTCGCGGCCGAGTCGGGTACTTGGCGGTTTGTCGAGTACGTCTATGAAAGTGAAGAAATTCTCGTTAGCATCTATTTTAACCTGTACGAAAAGAGTTGCTGCTGCTAAAGCTCCAATCCATCCAAGAAAAACAAGCAAAAGAATTAAATCTTTATCTAACTTACATATGAATTACAATATCATGAAATATCAGAGTTTCGCATGTTTCACAAATTTTAGATAATATAATGATATAGGTTACAATAACAGATGCAAATTCAAATGTGATAGAACAAACGATGTTCTTTTTAATTATGGTAGAATGTTATGATACTTTTTTGACAATGGCTAAGTCAAATAGTGTGCATAATATGAATAATGAAATTGTTGTTATGTCTGCTCATGCACCAGACAAAGAGGATGTACCCGTACATGCAACAAATAGTGAAGAAGGTGATAACCCTGATATAATTACTTTTTTGAACTCACAAGCTCACGAACTGATACTTGATTCTGATGTAAACGACACAAGTCCTCAAATGCCACCCACAGAATACCACATTGAAGATGACATAATTTCATTATCTCATTCAAATCCAAACCAATTTTTTTATTTCACACTTTAACATAAGGAGTATAAACAAAAACTTTGATCAATTCAATATGTTCGTGAATCAAGTTAAGTTTGATAGTCAAGTTATCGGAATCAGTGAAACCTGGTTAAAGGAAACATCACCTTCTTCACTATTTACCATTGATGGTTTCACACTTTTGACTAACAACAGGGCAGGTAAAAAAAGGCGGAGTTGGGCTTTACGTCACTCAGAATTTGAATTATGAACTCTTAGACGAACTCAGTTCAATGTCTGAAGTTATTGAGAGTATTTTCATCGAAAGGGTTCCAAATAGAAAAAGTATTGTTGTAGGTGAAATATACAGACCTCCAAATACAAACCCCACTGAATTTATTGAATCATTATCCGCACTTTTAGCTGATACATATTTTGAGAGTAAGAGTTGTTTTATCATGGGTGACTTTAATTTTATCCTTTAGATTGTCATACCAACTCTACATGCCAAGATTTTCTAAACTTGATGTTATCCGAGTCTTTTTCACCTCTCATAAAGAAGCCCACTCGAATTTCTGATGTCACAGCTACTCTAATTGACAACATTTTTGTTAAAAGTTCCCTTTCCAATACCGAGTTTGGTGTAATAGTGTCTGATGTATCCGATCATTTTCCGATTTTCGCTGTTATGCCCAATTTTAACATAATTAATGCCTTTCTTATTCGCCCAATTCTGGTTTCTGAGAAACGTCAGAAACTAATCTTAATAGACTTAGGGAGAGACTAAGATCCGCTAATTGGTCAATCTATATTGGTAATAACCAAAGCGATGCAAACTTAGCTTTTGAACATTTTTCACAAATACTATCATCCACATACAATTCCATTATACCCGTTAACCCGTTTAGGACGTGTCCCGAGTATACTCGGGCTGACGTTTTCCAGGCTGTGGACTGGTCCCGAGTATACTCGGGCTGAGAGAGTGAAATGAACAGGCATTTTTAAACTTAGAATTTCGCCAACAATACGATGCCTATGTTAAAAATGATTTACATTTTGTGGGACTACATACATCAAAGTTGCCATCTGTGTACATTTTGTAATGATTGGTCATATCTCATGTCTATAAACAAGCAAAATATTGACAACATGAGTGCAATTTTCACGACATTCAGACCTTCGCAACGGTCGGGAAACTGACCAATGACGAGCGACCAGCCGCACGCTCTGGCGATCTCATTTGCATCGGTATGCAAATTGCCACACTCAAGTGAAAAGCGTGCGTGCGGCGGTCAAGACCGTTGCGTGCACGCACCTACCTTATTAGCACACATTTACATGATAAAGTATTGCGGCATACTACTTCGTGTTATATCAGTAATGTAATGTCGTACTTATGGATTTTCTATGAAAGCCATCTCGGCATGGCAACCTGCTTACCATTATTGGCATGAAATGTTGGCCTTCCTCTTCCGCTACCGAGTCCTGGGATTTACCAAAACTCGGCGAATTGAATAAATTCAAAAGTAAATCTTTTGCGTGATTGCCGACAGTCTTTTCGTTTCTGTACCGGTCCATATAGAATGAATGTTAGCGATGTGCTTCGTATGTATATGTAACCATAACTTTATGGTTGTTGGGAATTGAATGTGCAAGTTCTCATGTGCATGTTCCAAACATCAATTTATCATAGAAATTAAAATGCAACAACGAAATGCGCTGCAATAAAGCGAATAAACAAGACACATGGCACAAGTTTTCTCTCAGACGTTTATAGCATTTGCAAGAAATTGTCTATGAAAAAAAAAAACAAAAACCGATCGGTATCTGGTATTTGCAGCCGTTCTAAAAAGTATATTTGATATAATAATATCCCATATTACGTTGATAGTGACAATGGTGATTTCGACTGTTTAGTCTGTATTTCTATTTTTTGTATGAATTCTTTTAATATGCTTATTTTCGGCTGCAGTCGCTCGATAAACGTTTAGAAATCTGGGTTTTTTTAGTCCATTTCTTTCGTAAGTTCATAAGTCAAAATGTTTTTACTATCATTGAATTGCAAGGATTTTAGCCAAATGCCACTGGTTGTAGTTCAATCCATTTTCAGTCAATCGGATATGACAACTCATGCCGAAAAAAAAAATCTACTTTTCATTCAAATTTGTAGAAAACGCTCAAAATTTGCGAAGCGGTCATTCAATTCTGCGATGTGATGTGATGTGATGTGATTATGGAGCGCTTCAATTGTAGCTCTCGACTTTTTGGGAGTAAGGTATTTCGAGCAATAAAAGTACGAAATGCTCTTCTCTTTATTTGATGTAATTAATGTTTTAATGCTATCACCAAAGTGGTTTAAGCCGTTATTGTGCATGTGTCTTCTCTCTATCTACCTCTGCATTTAGGTACATGCTTTCAATCGAATTATAGACTTCGTGAAATCGCGTTGCAGCATTTTGATATTCATAAACGATTGCAGCAAATAATGCTCGTTTGCTTTATGCATTATGCATATTGAATGAGAAAAGTACTGTATTTTCTGTCTTTTATCGGGGGATGATTGGTATACACAATGAAATATTATTGATTTACACTCTTGACAGAAGAGAAGATCATTTCAGGGGAATTAGCCCTCTGCTATGAGAGATCGAAGAATGTCGGGAGAAATGGTGTAATTTCAACAAACATATTGTTGTCTTTTCCTTATTTTTTGAAGTGTGTAACGATGTTAGGCCTTCAAGCGTGTGTGGCATGTGCTCGCCATTCTTCCATGATCATGCCGACTTCTTCAGCTTTCAGGTGGCCGACCTTTTGTTGCTAAATTGAATGAACTTCTCCGACGAATTCGGAAATGCTACCTGCGACTCTGTTTGAAACAAAAACAACAACAAAAAACCTCACTCACATAGCGACGAATGTGAGTTCTCGATTGGCATTCTAAATTGAAGTGTGTTCATGCTACATTTTTGAAGTGATAGGATAAAGCGAAAGGAAAACAAAGCCGAATGATCATCTTCATGAAACCATAATTATTTTTTGTTGGCGATTATCAATTACCTAACTATGAAATTGAAAGACAAACATACGCAAAAAAAAACGACTGCAAAATCTTGTATAATGTACTATTTTGTAAACTAAGTTTGCCATTTTGCTTTCCCTTTATGATACATTTGCTTCGATTAGTGCTCCTTCATTCTATCTCATTACATTTCATCACTTTCCTTTCCAGCTTTCCACTTCATTCCCGTCTACAAACGTATAGATTTGTTATATCATTGATGGTGGCGGTCACTTCTCTAAGATATTTTGCCCGTTATATATATATATATATATATATATATATATATATATATATATATATATATATATATATATATATATTTATTATATATATATATATAATCTAAAAAGATATTACCATAACACAGACAGGCAAACCTAGCCGTGTGTAACATTACATTTCGATTACAAAAGTGTGATCGGATTACCATCCACCAAACAAAATTTAGAAGACCACCATTTTTCTCCCGCCCCCCTTTCCATCTCTCTCCCTCTCTTTCCCGTAATCCAATTCTTCATTATCACCTACAAATGTATGGATTGAATATTATCATTGATGGTGACGATCACTTCTCGAAGATACTTTGCCTGTATTATGAATATATACACACAATCTAAAAAGATGTTACCATACATGCCATAACACAAATTTTATAGGCAAACCAAGCTGTGTATAATATTACATTTCGTTTGCAAAAGACTGTTCGGAATACATCCATCAAACATAATTTAGAAGACCAGCCTATTTTTTTTTCTCTCTCTCTATCTCTCAATCTTTCTTCTTATCGCATAGACTCCAATGTTTCGCCTGAAGACCGGAAGACCTCATAAATATACATATTCATCAAAACAATCATCTTTCCTGTTAGTGATGACTTTTTATTATTATGATGAATAACTTATGTCTTATCACTGTGTGAAATCTTATTTCATGTGATTCGTGATGAGCAATATCTTCCAGGCAGTACGATAGAGTTATAAGTCAATTGTAAGATTGCACTAGCAAAATTGGCAGCATTTAAACCCCAACAGTCAAATCACAAATGCGCTCGTTGATATCTTTTATTTATCCCATGGAAACCTAAGTCATATCTGTAGGCAGTCATGATGGATAATTTCAGAAAGCAAACTTCTTTATACACAAAAACTTCAGTGTCGATGGCAGGTACCGCAAGAGCATGGATTTTTCAGATTTAGTCATCATCAGTTGTCAAAAACAGCAAGAAAGATGCAGTGATTTATTTGAATATTGAACATCCCATCAGGCTCTTGTCAATATTATGGCAAAAATATTTGCTGAAACAAAACCAGGAAACAAACTCAAATGAAAGATTGGTCTGCGAAACTCAACTTTGATGATGCTTGAAGTTTGTTTGTTTGTTTTGGTTTTTTTTTTCTTTTCTGTCATGCTTATGAATGACAGCCTGATTATGCTATAAGATCATTCAAAAAATCTACCTGGCCAACGAACCAAATAGAGGACTGTAAAATATTTATACAACGCAAGAGCCGATATTGCCACTATGGGGTCTTAATATATTCATCATGGTAAAACACAGCCTATTATGCGCGTGTTTTTTTTTTTTTTTTTGGGCAAGAACACTTTGAATAGACCAGGTGGCCAGAGTATCAGGTTACGTTGTACCTCCTTGAATAGACAGGATGTTGATACAAAAACATTCATAGACGCGCTCGTAGACGCCATCTGAAAAGTCGGGGATTATGAGCATAATAGAGGAGTTCAAAGGCCGATTACAGACAGTCTCTTTTTTTCTGAACCGGTCCATAGAATGCATTACAGTGATGTGCTTCGTATGTATTACGTAATCGCTTTTGCGGACCCCAATGATTTTATGGTTGTTGGGAAGCGAATGTGCAAGTTCTCATGTGGTTGTTACCATGGTTACCAACATATATGTATAGAATTTAAACTTCGACAGCGAAATACGCTGCAATAAAGCGAGTAAGCAAGACATAATATGGCATTTTTTTTTTCTCTCATACGCTTAGCATTCGCCAATTTATGATGTTCGGTATTTGATGTTTGCAGCATTTCAAAGAAGCAGTCAAAATAACATAATATCCCATATTACGATGATACCGACGATGGTGATGTCGACTGTTTAGTCTTTTTTTGTTCTAGTTCTGTATGAATTCCTCATAATATGCTAATTTTCGGCTATAGTCGCTCTGTCAATTATTTATACATTTAGAAGTCTGAGGTGTTTTCAGTCCACTTCTTTCGTAAGTGCACGAGTCAATTTTGTTTTTGATCATTGAGTTCAATCCATTCATAATCAATCAAGTATGACAACTTATACCGAGAAAACCGATTTTTTTTTTTTTTTTTTTTAATTTTAGAAAGCGCTCCAAATTTGCGAAGTGGTGATTCGATTTTGCGACAGACGGAGATGTGATCACCATATCGCTTCAATTGAACGCTTTGTTTAGGAGCAAGGTATTTCGGGCAATAAAAGCATGAAATGTTCTTGTCTAATCTCATGTTTATCGATGTAATCATTTTTTTTTTTCATGCTGCTATTGAAGTAATTTATGCGCTTATCGTGCCTGTGTATTTTTTAATATATATCTACGTATATCTCTGCATTTAGGTATGCCTACATTCATTCATTCCATTAGACTTCGTGAAATCGCATTGCAGCATTATTATTCATAAACATTTGCAACAAATGCTCGTTTCCTTTATACATTATGCTTATTGAATGAGATTGTTAGTACTTCATTTTTGTTTTTGTCTTTTATCGGGGGGGGGGGGGTGACTGGTATACACAATAAAACAAATATTGATTTACACTCATGACATAAGAGATGATCATTTCAGCAAAATTAGCCGTCTGTTATGAGATATCAAAGAATGCCAGGAGAAATGTCTTTTCCTTATTTTCTGAAGTGATGTAATAACTTCAGGCCTTCAAGCCTGTGTGGCTTGTGCTTGCCATACTTCCATGATCATGTCGGCTTCTTCTACAGCTGCTGGATGGCCAACCTTTTTTGTTGCTAAATTGAATGAACTTCTCCGTCGAACTCGGGAATGCTCACCTGCGACCCTGTTTGAAAAGACGCTCTCTCACATTGAGACGAACTTGAATTCTCAATGGACATTCTAATTTGAATTGTGTTAAGGCTACGGTGTTTTTTTTTTTTTGAATTGATAAGATATAGTGAAAGGAAACTGAGATTGAATGAACATCTTCATTGCGCTATCTTTTTTTTTCTTTTTTGTATAGGCGATTTTGAATTACCTAACTGTGAAATTAGAAGACAAACGTACACACACACACACACACACACACACAACATGACTGCAAAATCTTTGCATAATGTTGAACCATTTTGAACACTCGAATATGCCGTTTTGCTCTTCCTTTGTAATACATTTGCCTCGATTAGTGCTCCTTCGTTTTATCTCATTGCATCTCATTGCTTTCCTTTCCAGCTATCCACTTCTTCATTCCCATCATCTACAATTAATTGTCTAGATTGAATATCCCCATTGATGGTGGCGATCACTTTTCGAAGATACGTTGCCCGTATTGTTATATATAATCTAATAAGATATCACCATAACACAGATTATAGGCAAACCTAGCCGTGTATAATATTTCATTTCGTTTGCAAAAGTGTGTTCAGATTACCGTCCATGGAACTAAATTTAGAAGATCAACCTATTTTTTTCTGTCTCTCCATCTCTCAATCTTTCTTCTTATCGCATAAACTCCGATGTTTCGTTTGCAGACCGGAAGAGCTCATAAATGTTCCATCAACTGACTTGAACAGGTGTTTTATAGAATTATATATATATATATATATATATATATATATATATATATAACAATAATGTATCCCGTTTGCTGATGATTATCATATCACTGTGTGACATTTAATTTCAAGTGATGTGCAGTGAACAATACCTTCCCGCCATTACGGTAGAGTTGTAAGGGAATCATGATTGCACATAAAATTTGCAACATAAAACCCGAAAGTAAACTTACAAATGCGCTCGTTGATCTCCTTTATTCATCCCATGGAAACCTAAGTCATATAATTATGGTCGAAATCTAGAGGCAGTCATGATGGATAATTTCAGAAAGCAAACGTCTTTATACAAAAATGCATGGAGTTGGCATGGTTTAGTCACCATTAGCTGTCAAAGATTGCAAGAAAGATGCAATGATTTATTTAAATATTGAACATCCCATCAGGCTCTTGTCAACATTATGAAAATTGTTGAAACAAAACCAAGAAACAAACTCAAATGGAAGATTGGTTTGAGAAACTCAACTTCGATGTTGCTTGAAGCTTTTTTCCCCTCTCTCATACTTATGAATGTCAGCGTGATTATGTTATAAGATCGTTCAACAAATCTACTCGGCCAACGAACCAAATTGAGGATATACTGTATAATATTCATTATTTTGATACAATGCAAGAGCCGATATTGCCACTATGGGGTCTTATAATTATATTCATCATGGTGAAACACAGCGTAACATGTGCGACTGTTATATGCAAGAACACTTTGAATAGACCAGGTGGCCAGAGTATCAGGTTACATTGTACCTCCATGAATAGACAGGATGTTGATACAAAAACATTCCTAGACGCACTCGTAGACGCCATCTGAAAAGTCGGGGATTATGAGCATAATAGAGAAGTTCAAAGGCCGATTACAGACAGTCTCATTTTTTTTTGCACCGGTCCATAGAATGCATTATAGTGATGTGCTTCGTATGTATTACGTAACCGCTTTTACGGATCCCAATGATTTTATGGTTGTTGGGAATCGAATGTGCAAGTTCTCATGTACTTGTTACGAACATGTATTACAGAATTTAAACTTCGACAATGACATACGCTGCAATAAAGCGAGAAACAAGACATACGGCAGAAGTTTTTTTTTTCTCTCTCTCTCATACGCTTAGAATTAACAAATAAAAATTATGATGTTCAGTATTTGATGTTTGCAGCATTTCAAAGAGGCAGTCAAAATAAAATTACATCCCATATTACGACGATACCGACAACGGTGATTTCGACTGTTTAGTCTTTCTTGGTTCTAGTTTTGTATGAATTCTTCATAATATGCTAATTTTCGGCTATAGTCGCTCTGTCAATTATTTATACGTTTAGAAATCTGGGTTTTTCAGTCCATCTCTTTCGGAAGTTCACAAGTCAAATGATTTCGCGATCATCGAGTAACAATGGTTTTAGCAACACACTACCGTTTTGTAGCTCAATCGATTTATAGTCAGTAGAATATGGTAACTCATGCCTTAAAAAATAAACTTTTTTTTTTTAATCTAAATTTGTTGAAAGCACTCCAAATTTGCGAAGTGATGATTCAGTTTTGCGAGAGACGGAGATGTGATAACCCGTCGCTTCAATTGAACATTGTACATTATTACCTATACGAGGTAGTTTTGCGAGGCAATTGCAGTTGATATTTTGCAGGGTTAAAGGTCAGCAGTTGATATTTTGCAGGGTTAAAAGGTCAGCAAGCAATATTCGTTCGCCTCTGCCGGGTTCGCGACGTTGCTGCGTGTCGGTTACACACACCGTACACAAATCGCCACGTCGCTGCGTAACAGCATGGAGCTTGGTAGCTCCATGGTAACAGTAACAGTATGTTCAAACAGTGCAATCTTTCGGTTTGGGGAGGTGGGAAGAGAAAGAGTGGAATCTCTCTCCCCACCGATCGACCACGAAAAGAAAACATTCCAGGACGTCCAGGGTGTCAGTTACACGCACCGCAGAAGAACGCTGATAAATCAACTCATACAAGGTCGACTACTTACAGCAGCACTAGGCAATGACTAGTCCATTTGTGATCAGTAATTGCACAGTGACCATCAGTTTTACAACTCTCAAACTTTTAACAGAGAAGTAAAAATAAAGTGCAAGAACGTTCAGAAGTTTGAAGTTTGCCTGTTACAACTACATGTATCTTTGAAGTTGGAGTTGAATGATATACATTGATGAACAATTTTGCAATTATTCAACATGTTGATGGTCTACAGGTAGTCAAATGTGGCTTGATCTGTATCATATATAGTGTATAGCCGTATTTACATATTTTCTTTATTTACCTAGGGGGATAGGTAATAATTATGATATTGACTGGCCTTTCTTTCGGGAGGTACCAGATAAATATTGCCCTCACTGAAAACATATTGCCCTCGTCTTCGACTCGGGCAATATGCTTTTAGTTTGGGCAATATTTTCTGGTACCTCCCTCAGGGCCAGTCAATATTATATAATTGTTTAGGAGCATATTTCAAGCAATAAAAGCATGAAATGTTCTTGTCCATCTCATATATTGATGTGATCAAATATTTTCATGCTGCTATTGAAGTGGTTAATGCACTTATCGTGGCTGCGTATTTTTCATAATAATTGCATTATACATCTCTGTATTTAGGTACACCTACTTGAATTCATTCCTTTAGACTTTGTGAAATCGCATTGCAGCATTTTCATATTCATAAACGATTGCAGCAAATGCTCGTTTCCTTTATACATTATGCTTATTGAATGAGAATAGTACTTCATTTTCTGTCTTTTATCGGGGGATGACTGGTATACACAACAAAGCAAATGTTGATTTACACTCATGACATAAGAGAAGATCATTTCAGCAAAATTAACCGTCTGCTATGAGAGATCGAAGAATGTCGGGAGAAATGTCGTTTATTTCAGCAAACATATCGTCTTTTCGTTATTTTCTGAAGTGATGTAATGATTTTAGACCTTCAAGCTTGTGTGGCATGTGCTCGCCGTTCTCCCATGGTCATGTCGTCTTCTTCTATCAGCTGCCGGGTGGCCAACCTTTTTGTTTCTAATATGAATAAACTTCTCCGACAAACTCGAAAAATGCTCACCTGCGACCCTGTTTGAAAAGCCGCTCTCTCACATTGATGCGAATCTGAATTCTCGATGGGCATTCTAATTTGAATTGTGCTAATGCTACATTTTTTGAAGTGATAGGACATAGTGAAAGGCAAACGAGGTTGAATGAACATCTTCATGGCGCTATCTCCTTTTTTTTTTCTTTTTTGTTGGCTATTTTGAATTCATACGTAACTACGAAATTGGAAGGCAAACGTACACAAAAAGTGACTGCAAAATCTGTGCATAATGTTGTACTCTTTTGCCTTTTTTTTTTTGCCGTTTTGCTCTTCCTTTGTAATACATTTGTCTCAATTAGTTCTCCTTCATTTTATCTCATTACATCTCATCACTTTCCTTTCCAGCTATCCCCTTCTTCATTCCCATATACAAACCTGTAGATTGAACATAATCATTGATGGTGATGATCTCTTCTCCAAGATACTCTGCCCATAAAATTTATAAATGTATATATATATATGTATATATGTGTATATATATATATATATATATATGTATATATATACATAATATGTATACATATATAAAACGTAGAAAGATATTACCAAAACACAGGTTGTAGGCAAACCTCATCTTGTATAATTTTACATTACGTTTGCAAAAATCTTTTCATTTTTTATTATTATCTACCGTCCATCAAACAAAATTTAGATGACCAACCTATTTTTCTCTCCTTTTTTTCTTCTCATCGTATAGACTCCCATGTTTCATCTGAAGAGCTCATACATGTTCTGTCAACTGGCTTGAACATGACCGGTGTTTGATTCTTAGGTTTTTTTGTTTTTTTTTTCTATGTAAGAATTAACGATACTCATTTAGGTTGGTGATTACTTTTTATAATAATTAAATATATGTCTTGTATCACTGTGTGAAATCTCATTTCACTTGATACATAGTGAATAATATCTTCCCGACATTACGTTGAAGTTGTAAGGGAATCGTAAGATCGCACAGAAAAATGGCAGCATCAAACCCCGATAATAAACTCACAAATCCACTCGGTGATCTCTTTTATGCATCCCATGAAAACCTATTATAAGTCGCATAATCGAAATTTGTAGGTAGTCACGACTGATAATTTCAGGAAGCAAACTTCTTTATACAGACTTCTTCAGGGGATGGCAGGTATCGCGCAAGCGTGGATTATGCATATTTATTCGTCTCAAAGAAAGTTAGAAAGATGCAAAGATTTATTTGAATATTGAACATTCCAGGCTCTTGTCAACTTTATGGGAATTACTGAAACAGAACCAAGAAATAAACTCAAGTGGACGTTATTCTATTACGAAATTCGACTTTGATAAATCAGTACCACCAATTCTACTTGTGATATTACATCGTTGATGGTTTGCCTAGTGTTGAAATAAAGCCACGTGCTTCTGTTACAGACACGCGAGCTTTGTATTTGGACACAAGTACACGTAGCAGGACAAACAAGGTGTTACAGATTTTCAAACGTTGTATACAATAAATAAACTTCCTTCTGTTTCCAAAATTCCTTGACTAATATGGTAAGGAATTTTGTGAACAACAGTAAGTTAAGAGTGGATTCGTGTGCTTTTGATATCGCCACAATACGAGATTTACTCGCCGTGTCTTATAGTCGTGTAATGGAAATACGCAAGCCTGTACACAATCCTCCGATCGATCGCTTTTCATTGAAAGACTTTGAAGGCTTGTGATCAACGGATTACAGTTTCCATAAACAAACGATTGCCTCCATGAATCAGTAAATTCAAGACAATAACGTAGTAGAAATTTGCGACACCCTCGGCATAGCCTGGTGCCCAATAATAAAAGACGCTATTCATTTGAGTTGACCAGGGAATGTAAATTGGTGATCGTAGAGTACGTGAAGTTCAAACCGCGCGCGCGAACACGGATAGCGAAGGGAAGCGACATTATTATTCATGAGCGGTCGTTATTCATCCAATCAGAAAGCGGATTCCTACACCGCAAACACGGCAATTTGATGATTGGGTAAAGCGGGATCGTAAGTCACACCCCCTTAGTAACCCTCGGTTCGGGCTCGATTTTGGAAAACCTGTCCGTCTGTGGGGGTGTTCGCTCGCCAAAGCAAACCGTCCTAAACGGGTTAAGCCATTTACTCGTTCAAACCGTAAAAAGGCTCCAAAAAACCATGGATCACAAAATCTCTCCTTAGGTCTATTAACCGTAAAAATACCCTTTTCTATAAATACATAAGTGATCCTAACAGTCGAACTCGGTCTCGGTATGTGCATTATCGCAACGTTCTTACATCATCCATACGTTTAGCCAAACGAATGTATTGTTCAAAGCAATTTATCAAGCATAAAAGTGACATCAAGAGTACGTGGAAGGTGATAAATGAAGCGCCGAACGCTAAAAGTAACACCGAACCCCCTAGGCATATCATTAATAATGATAAGTACATTAAAGATCAAGCTGATATGGCAGAAGTATTCAATGAATACTTTGTAAGCATAAGACCTAATCTTGCCAGCAGTATTCCGCATTCAAACACTGATTTTTATTACTTTCTAAAAGACCAGAATCAGCAGTCTCTTTTTTTTCCGAACCAGTCATTGAAGAAGAAATCAAAGATATCGCGCAAAATTTGAACACAAAGTAAAGCTCTGGATGTGACGGAATCACAAATTTTCTCCTTAAAAACATCATTAATGAAGTAGTTTCACCATTAACACACATTTTTAATTTATCGTTATCTACTGGCATAATTCCTCAAAAAAATGAAAATAGCTAAAGTAGTACCAATTTTTAAAAAAGGACAAAAAGAATCCGTGACAAATTATCGCCCTATTTCTTTGTTAACTTCATTTTCAAAACTTCTTGAAAGGTTGGTATAATATACGCACACACACAAATTTCTTGATAAGTGTGAAGTTTTTTGTAACTCCCAGTTTGGTTTTAGGAAAAACCACAGTATACGACCCATGCCTTACTCACTTTTATCCATAAAGTTGCTCACGCTATAGATGAAGTCTTCCACACTATTGGAGTTTTTCTTGATTTTTCGAAAGCATTCGACACAATTGACCACGATATTTTTTTACGATATTTTAAAGCTACGACATTATGGTATATGTGGGAAGGCTTTGGACTGGTTTTGAGATTATTTATCAAACAGAAAACAATTGTGACTATAAATGGCCGTGATTCTCACTTAAAGTTAATTTCATGTGGTGTTCCATAGAGCTCCTTATTAGGCCCATTATTGTTCATTTTGTACATTAACGATCTTCCCAGTTCCTCGCCAATTCTTTCCTTTAAATGTTTTGCTGACGACTCCAATCTGTTTTTTTTTTGTTTGTTTTTTTTTTACACACAGAGATCCTTATGCTCTCGTTAACACAATGAATAAAGAACTCAAATCTGTGCAATCTTGGATATACGCCAATAAATTGTCACTTAATATTGATAAAACTCATTGTATGCTTTTAGCAACAGTCTTAAAACCCTTCCTTTTCATATTAACTTTAATGAAATTGAATTAAATGAAGATAGTAGTATAACATTTCTAGGGCTTTTTATTGATAGTGACTTATCTTGGAAATATCACGTTAGTTATTTAAGTAATATTCTTTCTAAAAACAGGGGTGTTCTTATTAAACTTAAGAGTGTTTTTCCAAGTCAAATTTTGCTTAATCTTTATTCTACTTTGATTACTCAGTACCTTAATTATGGTATTCTTGTGTGGGGGAATGCAACTAGAAATCTTCTTGATATACTGTTCCGTATTCAAAAACGCGCCATCAAAATTATCAACCATGTCGGATATTTGTCCCACACGAATAATTTATTCTTTAGAAATAAAATACTGAAAACATCAGACCTGTTCAGTTACAACGCCGGCATATTTATGTATAAATTTTCTGCCAAGGAGTTACCGGATGTTTTTACTCGCATGTTGAGGAAAAACAATTTGATTCATAATTATCCTACCCGCCAAAGTAACGCATTTCACCTTCCACGTATACTCGAACAATTTTCGCTAAAAAAAACAACAAAAAAAAAAAAACAAAAAACAAACGATGATGTATACAGGCCCCAGATACTGGAATGACCTCTCCCCCGAAATATCAAGCTGGTCGTCTTCATATTCCTGTAAACGCAAATTAAAAGAGTCTTTATTGAGTGCATATCTTGCAGACACTGAATAAATGTCTTATGTAATAATGTGGTATGTTATTGTCCGATCAAACATTCTTGTCAACACGCTGCAGATTGCATTTTGGGTCTTGCCATCAGGCTCTCCGAATTCATAAATAGCAATTCCACACTCTACTTCGTTTCCCTCTCTTCCTCCTTCCTTCTACCTCTCTCTCACTTTCTACCCAGAGCTTGAAGGCAGGCACCAAATGAATCAATGGCTATACATGTTACTTTTTGTGTCTTACTGATCATAACCTTGTGATAGTTATAATGCAACAACAGTTTATAGTGTATATACCAAAGTAGGCTTTATATGCAAATCATGTTCTATTCTGGAAACCAAAGATAGCTCGGTCACAGTAATGGTTCACATTTAAGAATAGTTTTTTTTTTTCCCTTTTTTTTATCATATAGGCATACCCCGCTTTTCTTATTTGGTACCATTAAATCACCTGGTCTTATCTTCTATCCGTTCTCCGTTTCTTTTTCACAAACACTGATTACTCGGGGCTTACAGCCAAACAAGCTAGCTTTCATGTAGGTCCCGTCATACTTCTCTTCGTTCAACCCCATTTCGATTTTGACCAGTTATCATTACAATTGCTGTGTTATCACCATATATATTGTTTGTTTTCTGCACATTGTTTACAAGGTAAAAGAACTTGCATTATTATTTCTGTTGTAATGTTCATAAATGACAAGTCTGAAAATAAATGAATTGAATTGAAAAAAAAAAAACCACAATGAATTGAATGTGCTATACAATAACGCATTGTATTGTTACGAATCTAGTACGTCCCTACCTTTTCCTCGGGCCGGCCATCTTTTCAAGCAATGCTTACAATGGCGGCCATCTGCATAATCGCTTCTTAACTACAATCGTTATTGTAATCCCTGCTGCATAGACATGCATACTGTATATTATATCATTAATTTCCTATTATATCGTTGTTTATGCAAGTCAAACTACTCTGTTTTAAACTTAATTTGTATATTTCCCACATGTTCATGATTATGTAACTTATGTATATTGATTTGCAGAAAATAAAGTATCTATCAAACAAACTAGAGTAAATGTCTTGTACGATAATTAGAGTGAACGATGAAATGCCCATTTGACAAGGAAACGCCACTGAAGCACTCAGGACATTCGAAGGGATTAGATTGAGATATTAGTAGGCCTAGACCATCTAAGTTTTGGACCAAACATTTCGGTGCTAGTTGTCATACATGGCTTGTTCGCCGATTGAGGAATGGGAGATGAAACGGGGTCGCGACAAAGGATTTTCGTCCCCTGAATCGGAATGCAGTGGAAATATTAAACTGAATGAAGACAAAATGCATAATAGAGGAATAATAATGTGGGGGAAGCCTCACCTTCGCCAATCCAAAGTGTGGGAATTCCTCCACGGCCAGCTTTGCGTCTTCCCCCAGCCAGCCGGCCTGCTGACCCTTCAGGATCCGGGCCGCTGTCAGGGTCTCAATGCTCATCCCGTCACCCAAGAACAGAATGATGTTCTTTGCCGTGTCGGTATTCCGCTCCTGCATCCGGATTGCATCTTGGATGGAGGCTTGTGCCTGGCTATTCCAGTAGTCAGCACCTGGAGTGTTTATCAGGATAGAAGAAGGAGAAGAAGAAGAAGAAGAAGAAGGAAGAAGAAGAAGAAGAAGGAGGAGGAGGAGGAGGAGAAGAAGAAGAAGAAGGAAGAAGAAAAAGAAGAAGAAGAAGAAAGAGAAGAAGTGAGAAAGAAATAAGAATAAGAAGACAGAATAAGAGAGGGGGATGTACACATTCACAGAAATCGCAATCTAAAAAGCTCGTCAATTTTTTTTTTAATGACTATAAAGAACAGCTTGTGGGACATATTAAGACTTGGTTAATAGTTATGTAAATAGCATTTATTGTTTATCACTGTTTATACAAAAGATCAATCATTAATCAGAGTTTGACTGTCCTCCAAGTCAGTGATAAAGTCTAATTTGTTTTTAATTACATATCACACGGTGGAAACAATGTGATCTTAAGATAATATGTCTAAATATTGATTATTCAATTATTTTTGATTACCGATATCTGTGGTCAATTCTCCTAGTATCTCAGTAAATATAGAACCCTTTTGATTGGCTCCAATTATGCGTTACCTGTCAATGGATCACAACAAGACTGAAAACTATGACCTGAATCTGAGGGGAAAAGAAGATTATTTTTCACGTCTTATCTGTTTAAGGGGAGGGATCATGAGGATTGCACGCAAATAATGACACACAATCATACACATACACACACATCAGAGATGTAGAAATTATCACAAAGAAGAAGTGTTCTATACACGCACACGCACACGCACAAACACACACAACCCAGCATATAGAAATCGTATGCGGAAACGTACTGGTGTCTATACATGCTCATTAGGCTTGAATTAAACATTGGCTTTACATTTATACAGGATTAGTTTGATTGTCATTCGCAGTTTGATTGGAATAATGATTATGCTACAG
Organism: Diadema setosum; assembly: GCF_964275005.1. NCBI lineage: Eukaryota > Metazoa > Echinodermata > Echinoidea > Diadematoida > Diadematidae > Diadema > Diadema setosum. The sequence continues at coordinate 28,247,506 of NC_092693.1, forward strand.
TATTTTCTATTTTCATATGCCTGGGTTTGATGTGCCTAAATATTTGAGCTATTCTAATCTTGATTCAGCAGTGATAAACCCGAAAAAAATACAGGTGAGTTGAGTTGAGTTGAGTTGAGATGCATTGCGCGACCACAATACTGCATAGAAGCTCTTAAGTGCCTTATTATGCCCCATCAGAAGGAGTAGGGATGTCTTGGACAGGGGCATAACTACTTCCATCACATTGGAACCAGTGATCTCACAATAAAAAGTCCATGGACTTATTCCCTAAGCCACATCAAAGACGTCAGTGAGCTGTACTGAGAACAACATTTTAGAGTATACTTTCTATTAGATACGTATACTACTTATATATTCTTGTTAAATAAGTTTATGTGATATTCCAATCGTAGAAAATGTTAGTTTCATGTAGGATGATTTTGAAGAATCATATTGACTTTAAACGTCTTTCAACTAAGATTCATTTGATGTCCTAGGTAGTGGTGTTGCATGACATCATGATATGGAAGCTATAGAAATAGCTTGACAGTGCAAAAGAACAATAACGTGAGAGATAATTAAATGCTAAAACAAATTTGTCACGCTACAACGAGTAACAAGGAAAAGCGCGGGCACGGCAATACTCATTTGGAGTGTAGCATTATTGAAACACTGACTAGTAGAGTAAAACATATTAATCTTAAAACACCATTCGTTTCCTTCTACGCACACTCCCATAAACTATGCAGACATCTCATAATAGAATTCCAGTAAATTCATCTACAAACATGTCTCTTCAATGAGCAAATTATAAATTGAAAATATACAACATCAATAAAAAGAAAAAGAAAAGCCACCCTAAAACCAAACAACCTGCGAGAGATTTATTGACAATTGTCTTACCTTGACCGACTGAGAGCCTGAATATTAAGCAAAATAAGAAAATCTTAAACGGTAAGTAATATTCCATCCTGCAGAGAATGCTCCAGTTGTGACGTTCTTGCCGAGACGGAAGGAGGAGCGAAGTAGCCCTGAGTACTGCCAGCTCGCCAAGGAATTTACTCTCTTGCGTGCACGAATTAATAGGGAACTTTTGCAAGCATGACGCAGTCGCTAGTTTAGCGTGCCGCGTGCAAAATTTGCTTCTGCTCATGCTCAAATCCGAAAAACCTCCAGTCCTAGTGAAAACGAGAACGGTTCTCAGCCAAAATATCGTCTGGTCCCGATGTTCCCGGCACGATTAAGCAGCCATCCAATCAGCGTCCGTCCACACAAAAAAGCAAAACTGCTTAGAAATGGGGACGGCAAAACGAATGCAATCAGAGAAATATCTCTCAAGTGTCAGGACTGGCACAGGGTCTATTGTACCTTCTGAAAGAGTCTAGAAAAACAAAACAAAGCAAAATAACGCAAAACACCACGAAAAAAGAATGCTGGGCCTGTCGAAAGTTTGAGTGGAAGACAATCTCATAGACAGAAAGATGTTTGAGCAAAGACACGGATTTTTCTAGGTTAACAAGGAGACGATAGTTTGATACATACATATTCATGGTGTATTTCAAGTCATGACTGAACTCCAAAAGCTATCATTCCCAAACTGAATAGTGAGAGAATCACTTATATCTGGCTGTTTCCTCTACTGTCTTCTCTACACTTTCTGCTAATCTTCTCTCTCCGTTTCTGACGATATCCCTGCTTGATACTTGGCTAAACCCCCTTCCTAACATTTGCAGATGAAAAAACAACCAACCAAACAAACAAACAAACAAACAAACCCAGCTGTAGTGCTTAAAAATAATTTCAAAATATTTGTTAGGGATAAATAAACATAACCAACATGAAAATGTTAATCGGTATAATCAATGATAGGTATTGTTAAATATACAAAAGTGAACAATAGTTTTATTCAAAACCGTTTCAGGAATGAACTGTCACTGTGACGGTTTTTGAGAAATTTAATGATATCTCATATATTTTCGACTTTATTGATGATATTTTTTTGAACGGTATAGGGTGTTTTATGACGCAGCTGAAGTATGCATCTCCCGTGCTTCAAATGTGATATTTCGAACATTATTCAAATCATTGCTCCCAATGTGAAATAGTGTTTCTAACCACTAAACCTACAGGCCGATAAACAAAGGTATCTGCACCCCCGCCCCACCCGGGTTGGGGGCGGGGGTGGGGTGGACCAAAACATGAATGATGTTGGTAAAAAGATCTACAATCCTCCAATCAACAGGATATTTGTAACCTCCTTCATTACAGGAGTAGGCAGGTGATGTCTGAATTCCATATTCCTATCCGGTGTTTGTTTTGTTTTGTTTGTTTCCTAATACATCAGAAGTAGGTTCGTAAGTCTTTTTAGGAGCAGCATATTAATACTGTACAAGCAATTTCAAATTTTCAATTTCAATCTAATTTTCAATTCCTCAATGAAAAATGTATAAATTCAAACAAAATATGATGATACATAATGTACAGTTTGGATATACAATAAAAATAACTAACATAGAACATGGCTGTCAGTGTGCCTGAGTTTCGATCAAAGTAAAAATGCTACAAAGAAATACAATAGAACCTATTTCAAGGCGAGCTTTAAAGCGCAAGTTCCAACAGGAGCCGATAGTGTGAAGAACAAAATAGAGAGCATGGGTACAACTTAAATCCAAACGAATGAAAAAAGTACATTAAAACTCGAGGGTATAGAAGATTTTTTTTCAAATACAGAGAACAGATGAACCACACGCTGCATGCATATAAATGCTGATAGCAGTATTGACAGAGGTGTAATAATGCGATTGCAACATGAAATATGAAAAGCGATCTATGAAATTTTCCTTGTATGTGTGTGTGTGTGTTTTTGAAATAATAATCGACCCACCAATCGGCCCACCAAGACAGGCTTCCATGTAATGTTAATAAGAGCAAAAAAACAACAACAACCAAACAAACAAACAAACAAACCAAAAACAGAATAATGTGATTTTAAAAAAAAGAAAAAAAAAGTTCTTGATAACATCAATAAATCGTTATAAATCTTCAAACAAACACACACACGCAGACACATACACAGCACACACACATGTATATATATATATGTATATACGATATATATATACGATATATATATATATATATATATATATATATATATATATATATGCGTGTGTGTGTATATATACCCGTTTATAGAAATCTAATTCTATATTACGCAGCAGGCCTAAATCATTTCAAGTATTCGAATGAAGTATAACTACAACATTCTTAGAGAAGTCGTGTGCTTGACGATAAATCTACTCGTATAATGGACGTGTGTCATGAGGATAATGTTTCCGTTGTAATAGTATTATTGTACACAATCTTATCAGTTATCCCACGATTTATTTGCAAGTATTTTTTAAATAGATTTTTGCTTATCAGTTGTTTTGTGAGATCCACCTCCTTTTACTTTGTCAGCACTAATTATGTTCTATGGTTGCTATATCCTACTGATGATATCAATGTACTTTGAACTAGACCAAGTGGCAATGATCGCATTTGGAGCGACGGACTTGAACAAGGTTTAAACTAACAAGATTTGCCCTGATTTGTTGTTGTTCTTTCCTTCTTCACAGAACGTGGGCCAGTAAAGAAATGCATTGGTGCAAGTTATGGCAGTTGATGCTGGGAAGTATAGTCAAAATAATGTTAATGTGGGCATTCAGGCTGGGGTTCACACATCAGTACATGTACTTACGTTTGTATAGGTATACATAGCATATAATACATTTTATTTTGTCCTTTACTATCGAAAGGAGACTGCAGAATATGAGGGCCTTTGTACTTTATCACTCTATCATAGCACACAGACCGATGGTCATACAGGGCAGCAACAATACAAAATGATATAAATAAACCGTGCTTGTCAAAACTATTCAAATGTGTTTAGAAGAGTAAAATACTGAGTAAAATACTGTGGTTTAAACCCATGTAATGGAAAAGTTGTGCAGAATGGATGACAATAATGGTGATTTTTTTTTTTTTTTTTTTGGAGGGGGGGGGGGTTAAACTGGTTTAGATTTGCCTTACAGAGTCAACATTGACATTTCGTCGAATGAAAGAAGCAAATGATAATTACGGAATCTCGTGTCGATGCTACAAATGAGTAGGCAAGTCATTTGATGAGGTGAGTCCTCATGTGAAACTGAAGTCCAAATCGTCACACACACGATCGGTAACAGATGCTATAAACGAGGGAAGTAATCTAAAGAAGTGAAACTCTGTTTCCTTCACTCCTTTCTTGACTGCATGGTGATTGTTCTGTTGGTCTCCAAAAGCCTTTGTGCCTGTATACCCTGGAGCCTCCAAATACCTCTGTCATGGGTAGTTGCTTCCTAAGAGTAACTGTTTACGGCGAAGTTGCAATTCTTAAGGTTTGCCGTCGGTGTGTCTTCGTGGCTCTTGAGGTATCTTCCCTGGGCGTGATGCCTCTGTTTCAGCTGACCCTATAATACAGTAACACATTTGTAATCTTCCATACGGACAATATGTCATGTCCATCTCAGTTGGCACTTAAGATGCTAGGGAGACTGCACTTTTCTAGAACCAGGAGGTTGATGGACACTCTGTCCTGCCACTTGATGTTGCAGATCCTCCGCAGACATCACTGGTGAAACTGCCCCAACAGCACGATGTGCCGACGGGAAGCGGTCAACGTCTTGCAACAAAGGAAAGTGCACTCTGGACCAGGGCTCGGTACAGGATAGTCATCAGACTTGCCAGAGTCTCTTTGTCAGGCGGCGCTGCATCACCTCAGCACCCATGCGCGAGCATCTTAAGCTGCGCTTTGCCAAAATCTGGAAGTCAACTTTAAAATTGATAATGAATCTAACGAAACTGATACATGCTCTCATATTCAGATCACTGAATAAAGCATTCATGTACCCGGGAACAAGAGTCCAGAAGCCTTGTCAGCAGAGTTCTGAAAAAGATGGTATTCATGGTATTCATGTCTATTGTTCGGAGACATTGTAAGCACATACTCACATACACATCATTGCTCTTTGTGTAAAATTCAATTTTGTAGAGAAGGTTGACCAAATTATTTACCAAAATCTGGAAGTCAACTTTAAGTTTGATTATGAATCTAACGAAACTGATACATGTCCTCATATTCAGATCACTTCTAACTAAATTGGACACTATTCAGCTATTACTCATGTCAATGACAATGTTATCTGATGTATAGTTTTCGAACTATTAAAGATCAAAAGTGGGAAATGTTTTTGTAACACCTAGTAGATATCAGATTACTATAAATAGCACCCGGGCATATCCAGTTAAGTAATTTTCATTCATATTTTATCATTATTTTGTTCTTTTGTCTTTAACGTTGTATATCAACTACCACGACTATATTTTATAAGTAGGGATGGCGAAAAGTAATTACTAACACAAAACATTTTTAGAAAGTGGCTGGTGATTTAGCATTGAGACATAAGTGACTTGTCTTCCTATCTGCGCGGCAGACTCAGTTTGAAATGACTCAGAAATGACTTAGAAATGGGTCCGTCAAATAACCTTTAAAGTCTCAGATATAATCATAAATGCTGCTAAAGACCCACGTGATGTCAGATCTGAAACGCTTACTCTTAAACGCTCCTGCGTAAAAGTCGAGTAGACTTCATTGTTTGCACAGTAAAACCTTCAGCCAAGGATAAGGGTGATGTTTCGACCCCATTATCCTGTCTGTCAGAGCTATTAATCACACACACACACACACACACACACACACACACACACAAATCTTATTAAAAAGAAACACACACGCTCGTGCATGGCAGACCGGTTCCGTGACGTAGTGCAGATAATAAACAGAGTGTGTGCGTCGTACTTGAGCACTCTACGTGTATATATGGAGTATAGCTCCATTCAAGAGTAAATAGATTGATCATTCTTTCAAACGATATTTCTTGAAAGGGCGTGGAATGCACTTATATGTTTGCCAAAGACATTGTGAATCGAGGCTGTTTAATGTCTATGTTGAATTATTTTCCTGGAACGCATCGGAACTGTTATCATTAGCCACCTTTTGCTACGGTGCCATGTCATATCAAGGAAAAAGAAAAGGTATGTGAATTTTTGCTCCGTGAAATATCTGCACGCTAAGCCGAATAAAATCTAGCCACAAACATATCCCTAACCCTAGTCCTAATCCTCACATCAAACTAAACCTAACATCCTATCACAACCCCCTTACCCTAACCCTAAGTCCTTGGAGAAAATAAAACCGGAGAAATTGTCGCAGGAGCAATGAGTCGTGTCACCGAAAACTATATCAGTCAAAGCCATGCATTAAGGTAAGCATAAAAGGTAAGTATTCATTAAAATCAAGAACTGCTCATGGTTCGTATGGTTCATGATTTTGTTTACCTGTCAGTTTTGTACTGTTATCATATTAAGTGCATTGATGAAAGGATGGACATCAGTGTAGAAGAGACTTTATCGCCCAGTGATCAATGTCCGTATCAATCATCAGTAGGGCCTAAATGTTATGACCTGACCTCTCCAACTTACTGTTTTTTTTTTCCTTTTTTGTCCCACTTTCAAAGGGGCTATTGAAGATAGTGCAGGTTACGAGTCTATGGCGGGCTAGATACGACAGAATTCGACACAACCATACAACTATACAGCCATGGAATGGATGTCGGGTTTTAACCGATCAGAACGCAAGAAACCGTGCAACTATGCGTTACTGTGCAACTGTGTAACTGTAAAGCCCTAGAATGCCTGTATGGTTGTCACTCGTACGGGCCGAAGTGCAATCAACCGAATAACCATACGTCCGTGCATCCATTCCGGAAAGCCTGTCGGGTTTTAGCCAATAAGGACGTGAAAAACTCGACAGACATACATAAATACATGAGTGTAGGAACGGCTGTAGGGTTTGAGCCAATCAGGACGCGAAAAACTCGACAGACATATATGCATGGGTGTGGGAAGGGCTGTAGGGTTTTAGCACACCAGAATGCAATAAACTCGACAGACATGCACACATGCATAAGTGAGGGAACGGCTGTTGGGTTTTAAACTATACAGCCATTCATCCCTGCAGCATGAATGAACAAGGCAACCATTCCTCCGGTACGGTTGTGTTGAATTTCGTCACTCCAGGCCCGTCATACGAGTCTGACATCCACGAGTCATACAGCCCATGAGCTTGATACTACCTATAGACCCATGAGTCTGAGACTGTAATAGGCAAATACGGCCCATGAGTCTACGACTATGCAAGCAAGACCCACGAGTTCGACGTACACTAAGCAAAAAAGGCCCACGATACCGACGATACATCACGCAGTATGACTCGTGAGTTTCGGACTCATGGGTTGACCCTATAGATACTAAAAGCAATGGGACTAACCAAAAGCATGTAGGCAATGTAGGGCCGACAAAATACCTGCTGCCATTATTAACCCCAGCTGACTATATTCCACCTTTGTGCAAGTTTTAAAAACAAGAGAACACGTCACTCATCATCTCTCCGTCCCTGTCCCTCTAACATGTTAGGACTCCTCCAACGCCTGAATCGCGGGGAGTCCGTGATCGTTGCCGAGGGCTACGTCTTCGCCTTCGAAAAGCTGTGCTACATCCAGGCCGGACCGTTTGTTCCCGAGGTCGTTATTGAGCATCCTGAACTCGTCCGGCAAATGTACAAGGACTTCGTTCGAGCTGGCAGTGATGTAGTTCAGGCATTTACAGTGAGTATGACACAAAATTTGCTCTCCAGTCTAGATTGTTCTTGATCATCTCTGTTTTTGTATTCTTAAATAGATATCTGCACACAACAACATACACGTGCTCACACACACACCTTCACACACAATGACCGACACATATACAAACATACGGGCAGCTGTTACATGTTGAAATTTGGCACAGGTAGAATTAAATACATGTCAATTGTTGTGATGAAATTAAGGAAAAGAATTGAATTGAATTGAATTGAATTGTAGGAAATTCGCCATGCTTTAGGGAGTTGATTAAGGGTCATCCCGCTGGTTACATACCCACTAGTATACGGCCCACAAGCTTTGCATTGATAAAAGGTTCATGAGTCATACAACCACAAGTTATTCAGCCCGCGAGTTTGTAAACTCGAGTAAACAAAGCCCACGAACTTGACACTATAGGCAAATAGGCCCATGAGCTCCACACACACACACACACACACACACACACACACAATAAAATAGATCCAGGAGCTCGAAACTACGTAGGATATACTTATTTAGGTCCCGTGATGTAATGTCATGTTCATGGTTTTAGTTTGCCTAGTGCCTCAATTCCTGGGTGTCTATATAGCTTGTTGACAGTATTTGCTTGTGGACCTATTTTACTTTGTCTTGTCGTCGAGCTCGTGGGATGTATGACTCGTTGGCTGTATGACTCGTGGGCTGTATGGCTGAAGGGCAGTATGACTCTTGATCTGTATGACTCGTGGGCAGTATGACTGGTCGGTATCGAGCTCGTGAAGTGTTTACAAGTCAGTTCACAGTAGAGCATGTGCAAATGAAGGTTACAGCAGACCTTTTAAAACTGACTCGTAACAGAGGTACGCATGTACTTTAAAAATCAGATAGGTCTTCATGAAAACTTTATGAATATCAGTGTATATACTAGGTGCATATCGGAATTCATACGGGTGAATGTGTATTCTTTTGCATGTAAGTTACCACTTGTTGCTTAGCTGTTCTCAATTGCTCTTCTATATGAAATCGAAAGATTCATGTTTTGAAAAGTCTGGTTCAGAGTTCATATCACACCAAAAGCTAACTGCGAGCTGACTTACACATGGGCAGGTTTTGGATAGAAGTTGCAGCTCATTGCAACTTTCATAGCACCTCTTGAAGGTAACGAGCGTTTCTCGACACTAGATTTTATCTGTGTACCATTTGCTTTTTGAAGTGCATTACAATAGCATTTTCTGTCGTCGTGCGTGTGCATTGTTAGCGAAATTACAAATGACACTGAAAAAACAAAAACTCAGGGCAACATTTCACTTCTCATCGCTGAATGCATTAGTCGTTTAATATACAAATGAATTTTGTGAAGCTTGGAGAGTGACAAAGAATAAAAAAGTTTGGAAGAAATTGAGTTGTCTTGAATTGAGTTGTCTTGAATTGAGTTGTCTTACATTCATTTCTTTTCTTTTTGGTTGTATTTCATTGTACAGTACTATGCCAGCCGTTCAAAAATGGCCTTGGTATCGCGTGAGAACGACTTGGAGACAATCAATCGACAAGCTCTGAAGATGGCACGGGAGGTTGCCGACGAAACCGGCACCCTGATGTGTGGGGACATTTGTAATACGGGAGAGTTTATATCCGGGGATGAGATTAGAAACGACATGGTCAGAGATATGTTCAAGGTAGGAGTGGCCGGACTGACGAAATGTAACGGTTAGTCCTATTACGTTATGTCATGTCTGTTAAGGTCACAAGGTACATTTATGTATATGTTTATGTTTTGCTTAGCATTTGAGCAAAGCAGTTGAAGGCGCCGCACAATGCATCCATAAATGTGTACACGGGTATACATAGTAAGGTTCAAAATAAGACTTCAGTGTATGTTTGAAAATTACTGCAGGTGCCAGGGGGGGGGGGTGGAGTAGATGTACTATCAGTAAAGGTAGCGAGGAAAAAGGTACACACACATTAACCTTAAAAAAAAAAAAACCCAACTTATGTTTTTCAGTTTAATCTAACTCTTGATGTAAATTTTGATTTTGCAGATTTGGCAATATATTATGTACTTTGTACTACCTTCTCTTTTATAATGCTATGCTTTCAAAATGTGTGTAACATACAATAAATCACCTGCTACCTGCGATAACAAAAAGAAATAACAGACAAGTTGTAAAGTGATTACACTCGTCAGTCTAAGGTTCACGTTTTCAAATATCAAAATGTTTGTTTTCATTGTTCAATGTGAATATAGAAAGGACACGTAAAATCATAATCTGTCCCACTTGTATGTCCTGGGGAAGGAAATTCAAACCACTAAAAGAAACTTTGGCAGCACGTCTGCCTCATAGCACACAATATGCTCGTTGTGAAACTCACAATGAACCTGAATTTAAAAGAAAAGGTCATGTTTTGCCATCATTCCGTTTCCCTTAGTACCAGGCAAAATGGGAATTGAATGGGAAGCGAATAAACGTAGTGGTAACAGGTGCACGTCACAAATTTACTCACGAGTCATACAGCCCATGAGCTAGTCATTACGTGAACAGGGCCCATGAGCTCGACACTAGGCATAAAGGCACACGAGTCCGAGATTACATCGCTGGGCTAATGTACGCAGTGTCGGTCTCGAGTGCCGTATTTGGATAATGTCGAGCATGTGGGGCTTATTTGCCAAGTGTAGTATTATGGCCTTGTTTTCCAAGTTCCCAACTCATGGGCGTTATTTGCCTAGTGTCGAGCTCATGGGCTCTTTGACCCGTGGGCTGTATGACTCATGCACTTTCTTTAGATAATGTCAAGCTCGTGGGATGACTCCGTTGGAACACAACTGGGCAAACGATGTGAAAATCTGAAATTCGTTAGGGTCAACGTATTGGCTATATTATATACATATATATAAAACACTGTGTGTGTGTGTGTGTGTGTGTGTGTATGTATGTATGTATGTATGTAATATATAAATGAGTAGGCTACATGTGAGGCGTTTCTGTTTTCCTAAAATTCTTTCGATTCTACCCGCGATAGGAACAAGTGGAGTGGGCAGCTTCGGAAGGCGCTGATTTCATTGTGGGAGAAACGTTCGTCGACTATGAGGAGGCACTCCTTGCCCTAGAAGCGATAAAATAGTATGGAAAAGGTAAGTTCTCTTGACACATCAGTCCTTTCATTTACAATAAATATTGAATTCAAAGTTCTCTTTACAGATACTATAGGTGCAAATTGTATATATGGACCTAAATTTGAAAATGTCACTTAATGGAGATATCCGGGCCGTTTAAGGAACAAAATTTTGATGAACGCTCATTACCAAAATGTAAACATACTAGAAAGTAACTAAAAAAAAAAAAAGAACCAATTTTGATGCAGAGCTCGACCAAGGAAATAACACATAGGAGTAAGACATACAGGAAATAGATTGAATAATGGGCCCTAAATAAAATAAGTAGATAGATTTCTGGGAAGAACTCATTCATTTTGCAGTGTTGCAGTCAGAAATATAAGCGCTCACAATGTCAACTTTGATACAGACGTCTAATCTGCTACCCATGATGTGCCTGATAGTGCTTTTAACCCCCTTCAAAAAATAGATAAATCTTTGATTAAGTAAGGACAGTCGTCGAGTTGATACCGAACCCCTATATTTTTCGCCAAACAGGACTACCCGCAGTAATAACACTTTCGGTCCAGGTTGGACGAAACGACGCGGGGAAACTTTGCACTGTTGATGGCGTAGAGATTATTGATGCTCTAAGACGTCTAGAAGCGGCAGGCGCCGACGTAGTTGGGCTCAACTGTGCTCGAGGACCGGACACTATGCTCCCTTTGCTCAAGAACGCGCGTGAAGCAGGAATCAAGGTCAGCACGCAAAAGTGAAACAAAAGTAATACAGTCAAATCAACACAAAACTAAAAATGCGTATGATACCGATCAGCTGACTTATGTATTGCAAACAAACAAACAAACAAACAAACAAACAAACTTCAATAACTATATAAGGCAGTACTTATTACCAAATCAACAAGTTTCTATTACTTTATCATTCTATTATCAAACTGCAACAGGTTTTCATTCATAGACTTTGGTTATGGCGTATGAATATTCAAGTCATGCATCATCGCACACCGGTGGCAGCTTATAGTCTTGTGACCCTGTCGTTTCGTCATAGAATGTATGTAAAGAGAGTATGTAAAGAGAGAATGTAAAGAGAGTATACAGTAACACCGCATCTGAAGCAAAATACACAAATTGTATTTTGTTCCTTTATTTTGGCACAGGTACCACTCGCAGCATTGCCTGTTCCATACCGTACCAATGAGGAGGAACCAACATTTTTTACATTGAAGGATCCACGAACAGGTATTGCAATTCATGTGGTCATTCAATACGCTAGTCCGAGACAGAATACATAAAGAAACACGTCATGAGCGCATCATCCCGCATTAATTAATTTGCACTGTTGGAGTTCTTGTCATTGCTTATCTAATGTTCAATTAGTTTTTATGCGAGTGAAAAAAAAGATAACATTGAGGGTAAGTTACATCCATAAACCACGAGTATTCGTTAATTGTTCTTGGTCTATATATCTCATGTAACAATTGAAAATGTAACCACATGTTCACCAGATAATTAAAAGCAAAGAACTTAGCCTGCCTTTTATTTTTCTCAACTTTGGTGGTATAGTTTCGTGGTTTTATTCTTTCTTTTCTGTCATAGTTCATTCACCGTGCACAAGATGAGCTATCCTATTGAATTTGTAAACACTGCTATCTCATTAATAATAATCATCAACATTATGATCCATTCTGAATTCACCTCCTCTTTTATTCTATTTCAAGGAGCGCGATGCTTTCCTCTGGATCTCGACTGCCGTCTGTGCAGCCGTAGTGACATCACTGAGTTCGGACAACAATGTGCCCAACTTGGAATCCAGTACGTCGGACTGTGCTGTGGAAACTCGCCTCACTTAACGAGAAACTTGGCGGAGAGCCTCGGCCGTAAACCTGAAGCCTCACGATTTTCACCAAATATGTCACTGCACATGGTATTTGGGAATGATGACAGCATTAACAAGTATACTTCTGACAGGCCAGATGCATATCTCCTAGAAAATGGCAAGTAAGCATTGCCTATGTGTTAACACAAGGAAACTGTTTGTTCGACAGTATTAAGATCTAAGGTTAGCTACATTTGTCTATTGCTTTTTCACTGAAGAGGGGAATACACTTTTGCGATGTTTCCTTTTATGTGACTGGGAGAAGTCATGCTACATTACATTGTAATTTGATCATGTCATGTAATAGGGCGCCCTCCCGTCATTGTCTAGTTTCCACCTTGGCATGATCCATCTATTGCTCTGAAGTTGGTAGAAAAACAGACTTTTTGTATTTTGTAATGCAAGAAAGAGAAAAAGCTTGAAATCATATCCCTAAACATGAGGAGAAAATGTTTTAAAACAAAACACATGTCTCTAGTATTTATACTACAATCATTTCTACCAAGGAAATAGCTCCATGGTTCTACCAAGGAGGTACATTTTTATAAGGGGTGTGGGATGTGGGGTGCGGGGTGTGGGGTGTGGGGTGTGGGGTGTGGGGTGTTGGGTGTTGGGTGTTGGGTGTTGGGTGTTGGGTGTTTTTCCCTTAATTTATTCGAATTACAGTTGCCTAAGACTTTTGTTTCTATATCTTCAAATTCAGACCGCGGTTGGTGTACGCAACCACCTGCGTGCAACTAGCTATATAAAGTACACAGCCGATTTGTCGATTGTACACGCGTGCACCTACACACACACACACGCGGCCGAGCCCGGCCTCAATTGCGGGGCTCGCGCCCCGCAATTCTGTCCGTTTACAGTGCCGGGCTCGGCCCGGGCTTTTAATTCAAACCTTTCAATGTTTTGTCGTAGTGGCGCTCTGCTTGTAAACAAACGCAATTTGGTATAGTCTGGTTTCCAGACCCTTTGCCAGCTGGACTCCGCGGCGACGAAGTCGCTGTTCGGCAAAGGATTTTGCCGAAGGAAAAATCCTTTGCAGGACAAAACCACCTTAAACTATACTAGTTTTCGACGTTGAGGGGGATGATATCCTGAATAGCAAAATAGTACGGGCAGAGGGTCTGGAAGCCAGACTAAATTTGGTACCGCATTTGGCCCAGTTTGCGTTTACAGTGAGAAAAGGCCGGGCTCGGCCGCGGCCGAGCCGCGGCCGAGACCACCTCAAGAGCGTGGCCAAATGCGCGGCCAATTTTGGCCCCGCATTTGGCCTTTTGAGCGTTTACACTGAAATGAAGGCCGGGCTCGGCCGCGCCCGGCCTTTTCGCTCACTGTAAACGGGGTCCTAGGCGTACTTCAAGAAAATCGAGGCTTTTGCTGCCCTGCATAATGAATATTTATGAGATAATCTCTCGCTTGGTTACGAAAAAAAAAAAGAAGAAAAAAAAAAGGCGCTTACCGCCCAGTGCTTACATTCTTTGACAAGATGTTTTTTACCCACCAGGTCCCTCTCGACCAAGATGTATAAATTGGCACCTGGCTACGCCTAGGATAATGATAATAGTAGGGCCCTCTGGTAGAGCAGTAGAAGCACTGAAGAGGCTACCATGAATAGATAATACCTTGTCATAATTAGTATTATTATCATAAAACACCAAGAATGAGCTATGTAATATAATGTTTGGCGTTTGATGATTTTAGACAGGATATTTGTATAATCATTATGACATTAGAAAGTTTTTTTTTTTTTTAGTGTTAAGATTTTATATTCAGGCTTCAAAAAAAGAATTTGGGATGTAGTTTATGTGAATATATTTTATATAAGATCCGATGCTCTATGATTCGGTATTGTTAATGGATTGTTTTTATTCTTTAATGAGAGAGTTAAAGTGGAGTTTTTGGAAAAGAAATCAATAAGGTGTTAAATGAATTAAAGGGTTATGGAGTAAGGAGAATGGTATAAGAAAGAAAAGAGAAAGTAGAGAGCGAGAGAGAGAGAGGAAAAAGAGAATGACGTAGTAAGAGGGACAGAGAAGAAAACAAATCAGAAGAATAAGACAAAATCGTATTATTAAGATAAAAATGTATGTTTTAGAATCAAATATTGCATATTCAATTCGTTTGTGTTTAAACGTATTTTTTTTTTTTTTTGGTCAATTTGTTCGTGATTGTATAACTGTTATTGATGAGTGTGTCTTTTATTGTGTAAGATGTATTTACATCTTTTTCCCCAATATACATGAGTAATTCTGTTCAAAAATACAATCCAACACGAAGACTACGTTCATCATCAGATGCATTCTTACTCCAAACACCCAGAGTAAAACATGGGTATGGTGATCGTGCTTTTTCCGTTATGGGACCAAAATTGTGGAATCAGTTACCTCTTCAGTTAAGGGAACTGTCATCTACAGAGTCATTCAAATCCAAACTTAAAACTTATCTGTTCCTTTCATACTGAGGACTGTAATTGCTGTATGTCATTAATATTGGATCAATGTTGTATTTTTAATTGATATATGTGTATTCTTTATTTGGTATATATTTGCTTTTGTTTACCATTATCTTCTTTGTTGAAATGTTTGAATATGTATATGCATGTAAATATTTTTTCATTTTTGAAGCGCCATGAGCTCTGAAAAGTGGACCTGTGCGCTATACAAGTAGCCACTATTATTATTATCATTATTATTATTATTATTATTATTATTATTATTATTATTATTATTATTATTATTATTACATGTTATTCTGTAATGTCCTTTGTCTTTGCCTTGTGTCTCCTGTTTAATCCAGGAGGCAACCTTCACTGCAAAAACATCGGTGTTAGATTTAACACCATGGGTGTTAAATCTAACATCGATCAAACTTCAATAGAGGACCACACCCACAGGTGTAGAAAATGTATTGTGACGGTGCTGAAAAGTGTTCGCCTGGCACTTCGTGGTGTTAATTTGACACTGTGGCTGGTGATATTTTTGACACTGCGCTAGAGTTAATTCAATAATGACACCGCATGGTGTTGATTTGATATTGGTGGTGTTAATTTCAATGGTATAACACCCGTCCAGCTTCAATAGGGGACCACACCAACTGGTGTTACTGTGGTGTAAATGTATTTACAGATTTTTTTCAAAAATCAAGTACTTTATCGGAAAATTCTGTATCGTCTTGTTGAAGTTCAAAATTAACAAGAAGTGCAGTAACTAAGAAACTATTCAAAAAACAATTTTAAATTTTGAAATGACACCCGGAGGTGTTAATCTAACACCATGAATGAGCACCGGAAATTTAACACCAGCTCGGTGTTTCATATTTAACACCGGACTTTTTGCAGTGTTAGCCCTTTATGTCACTTTGTTTATTCATATAATAAAGAAGGTTGAACAACATAAATTAATGAACAACATATTTTGCAGCCTTCTATTAAGAGTATCCTTATCGCAAATACCAATGTACATTATGTGACTCTAAGGAGCAAACACAATTCAAGCAAAGACATGTTCGTAAAGCACCGACAGTTTTAGCTCTGCGAGGTGAATAACAAATCAGTTATGCTAAATGACGTTTAGTCTTATTATTACTTCTATAAAGTACGAATAATCAAAATATCGTATTTGCATTGTGTCACAACACACCCCTTAATACAAACCACTGTCCAAAAGTGAAATTTTAGTGTGAACATTGAACGCCTTCAAAATTATAACTAAGTCAGAAAAGATGAAAACAGAGAATCGCACTAAAATTTTACAATTCGTATCAGCGTCAACAAGAAAGCACATATTTCGATCGCTGTAGATCTAATTTACTTCATAATGTAATGCTAGTGATAATCCCAAATTTGACGAGGAAAATGCAGATATTGAATCTATTTTCATCAACTCAAACAATTAATATAATTTTGAAAAGAAAAGAGAACAAGTCTGCCAAACATGCAAAGTAATTGATATCAACGGCCTACAATAAAGAACCTCTAATCACAAGCCATTGCAGTTTTCAAATCGGAAACACATCATTAGTATGAACATTGTCTAATGCCTATATGCTACTCTTATATCATATGCGTACCCAATGTTTCTGAGTGAAACATGACTTGTGTATTATATGAATTTTTTTTTTTAAGGTGGAAGAGAAATAGAATAATGTTGTCATGCTCTTAATGCGTTTAATATGTAATTTCCATGCAGCACAATGACAGCATAATCGCTTTGTACATGACAATCGTAAACGCAACCTTATTTATGATCGGTAGTGGATCAAAAGCAATGCGAATGAAAAAGGAATGAATGTCAAATGGCAATCACGTGCAATAATCGATCTCAGAAAGGAGAATACACCATTCTCTTTAAAGTCTATGTTTCTTTTAAGAATTTATTTGCTACATAAATGAACACCATTCCATCTTCAACATGCATTGTAATAAATTGATTTGATGCCACTATGCTGTTATGTGTCTTCAAAGAAAAATGTATTAAAACTGACATGGATGAGTAGATAACATGCATTCATCTGTATTCAGATCTTTCTGTGTGTATGAGTCAGAGAGTGGGGGGGGGGGGGAGTAGACATGTTGTGTGGGTATAAGACTCATACAACGTGTATACACATTATAACTGACAATACACGTATTTTCAGGGGCGGATCCAGGAATTCTCTAAAGGGGGGGGGGGGCGCAACTTACATTTCTGGTGCCACTTCCGGGTTTCATTTCTCCTCTTTTTTCTTTTTATTTCTTTTGTTTTTAAAAGGAAAAATAAAGGGGGCGTGCGCCGAATGCGCCCCCTTCTGGATCCGCCACTGACTTTGTTATACTGTGAAATCATTTGGGTCTTTGCACTAGCGTGTATGTCTGTGAATATTAGTGTCTGCGTTGAAAATATTAGTAGGTTCGGTTTTATCATAATACGGGAAAGACGCTTGATCGGAAGTACAATCGTAACAAAGAAAAGAAATACGTGAGTGCGT